>NW_026860878.1:0-542719 GCF_026571515.1 Ruditapes philippinarum
CAAATGTTTGGTAAAATAAGGTAACAATATAAGCTGTTCACTTACTTCAAATTTTACAACCTGATAAAAAAGAGGCAGATAATAATAAATAGATTTCTGTCCTTTGTAACATGTTATATATAAAATAGAATAAACTGAACATTAATATATTTTTCAAAATCAGAAAAAGTATGTAATCATGCTTTAATGATGCTTTTATAATGCACCCCAAAGGTCTCCGGGCATATTAATATGTATTTAACTTACTTGTGATGATACCATTTGATATATTTTCTGATGGTTCTGTTTTAGGACAAGTTCATTTGGTGGCATGGGTTGTGGTGTACTCGGGGAACTTTCTCTGTTACTTCTGCTTAATGATGATTTATCTTCTTCATCTTTACCTATAATGATTAACAAAATATTACCTGCAATGACTAACAAAAATATTAACTGTAATAATGAAAATATTCCCTGCAATGATAAAGAAATATTAGCTGTAATGACTAACAAAACATTACCTGCAATGACCAACAAATATTACCGGCAATGATTTACAAACAATTAGAAGCAATGATATACAATATTATCAGCATGATATACATATTACTGTTATCTGCCACGATAAACAAAAAGAACTTTATCTACACTACATTTCGGTCATTCCTTCATTGTATAACAGTATAATCTAAATTTGCAATTTGATGATAAAATGGAATTAACAGGAAGTCCGATTTGGAAGGTAGCCTCACCAGAATGACACCCATGCTCTTTTTACAAGATACCTATAGCAATTAATTTAAGATAATGTATGCTCAATATATTTTATGAAACCCATTACCATATGGTCTTAAAGTAAACAAGATTGCATTTGAGAAATATGCTATGCCACCGCATTAATACAACACTAAATAGTAGTGTAGGAACAGATTTTTTTTTGTTTCTATACAATTTTGAAGATTGTCATAATGCAAAGATCCCTGACCTATCTAATTCTTAATATCAGATTAGTGGTTAAATCTGTTGTTAACTCAATAAAAAATCAGAGTAGGAATATATCAATGCACTCAAGTCTAGTGAATTTGGTGGTGAAGGTCATATTTCACACAGCCTAAATTTCATGACTACATCAAAGGACAACACAGTAAGACACTTTATTAAAATCTAGGTCAGCTGAAATCAAAGTTCACTTTACATCTTAATCTGTGCACATGGTTCAAATTTCATAGCTGTACATCAAAGGACAAGAAAGTAGGTATATAGCAAACATCAAAGCTCTATGCCTTGTACCTTCAGACAAAAATATTTTTTATTTTTTTACTATATGTACATAATGAAAATCAATGACCCCCGGGGCGGGATCAATTTTGACCCCAGGGCTATAATTTGAACAATCTTGGTAAAGGCTCACTTCGCAAAGTCTCATGCCATATATTTAACCTCTAGCCTTTGTCAATTCAGAGAAGAAGATTTTTCAATTCAGAGAAGAAGATTTTTCAAGTTTTTACTTTATACATATAAGGAAAACTATCGCCTCTGGGGCAGGGCAATTTTAACACTAGGGGCATAATTAAAACAACTTTAGTAGAGGACCCATAGATGATATTATATACCAAATATCAAAGCTCTAAGCCTTGTACCTTCAGACAAGAAGATTTTTTAATTTTTACTATACATGTATGTACATAGTGAAAATCAATGACCCCTGGGGGTGGGGCCAGGCCAATTTTGACCCCAGGGCTATAATCTTGCTAGTGGTTCACTACATAATGTTTCATGAAAAATATCTTAACTCTAGCCTTTGTAAATTTAGGGAAATTTTTTTTAAGTTTTTACTACATACATATAAGGAAAACCTATTGCCCCCGGGGCGGGGCTAATTTTGACACTAAAGACAAAATTTGAACAACTTTGGTAGAGTACCTATAGATGATATCACTTAACAAATATTAGAGCTCTAGGCCTTGTACCTTTAGACAATAAGATTTTTTTATTCTTTACTATATGTTTATATTGAAAATTAATGACCCCCTGGGCGGGACCAATTTTGACCCCAGGGCTATAATTTGAACAATCTTGCTAGAAGTTCACTTCACAATTTTTCATGCAAAATATCTTACCTCTAGCATTTGTCAATTGCTAGAAGAAATTTTTTTAAAGTTTTTACTATATACATATCAGGAAAACCTATGACCCCCGGGGCGGGGCCGATTTTGACCCCAGGGCTATAATTTGAACAATTTGGGTAGAGGTCTACCAGACAATGCCTTATGCAAAATATCTAAGCTCTAGGCCTTTTTGTTCTTTACAAGAAGGATTTTAAGTTTTTACTATATGTATATATAGTGAAAATCAATGACCCCCGGGACGGGGCCGATTTTGACCCCAGGGCTATAAGTTGAACAATCTTGGTAGATTTCTACCAGACAATGCCTTATGCAAAATATCTAAGCTCTAGGCCTTTAGGGTCTTTACAGGAAGGTATTTTATGTTTTTACTATATGTATATATAGTGAAAATCAATGACCCCCGGGGCGGGACCGATTTTGACCCCAGGGCTATAATTTGAACAATCTTGACAGAGGTCTACAGGACAATGCCTTATGCAAAATATCTAAGCTAAAATATCTAGGCCTTTTGGATCTTTACAAGAAGATTTTTTAAATTTATTCTTATAATTCCTTATGGTTGCCATGGCAACAAGATTTCTGCATGGAATGAAATTCTTTGAACAACTTTGGAAGCCCTTCAAGGATCAATCCCGCCATGTTTGGTTGAAATTGGACTAGTGGTTTTTCACAAGAAGATTTTTTAAGTTCACTCTTTAATCTATATAACACACACACACAAACAAACACACACACAGGTGAATCGCTATATGCCACCGCATCGCAGATGCTGTGGTGGCATAAAAAGAACCTTATTATATTAACTTAATATTTATAGACTGTACAAAAGAACCCACACTTACTTAAATGCTATATATTATATATCCAAAGACAAACTGATCTAAAAAAATTATTACTTTACCTTCAAAAACAGACATACAATTCCCGTTCATTATTTATGGGTTGTGAACTTTAATCAGCAAGAATCTTGCAATCTTTTAAATGCATTCAGTCTGCTTTAAAGAGCGATACAGGTTTTACCATTTCTTTCCATAGCAATCTTGACAATGGTAGATTGGTTTAAGCCCAAATCATTTCATGCTATTTACATAGAAACGGAACTGACTGAGCCTTGGGATACATTAATGATTAAGGGCAGAGACAAAATTACATACCTATCATTTATGTTTTCTAATATTTTCCTGTTTAGTTCTGCTTATTTTCCTTTACAGACCACTTTCCAATCTTATTTGCATCCTGATTATTTAAATTAGCAAGAGCTCAGCCAATAATACACAGACAGGAAGAGATAATTAAAATGATTTTAATACAGAACATTACACGACGGCAACTTGTAATGACGCTCATTTTATAATGTTTTCAGATACAAAGTACTATTATATTGTCAATACATGTATAACTTTCGTTTTCATGTAAAGTCCAGAAACATAACAATAAAGAAACATGATGGTAGAAATCAGCTTTTTCTTTTACTGATTATCATACTGCAGCTTTTGACAATTAATGGTTCAAGAACTAGCAAACAATAATAAATTGTTCTCTCATGTTTTTACATTCGGAAGTTTCAACCAAATGTACTATGGACAATCAAGTGAGATCATATTATCATGTACAGTTTATTTTATGTAAAACTTTCATCCAAGGACAGGGCAAGATTTTGTCACAGTACTATGATAAATTATAAAATATCCATACATGACAATTAGACATATAACATTTTAAATTTATTGGCTCTAGCCTTCTCATAGGAGATTTATTTTTTATAAATGCTATTTTTATAATGCCTTTATTAACAAGTCAAAGCCGTAATCAGAAAGGTCCATGTCATACTAAACAAAACTAAAGTTTTCTATTTTTACAATGACTATTGATCTTTAGTTGTTTTAAATTTCGGGTTTTGTTTGGGAGCTCAATGGTTGGAAACTGAATCATGGTTGCGTAAAAAATCCCGGGTTTTGCTTGACAAGTAAATTGGTTTTTTTTGGATGTCAGGGTTTTGCTATTAAAAAAACCCAATTGTTTTAAAATTTAAAGAACAGACTTTTTTGGGAAAAAGTGTAAATTCGGGCCTTCAAAAAGACTGGTTACAAATGGAAAGTCAATGGTTGTTAAAAACATTTTGTTTTTAAATGAAATTTCCCAAGGTTGCAAAAGGAATTCAATTTTTGTTTTGGAAAAATAAAATGTTTTGCTCGGGCATTTACTTTTTGTTTAAAGAAAGTAAATTGTTTGCTGCTAGGGAAAATTTTTGGGTTCGGGAAAGTCCCCGATAAAAGGGTTATTACAAGAGCTTCACTTTTTTTTCTTTAAAAAGTGGAGCTAAAAACCATTATCTCCCGAGGCAGGGCAAATTTTGATTCAATAATAATTTATCATTCAACAAACATGTTCTATTAGAAGTTCTATTAGACATTTTTTAATGTCAAATATTAAGACTCTTGCCACCTATTTAGTTTAAAGAAGGGTACTTTTATGTTTCACTTTTAACATAGAAGGAAAACCCATGACCCCCAAGGTGCACCATATTGTCATTATTGACTGTAATTTGAACAGAATTTGTAACAAAACACACACAAGACGATAGTCATGCCAAATGCGTCAGCAGTCAATGTGATTTTGAAGATTCTTTTTTCCTATTTAAAATATTTCAAGTTACAAAATCCTGTTTTTAGGACTTACGGACGGACAAATTGTCCCCTCATGTAGAGGATCTACGAGCCTATACAAAAAATATAAGAGTGTATTTATATGATAAATTAACCTAGATAAAAAAATTAGTTTTCAATCAACTACACTTTGTAAGCAAATCAAGACTTTGTCACTCGGGACAAATAAATTTAGCAAAATCCATAATAAAAATTGTCTTCTCAAAACAGATGGCCCATCAAGGCTGATTATAATACATTCATGTTTACTGACACGGAAAATGATTACCATACTATAAGGATGTTTCTGATATAATTAATAATCACCAAGCCTAAGGTAACTATAAGTACTAAATAACCACAATAAGCCTAATCATGAAAATAAGATATAAGTACTCTCTTTAATATCATTGAAATCGTATTCCGAAGAATAACACAAAAACGTTATCATTTACTGTAAATTTATTTTATTTCGTGGGCATGAAATTGTGTTGTCTTGTCAAAATTGACACTTTTGTGGGATCTTTAATTCGTGAATAGTCTTTTTTTCACAAAACAGTATATAGCAAAACCATGTTATATAAATAATTACACAATAAACAAAATTGAATTTCTTTAGATCTTAAATTTGTTGATCGATTTATCTACAAAAACCACGAAAATTTGTTCCCCACGAATAATGATTTTGCAGTTACTGTAATTGTGACTATTGGGTAAACTTACGTATACACTTCCATAATAATTTAAACAAAGTTAAACAATTTAAGTCGTTTTGTATTCAATAAGCCAAGTATCCCAATCATGACGAAAAACTAAAAGCAATCCTTTCAATATCATTTAATACATTAGCTGAGATTACACAAATTGTTCCAGTCATGGTTAGTTAAGGATTCAAATATGTTTGTTTATGTTGAAGTACAAAATATATGAAATCTATAAATATTTGTCAATGATTAATCACACGAAACTTTAACTGATATCATCACTCATAATATTTTCTAATTGATAATTCGCTTGAACACTTTAAAATGCACTTTAACTGAATATATCAACAAAAAAATCTACAACTTTATTTGCAGTCATCTAATATATTCAAACAATTGAGCAATATATTTTACCAAAATAAGTTGCAACACAGCATGCCGAAATGCAACAGGAGAATGATCCAAACATTAAACATGTAAGGTTTGTTAAAAACAAATCATATTTAGCCAAATTTGGCCACCTTTGGTATGATCTTAATGAGGAAAGTTTGCAACAAATATTTTTCAATTAGGTTTGCATTTAAGTAAAAACGTTACTTGTTATTTCTATTCAAAGATCAGCTGACCAGAAATTATTCAGATTTTAACATATACATATTACGAATCGTGTTGGACAGAAAAGACATTCTTTTCTGTCACGCAAACAGTCTACAATCTTTAAGTTATCCAAATAAAGGTGAACTTGTTCCATATTCATTTGGTTGCAATATAATATATTCACACAAAACTGCATACATGTTACTTATATATTCAATTCATTTGAACGATACAAACACCTTCTCTATATTTGTTATGTTCTGTCCATGACCTTTCATTAGAAAGAATTCATTCACGCAACTTAGTAACTTAATGGAGCAATAAATGCCTTACAATTAAGTTCCACGGGGGATTTCGCATTTAGAAAATTAGTTGTAGCCTAATGACTTAATTTATTTACATAAACAATAGGAAAATTTGAGACCTTAAGTGCCTAGGGAGGAGGTTTGAAAAACAGGGTTTGTCATCTCAGTTTTTTTATTAAAAATCCTGTTAAATTTTTGTTTTATTTCCCTATCTAGGACATTTTCCAACCTTTGAATAAAATTTGACAGAACAGCTAATGTTACGAAGTCATGAATGTAAAAAAAAATGACTTAGTTTGACAATATTTCATTGACTTTTTTTCCCTTTTTTGTCTCTCAATAAAGGTTTGCATACCAATACAATGCTAAACAAATCATTGTCATTAAACAAATTAGCACTTTCTTGATTTTCATTCCCTTAATAAAAACAATCGTTATACATTCGCGTTTTTTTATGGCAGAATTTCTTCTGCACTTTTAAATCACAACAATGTTTTTGAACGTAGACTGTTTGTTATTCACAATGATTTCCGCCAGTATTAGCATGACAGGTAAATTTACTGCCGATTCGCAATAATTTTCCTTCATATCAGAAATAAAGAACAATATCAAAAGATATTATACAGAGATACTGCTTAATATTATTACTGGCTACAATGAAAGTCCATGAAAAATTATTTTATGACTAAGTATGCAAGTTTGCTATTGACATTTGAGTGAATGTGTAAGTAAAGATAACTACCAACAAGATACTAAACCGGACAGGATTTCCGAATGAGTTATGCCATTACATACAATTCGTGTCATTTCTGTATGTAATCAACAATTAAAAATGAAAAAGGACGATATTTTGTCTGGAAATCTGTTTTACTATAGCAAATAAAGTAAGCATAAATGCAAGTTACAGAATCAAAACAAAAGGAAATTCAATAGTATGATGTTTTGAAGGAAGATCTGATTAATCTCAATATAATATATGATAATCTGAAAAAAATATCTAATTTGCTCGAGCACGTTTCTTTTCGCATACAAGAGGGCAATCAGATATGACTAATATTAATGAATAACATAAATAATGACAAAAAATTTCGGCAAATTGTTATCAGTAATCATAGCATTTAACACATTATTATAAGCAAACATGCAGTCAAGCAAAGTTATAAACCTAACTTAAATAACTTGTTGGCATGTGATTTTGCTATGACAAACAACCTTGTAGCAGACAAAACATTTATTTCAACATTCTTTAATGACTGGTAGACATACTATCTTTATTGAATGCAATCCTAAAATTCTCTTTAATTTTTACAACTCTTAATTGGATTGCGTGACCATTTATCTCTTAATATGTTAACAACGGAAATATAACAAGAGCTGTCCGTAAGACAGCGCGCTCGACTTTTTTATTGCTTGCCAATAAAAAAAGTTTTTGCAGTAAAAGGCAATACAAGAATCTCTGTATTTTTAAAGTGAACAATGGCCATGAGCATTAAGATATTTAGTGAAGAATTATTTTACTGAATTGTAAACAAGTATTCCAACTTTCAAATTAATATCTCAAACAGTTCAGTCAAAAAGTGGACTGGTACTAAAAACTTAACCAAGATTCTAAGTCGATAAAAGGCCTTAATTTTTAAAACAAATCCTTGACAGAGTTACCTTCTCTTGCGTACAGATGGGGGTAATGATGTGAAATAGCATTAAAAGTTTCAAAGCAATATCTCAAAGGGTTAAGGCAATAAGTGGATTTTACCCATATTCAATGTATTTTCTAAGTCAAAAAGGGGCATAATTCTGTCAAAAACCTTGACAGAGTTATGTCCTCTTGTCTGTTGATGAAGGTCGTGATGGTAAACAAGTATGGTCAGTTTCAAAGCAATACCTCCAATGGTTTTGAAATAAAGTGAGGTGGTACAAAAAACTTAACCAAGCTCAATACACTTTCTAAGTCAAAAAAGGGCCATAATTCTGTCAAAAACCTTGACAGAGTTATGTACTCTTGTCTGTAGATGGAGGTTATGATGGTGAACAAGTATGGTAAGTTTCAAAGCCATACTTGTAATACTTCTGAAATAAAGTGGGGTGGTACGAACAACTTAACCAAGGTGTGACGCCGACGCCGACGCCGGGGCGAGTAGGATAGCTCCCCTTTTCATAGAAAAGTCGAGCTAAAACTGCGAAACATAAAATCGTGTTTATAACGAGTACAAATAAAACAGCAATCAATTATACAAGATATGTTGTACAAATGAAACAAAGAATCATTCTATTAAAGCGCAGAGACAAACATATGACTCTAGCGTATTTTCACAGCTACGTGATGCAGTCTCATATAAAAGTGATATTATGCTCTTTTGTCATCATTCCAGTTCAGCTGAATTAGAAATATATTTCAACAGATTGGATTTTGTTATAAAATGATTGACCAATAACTGATAACAAAAAATGTTAAGGATAAAATATAAAAACTATCTAAATTTTAAAAGGAACGCCAGGCACTCTTTTTCAAAAAACTAAACGCTTCCGATACATTTGAAACAATATGTATAGAAATATCCGTTGGTCACACTGATTATTATTTGTGCACAGTAAAAATAAAATTTAACATGTAAAATTATGTAGATTGACATAATGCTACTTTGATTCTAACTACCCATAACGAGTACTTAAACATCTGCAAATAGACAGTTTCAACTGCGTACGGTCCTCTCATGTATCCGAGAAACGGCCATGCACATGAAAAACAATCTACCAATAACACCGTAAATGAACTTCTATCATTTATTTTTCCAGCTAAAAGAGCAACGAATATCCTTTCATTTATTTCCATTGTGATTTGGACAAAGTAATTTGGCTGTTGCCCTAAATTACACAAGAAAAAGTTGTCTAAGTTAGTTAACATATTATTGTCCTAATATAAAGGACACCACAAATTTAGGTAGGCACCATCTTTAATATCGACTTTATTTATGCATAAAAACTTTTCAGATTCTTTTGTAGTGTTCACTCTTTAAACAAGAAGCTAGTTACATGTACATTATCAGAAAGGGACAATTTTGATAAATACCCACCTGTATTTTTTGTAAACATCTCATTCCGTGTTATCAAATCTAAAAAAAAATGCCTAATTTCAAAAACCTTCTTAAATCTGAAACCTTTTTTCCTTGCTAACAAATAAATTTAAATAAAACATTAACTGTATTCTATATTTACAGTAGTTCCATTCTACATAAAACCAATACAATATCTATTTGCAGTTTTCATCTCTTTGAGCGTGTTTTGATTACGGAGAACATTATTGACTGGTACACGTAAAATGCTTCCAATTAGTCATTTTACGCTAGGCCATTTCACAGCCAATTCTGTAATCAATGAGCTTGTGGATGTGGTATCGCGCCACGTAACAAGTTTAATTTCAATCAAAGACAATTGATCATTGATGTCCTGTCAACAAATGTTAAATCGGCTTCCAGGATATGGCGGCATAATATTGTGTCGCAAATACAGCTAATAGACAATATTGAAGTATACTGTTTTTTATTAATTTCTAATATAAATATTATTCTCAATTCATTTGAAAAATACATATTTCTCTCGTATTTAAATAGAATAGTTCGTACAAATCACTGACTTTATTATTCTGTTAGAATAATATATAAAGGTAAAAGTAAAAATTTGTTTCAAGCGTCATAGTTTTTTTCATGAACCAACAAAAACATTGAATTTTTCAAAGTAAAAAGGGATATCATTTCTAATAATAATTTCGAATAACTTCGAGTATAAAGATAATTCTTAAGACAATATTGTTGTCATAAACTCAAGGCCAATGTGGCAGATCTAGATACCCTAAAACCACCCTAACAACAGTGTGCTTGATTCTCGTCAGAGACTTTGAATTATTTCATGTGAGGAAGCTAGTAAGGCACAAAATTAAGGTTTTTCTGCACTAGTTAAGCTGTTTTGTTACCAGATGACATTAACACTGATGCTGTGGCTTAACTTACATCAAAACAAACAACCCGTTTCTAAGATTATTGAAATTGTCCGTTAAAGCAGTCATCAGATGCTCATTTTCATTACACACCATCCCCACGACATTATTTTAATGGTTTTTCTACATTCAAACATTTAAACTAATTATTAGTAGTTTGAGATTTTTAATGAAGACAAGAACTTCATATTTTTTTAAATATTTTTTGGCGTATTGAAAAAGAAGCAAAACAATATCTATATCAAGAAAAAAATTCTTTAACTTTAAAGAAGAGTATATTGGATTTATCATTGCAATATATAAAGCACATCATACTGATATTCCTATCACAGCGATTAAATTGATTTATATTGCAAATAATATCAACATTTGACTTTTAGAATCAATTTTTATAGTTCCTTTTCAGACACATTTTCAATGATTTACAGAAAAGCAATGATATTAAGTTGTTGCTTTTATAATTGGTGCACGCAACTCTAAACGTGTGAAATATTATTGCCTGGTACTCGGCAAATGTTGACTACACTACGAGTAAATTTATGCTAGGCGATTTCACAAACTATCATGTAATCAATAAGTTTGTTAATGTCTTTTTGCACCACTTCACAACAGTTATTCCAATCGGGAAAATTTGATCAATGATGCCCTGTCAACAAAGCGGGATCTGATCTCAAGAAACAGCGGCATAATACTGTGCAATAAATAAAAAAATGCAGGCAAAAAAATCCGTCCTATATTAAACTGTTAATTCAAACTGATTCTTAAAATATCATACTGGTTGAGAGGGGCGTACTTTTTATAGCAATGGAATAAGTTAAATTGTTTAGTCTGCAATTTGTCACTAAATCAATAATTTTATAAAACTTACACCTGCTAGTTACAGTTTTACTGATATTACTATATTTTTACACATAGTGTATCTTCACTCTAGTGTTGTTATATATGTCAGGTCCTTCTTGATCATTGAGTGTTGTAGATTGAATACCGTTGAAGCCTGTGCAAGGTGCTATGTTTCCAGTTAGATGAATCAGACCTTTTTCTCGCCAAAAGGATCACATAAATTATCCAAATAAATCAAACAATCAGATGAAGATTTTGTATTTCATTCCATCGTAGTATATAATTTTTGTCAAAATATTCGCAACTGAGGTGGCCACTATTTTTTCAAGCATTTACACAAATCTGGTTTAATTTATTGAATGTTTGTTCTCAAGTTTGACATTTTCTTTTTAAAACGACTTCTTATTACGACATTCCTTTAAATCATAATTGACAAAGCTTTTATTTAATAGATTAATTAAAAACACAAACATATCTTTTGGTTTACTTTAGTTTTAATTGGAACACCGTCAAAGTTCCAATCATCATAATGGATTTTATATTTATATATGTGCTACAATAAAGATGTTCAAATGCCCTAACACTATTGGATTATGATATTACAACTCAGAATCATAAAGGACCAATGACAATTCTCACTTAATAGAAATGCCGAGATATATGCTGCTTTTCAAAATAATACAAAATAGCTCTATGCAACACAGCTATATTTACATTTGAAAATGATGATAATTTATTTCTGCAGATAAAAGCAAATGAGTGACAGAGGACCGTGAACAAATTTGACAATAAACGAGTCTTGCAAAATGTGTATTATAAAATATGACATTTCCAACACTCTTAATCACTAACTAGCATCACTATCATTACAATGCATTTATATCAATCATAAGTCACCTTTTATGTTTTCTAAAATGAAATAAATAAAATAATTACCCAGTTCATAACTTTTAATGCTTATGAAAAGCCTTTATCAGATCAAAGCACATTACCTAATAATATTTGCAAATACGTTAATGAACATTTAACTGGTTTATTACCAAAAGCCACAAAAGAGGAGTACAATGAATATCCTGCATGCTTAAAATACAGTGAAATATATCTTTTATAAGAACTCATAAAAGAGCGCAGAAAAAACATTCACGTAAAAATGATATAGTATAGGAATAAACACTAGATGAAATGAAAGTGTCTAGTACTTTATACTTCGTTAACAAAACTTACCATTCCACATATTCTTTCAAATAATTTATCAATATGAAATAACCAAATAGAAATTCTTATGCGCCAACTTTTTAAACTAAAATAACTGTGTATTTATGACACAGAATGAAGTAAAATATAAATACATTGGTTTCGGATTCATAACGGACAAATCTATGACAATCTATGACAATTTCATCCACATTCAAAACAGTTATGACATTACATTTTAACAGGCAATTCTTATATGAAATTTAAAAAAAAATCTTAAACAATACACTAACTTCCGTCGGAATGGAGAAACCACAAAAAAAATCAAGAAATAGTTGAGAATATACGCGAGGCAAATTGATCTGATAGTCTTCAAGCAACTTCAACTATGTAAGCATAACTGGAACATAACACATGGGACAAGTAATTGGTGGACTTAATAAACATGTATTCTCTACTTGATAACTGCCATGAAAAACAGTGACTGTATAGTCATATTCCATATTTTATTAGATTGAACTCAAATTTATTGATAAGCAACGAGTATATTGCAGAAAATAATTCATGCAAAGTGAAAACAATATCCAAGTAATCTCTTGAATATGATCTTATAACTTCAAAATAAATTATTGATGGTCATTTTCAATCGTATAATTTAGGTGATCACATATATTGTTTTCTTACAAAGACAAACATTACATCTACTTAATTCCTTGTCTATAAAAACCTTTTTGACAATTAAAAACTTTAAAACCAACAAAGATTAAATGACTAAATGAATTTATACAAAAAATGCCTCATTTCCTAAATGCGCACAGAAACATGAAAGCAGTTCATTCTACATGATAAGCTAAACAACAAATTTTCATCAAAATTTCTAAAGAGCTTCCATCAAAGAAACTACGTTACTTGTCTAATTTCTTAAACCGCTTTTATCTTTCTTCGAATTATTAGACAGAAAATCATGAATACAAATTCTTTAATTAATTTGTTTACGACAGCAGAAAATTCCTGGTTTTTAACCACAGTGCTCTTTATAAAAAGGAAAGGTCTCCAAAAAGGAACAATTATTTGTAGGAAAGAAAGAAAAAAAAAACAGATAAAAAATTTAGTACGCTTATGTTTTCCAAACCAAATAAATAACAATAACTTCTGATTATAATTATTGATGAAAAAAGAATTGTTTGCAATTGACCAAAAATACAGTAAACACATAATCGGGTTTCCGTGACGTTTTTGTCCCTTAGACACCTTTTGTTGAAATCGTCATACTTATAGCTATATGAACTTGAAGGGCAGGTTATGTTTCCATTAAACTTAAACTGTGTAGTATTTTGGTAACGACCAGGTACACATAACATGCAGAATACTTTATTGGCACAACAGGTGAAGAATAAGTTGTTATGATTTTCTTTCTGAGATAATAGCAGACAAACACAAGTTGCTGTTACTATACTGTAGTCTGTCTGAAAATTTCTGGATATAAAAAACTGCATATTATTAATCAAAACTTCTTTAAATCCCCATAGTACTCATTAACATTATCGCAAAATTAAAAGAGGCAGAATCTGACTACATGTATAATAGACAAGAAACATTAATATGCAATGGTAATTTTATTGCACTAGTCTTCAAACAATCGAGTGTTTTAACATTGTTAGCAATTCAAGAACTTTTCTCTTGGGACACATTTACATTGATAAAAATCAGAAGAAACAAGTGCTGTACTTGTTGGACTTTTTATACTATAAAGAATGTCCTGTAGTGAGAACAGCAAAATATCAGGAAGGGAATAGGTTAATTTATTAATCGCACAGTAGTTTAAGATGATCGTTACTGTGACACTGGCCTTTGACTTAACGACCTCAAAAACAACAGGTGTATTTCACTGTTCAATATACAAAGTCCCTTCCAAGTTTCACAATCCTAGGCTTATTCCTTTTCTAGTTATTTAGTGGAAAACGATTTTGACGCTGGACCTCATGACTTCACATGGGATCAAATGTCGTAATAAAATTTCGCTCGGGTTGGTTTTATCAATCGATCAACCAGTCAGTGACAAGAAATCCTCAAAGCAATATCTTATGTAAATCTTTCGTCATGTTGATAAAAACCTTATGGCTATCTTTATTCATTAAGTCATACCTTTACTGCCAGTTCATTAATAATATCAGATATCGTGTGAATTAAATAATATCGATGAATAATGCTATAAGTTTTGCCTGTCTATTATCAAATGCACATATTACAAAAATGTTTTGGACACATACTATATTATATCAGACTGGCCCGTACCTGGTGGTAAAAGATATCTTAAGTAACGATTCATATTAAAGTCAAATCAAAAAGCAAAACAGTTTATTATATGTATCTGTCCTTCTAATATTGGAAAACCTGAAGATCATAAAAGCCTTTGAATTGAAACACAATGTTATCATGTATCAAAACATAATGCTCTAATTCAGTGTAAATATTTATATCATAGCCTACACGAAGTAAAATACTATGCACAAACATCCTCTTGGCAAGTTATTCTGACATTATATCAAATCTGATAGCACATAAAAGTTTGCCTGATCAATTCTTAAATTAAACAAATTACCTTTATTGTATCTGACAATACTTTTTATACAATTCTTGTTTGGAGTAAAATTATAGAATTCCCTTATAATGTTATCGTCCAAATTAAACATAAAACTAGGAATTATACAATGAATATTTTATACAAGATACAAAAGGATATCAGAAATAAAGTGTCTGTTTTACTATAAATAAGTAACAATCCACAGTTCAAAATTTGATACTATAATAAAAAAAAATCCACATATATGTCTCTTGGACTAATTCAAAATATTGACAGTCAATAATAACAATAATTAACAAATATGCAAATATTTGATTGCTCATCACTAAATACATAAACTGTAAATTCAATACCCTTATGTATTAAAAGGACAACATTGAAGTCAAAATTAATTTTAATAATCCAATAAGCCATCTTGATATAGACAATTCCAATGGTATCCCTACAAATAGGGATAAATACACTCCTAAAGTTTTAAAGACTAAAAACATCTGAAAAAGGCTGTATCTTATCAATCCGATAATTAGAGCAATAAATGCCACATCACTTATTTTAATGTCAAATTAGACAACAAAAAAATAGTTTTATCGCTAATGACTTCATGTTATTTACATAAGAATAGAATTTTCCGAACCATGGGATGCATTAATGTTTTATAGTCAGAGGCAAACACACATATCTTTCGTGTCTTTTGTCAAATATTCGTCTGTTCATTTCTGTTCATTTCCCCTTACAGAACACTTTCTTGTACGTTTATATCCTGATTATTTAAATTAGCCAGAAAAAAACCAATTACATGCAAGCCATGAAGGTATAATTAAATGAAGTTAAACAATCATTTGGAACATTACACACGAGGGCATATGGTACCGACTCAGCTGCATAATTACTGTACATTGTATACTTTTTATCAACGTTGTTAGATCGGTTGTTTTCATTGTGTGTGCTTTTTTTCAAGCTTACATATAATGTTAAGAGCAGTCTACATGACATTGTAATGTAAAGTCTATGTACTGCAAATACAATGCGACCGCCTTAAATATATCTAAATAGACCAAAATGAAGTACTTGTTAAGACGCATGTTGTGTTTTTTATCAAAGCTCAATGGTATAGGACAAAAACATGTAGATGAGTTGCAGAGGGATAGACAAATAGAGAGGCAATACAAAAAACAATTTATCACACCCCTACCTCCTTCAACAATCTATCGATGTTTTATGCATTAGTGAATGAAGAATTAGCATTGTTTATCATATATATTCTAATATGTATGCCTTTAAGCACATATGGGGCAGGATTTATGACAGTATTTTATAATAATCAACTTCTATTGTAACAATGATGTGTATATACAATATTGCTTCAGCTTTAAACTTTCTTATATGCGGACTATTAAATCAATGTAAACAATATCTCTTCAGACACATTAGAAATGATTTACAGATAGGCAATACCATTTATTTGTTGCTTTTATTAACTGCAACATGCAATTTTGAAAGAGAGAAAACAATTGGAGAAACATTGATACATGACTACCGTGTTAAACTTTTGTAAGATATTGACTTTTTTCATACAATTTTTTTAAACCAACTCTTGAAATAGCTAATTAAATGATATAAAACTTAAACATCAGGGTCAATGTTTTCTTCGAATATGGCATTATGAGTTTCAATAATATATAATAGTTTTTATTATCTGATCGTAATATTAATAAAGAAGGTATGTGCAGTAACAGCTGCAAATTATAATCATCCTTACACGTTCCCAGTCATGCAGTGAGCAGAAATAGGGAACAAGTCAGGGCAATAAAGCTTTGATAAGAAAATAAATATTTCACTTTGGATACACTTTAAGAATATCGTTATCGTCCAAACAAAAATGTCTTTGGACACTAGCATATTAAGAGAAAATGTACGATTTCATGTTATTACTTGATAGCCAAGTTCTTAGGGTAATTAGATTGTCACAAAGCGTATTGGTATGCAATGAGTATAACAGTCAATTATCCTGGCAGTGACAAGAACCTCTCCAAGCGATGTCTTCAATATCATTAAACATATAAGGATAATATAGTGATGGTCATCATTATATATTCTATATCTATACGATCAGATAATTTCATCAACTTGATATCGTCGCTATAAAATTACATTTCGGAGATATTGGCGGCAACGGCAATTATCATTTATCTGAAAATGTTCAAATTTCGTATAGCAATATAATATGATGGTAAAAAGGCATCGTCTGGACAACCAGCAAGTATCTTATGGAAAAAAAGTCAAGACTAAAGAAAGGAAAGGAAAATAAATGTCTAAAAAAAGAGAGAACTTTAAAGGAAAAAATATAGAAACGGCAATTTAAACACATACCATACAATTTAAATTATGTCAGAAAGACTTTATCTCCCGTGTAACTCGTATTTAACATACTTGGTGTAATGCAAATTGTTATTAACGACAAGTTCATAAGAAAACCCAGTAACTTAAGAGATGTTTTTCAAAGAAGTGCGGGGAAACGGGCGCATATTAATAAGATGACGTCAGTTATTCGACGGCAAGGCGAACGCAAAGAAATTCAAATAGTAAGTCATTAGTTTGCTACTTTTTAGAAGTAACGACATTTGAATCGAGAAATATGCTGCATTAATAAATGTCATGCACACACTCAAGTAACCGTCTACGATGTAGAAAATATCATTTGTACACGCTGTGGTTCTTCACGAAATATACAGAATAGTATACAAAGAAGTTTATTTGCATTATTATAAATAGATACATCTATATAAAGAAAAGCAAATATTTTTATTATTAGAGTGAAACAATTTAATACAATAAATTTATATAAAAAAAAAACACTTTGCAACCAAGATCTACTGATGGCATTTTATAAATATCTAGAAACGGCGATTTCAATCAAATATAAAAAAATAAGAAATTGTTTCAAGTGATATTCATCATTCAAGGCTAATGAAAAACAAAAAATTGATGAATGACAAATAAGAAACAATATCTACAGATGACTACAAAGAAAGGACAGAAATAAAACAACATTTTTGGAACAAAATTTAGTGAAGAATAAAGAAAAAGCAAACATATAATAAAGAAAAACACAAAAAACAACATTAACTGAAGGACAAAGAAAACACTTTTACTGAAGCACAAATAAAACATCAATAGAGACAAAGAATTAAATATAGTTCGTATCATTATGCAAGATTGAAAGATGATTCACATAGTAAAGAATGTGGTAGAATAGATTGTCAGCAGTTGTTTTGTGAAATAGCTGGATATCTAAATCAATATACAATTTGCTTGTGTATTTATCATTCATTCCTATTCTACGAAAACTAGATACAAAAGATAGAGAGATGAAACTTGGCACGGTGGTATCATTTATCATAATATTAAACATCATTTTGTGCAAATATCTTATTCATACTGTGTTAAAAGACAACGTTTTATACCTAACTATAACATCTTGTTGGCATGTGATACAAACATTATATTCTATCTGACTATCTGATAGCTTGCTAAACTTTTCCCTGATCAATGTATTAATGGTTGCAGACAAATTACTTTTATTGTATCCAATAACACAATTCTCTTTAACTATTTACAATTCTTGATTGGAATTCATGAATAAAACGCCTCTTAATGTTTCATGCCAAAGAAACACGTATTGTGATGCATGAAATCACCTGCAGTAAAATGTGATAATGACAAGAATAGCTATACTATGCATAGCAATAACTTTTAAAGCAAAATATTCTAAATATATCAAAAGTACAAGTATATTAAATACAAAATAATTTTTATCATATTAGTCACTTTAAACATTTTGAAAATATGGTCTTTATTTGAAGTCCATCTTACACTACATTATGTGTCCTATGGTAAGCATTTATGTTATATCTATATTCTTTATACATCAATGAAACACATTAGGAGAGAAAATGGATAAGGAGCCTGCCTCTTAACCCTAGAATAATGGGTTCGAGTCCTACTGTGGTCATGATATTGTACCACCGTATTTGTTAGTTCTAGGCATTATACTTCAAAGTTTAAAATCAAGCTAGAGTTAAATACTTCTACATCTTATTGACTTGTTGGTTTAATTGCTGCGTTTACAACTTTTTTCGGTCATATCTCGGTGTTTCACCAACCTTACCAAAAGTCCTGAATAACAAACATTCCTTCGCAACTGACAGACTTTATTTCTTTAACAGCGGTGATGGGACAAAAAAAAATTAAGGCCATAACATTCAATGTTCTAGATCATTTTTTTTCCTTGCCCAGGACTGAACCAGCTACCGATGGATAACTAATCTCTTTCGTGCTAAGCTGGCAAACACATCATTTATAAATCATTAGTTATACTAGTCTCTTTTCAATGAAAAACATAAAGATAACATTTTAGTTGTTTACTTTTTTGTTTCTTTACAGGTCAGACTTTTCACATTGAAGTATGATATTCTTGTCATATGAAGGTTTTTAGTAAAAAGTGTTTGTATGGTTATTGCTTTGTACTGGCACCATAGGATGAATTGTAATCATATTTACGATGTTTACAATTTAATCAAATGTGCCAATCAAATTAAATATAAATCAATAATCTGACAGTTTGAAATGATAGTAAATGGTAGAAGATGCAAGTCTGATTTTTTATAATATACACAGTATACGGTATATACATATCGATTATATGGTACTAAATAGGAAAACAGAGTTTTTTTAGTAATTATTGATAATATTTTAAATGCCAATGGTAATCATTTCGACACTTGAAACATTCAATCCATTTGTTTTTAATCTCTTTGTCTTAATAGCATTCTAAATGCATTTGTACAGCAGACATTTTACATGTAATTACTTTTAAGTTAATTATATATGCATTGAACAAAATCACAGAATTCATCACTTTAATCCTGGCTCTGATGTGGAAATCATATATCTAAATTTGTCTGTTCTCACTGCCTGAAGAAACACATCTTTTCATTCATTGTCAGAATGGGAAGATTTCACGCCATCTGTGATTAATTGAGATTAATTGGTATTGCATGAAGATTGGTCATTAAGAATGATTGCTATTTAATTAGCTGTCTAGGAAATGTATATCGTATATTTTGTTCAAGACACCTGACAGTTATATTGTTAAGCTGATCAAAAAACGATATAAGAACAATATTAGAACAATATGCTTATGCCATGTTGATATAAATCTGACATAAAAGGCCAATATATTTAAATAACAATACATTAATGTCTTGTTGATGAAAATCCAATATAAAACACCAATATAAGAGCAAACTAATGCCTGTCGATATTTGTGAAATTCTAACATCAAAAGTTGCAACATAAAAACAAAATATTAGTATGTTGTTGAAACATTTATGTCTGGTCAATGAACATCAAGCATCACACACTAATATAAGAACAATATCCAATGCCTTTTTGATGCAGATATGTCTTGTTAAGGAATACCTGAACATCAAAAGCCAATATAAAAACAATATAATAATGTCTTGATAATTTACGTATGCCTTGTTGATGTAAATCAAATATCAAAAATCAATATAAAAACAATATACTAATATCTTGTTGGTAAAATCCAATATCAAAAGAATGCTTAAATTACAGAAGGAATTAAGTGATTAAAAATATCATTTTATTACATTGCTTGATGTAAATGTTATTGAAATGATTTTTTTAAATTCCTTACATTTAACAATAGATGTTGCAATAAACGCACACTTATATCATTTGAAGTTTTGAATATATATTATGCTTAAACTTACAGTCACTTTTTTTTAGATATCAAATTAACTATTATGAGTACTAACAGAGATGAAATGACATGTTTTTAAACTCTTCACATTATAGGACAAGTATGAATACATAGAGTCATATAAAAGTGACACTTCTTTAAGGAAGGACCAAAACAACTTGACCAGTAAAAGGGAACACAACTCCCTAAACATAGTTTTTGGCATACTTTATTTAGCTTAGACAAACTCAGGAAGAATTTATTGTTTTCTTGAAATACATGTGCTAAAAAGATTTAAATAACTTTCTGCAATAAAAATATTTTACCTGAAGATCTGCATAGTAATGTTAATTGCATTAAATAAAGTTTGTGAATGAATTGTCAAGTGAGGTAGGAATAACTTCATGTTGATTATATCTTTATTGATACAATAATTTCATCTTCATGTGATAAAATGCAAAAAAAGCTCTTTAGTTAAAAAAGAGCACGACCTCCTAAAATGTTGCCTTTAGGATAACAACTGTTCCTTGTCATGATAAGTGTTCCAAGTTTTATGTTAAAAGCTTTGATAGTGTAAAATCTTTGAAATCATTCTATTAATTGTTCTCTTGAAATACATATGCTAAAAATGATCCTTCAAAACAATGAAATAATCTTTAAGTATTTGAAATACTGAAATTTTTCACTTTGATAAATGAAAAATTCTAAAGTTTTTGAAGAAATTGTTTTTAAAAGATTTAATACAGATACAAGTAAAAAATAATTATCATATATTATAAGATCAAAACATGTACAATGTCAAAAACAACACTCTAAACCATTGTTAACCATTTCTTTTTTAAATTTATGTTATTTTATAGTCTTTCTTCAAATTTAAAGATTTTGCTTAAGGAATTTCCAGATCAAAATTTGAAAAAAACATTAAAGGGACTCAACTAAGGTTTTTTTGACATGATGGGACTGAAAATATTTTATCCAGATAAATGCACCATTTGATGTAGGTTAGACCACTAATCTTTGTGCAAAATTTCAGATCATTCGCGCACTTCGTTTTTCAAGAATAATTATTCAAATTGTAAAAAGATATTCAAAAATGAAAAGCATTTTAACACATTCACTCAAATCGGGCTAAGAAAAGCATAAAAATATTATTTTCAATTTATTTCAAAGTATATTTCTTAACTATCCTTGCATATAATTCTGTTTTAAGTGCCCCAGCTCATTTATGTAACAAATTCAAATGTTATGTTTTTAGGCGCTTAAACCTCAGTAGAATCCTTTTAAATAGTCATTATCATTAAGTATGGTCTTCTCAGATTCCCTAGCTCTTTCTTAGGAAAAATAGAATTAAATACAATCACTATATATACAATTCTTCAAGATAATAAAAATTAAAATGTACAGTCATATATTTGACTATGGAAAACAGTTTAAACTGATTTTAAGGCATTGGTCCTTCCAATAAAGCCTGATGCTGAGTATGAATACTTCCTTCTCGAGTGTGTAATTCCTTACTTGCAAAAACTTTCAAGAATAACAGCATTTACTATAAGATTTTTTAGTTTTATTTCTGGTCATGTTTAGTACATTCTGCATTTCTTGTTTTGTGTAAAATCTTAACAAATATGTTACTTTAAAATTGGTTATGTCCAAGAAGAAATGCTAGGTGAACATGCAAAAGGCTTTATAGAAATAATGGTCTTCTATGAATGAAATTAACTGTTTACTTACTTTTTAATTTGTCAATTTCCACAGACTGGTTACTGATTGTTTCTGCAGGCTCATGATGACTGGGCACTGTTTGGGATACACTTAGTTTATGACACACTTCAAAAGCTTGACCAATGGTCCGAACAATACGCATTGCTTGTTCCTAGAGAAAATTAATTTATAACAGTATATTTAAAAACTAGACAAAAAGGCATGTATATGGAAGGAGATCTTTAAATAATACAAATCTTTATAAAGTATCATAAGACATTTTGAAATAATGAATTCGTCTACAAACTAGAAAATAACTTTTTTTCCGGCTTAAAATGTTTGTGTTGTCATATTCTAATAACATGCCAAGTTTAAAGAAATCCTATTGAACAGTTCTAATTTTGCCTATATGTCTATAATTATGAAAACTCCAGAAAACGTTTCTAATATGATGAATAATAAAATTCTGTTTTAAAACAATCTATAATTTGCAATATGAATAAATGTAAAATGGGATCATGTAACAACATTTATATGTAATTCTTTTGTGTTTTTTACACTAAATACTATCAACATAATTATTGATTGTATTACAAACCAATTAAAGAAGAAAATCAAAATTCTGAAAATGCTTACTTTTGTTCATTAGATCTGATGTTACTCAACATTTAAAATATTACCTTTTTATAAGACTTGAAGACATTACATTTAAACACATTAGTTGGTCCATCTCTAGCAATGTAACTCCAGATCTTCAGATCTTGTGAGTCATGTGACACATAAAATATCCTGAAATATAATCATAATAAAGTTTCATAATGTTACTGATAAATATAACCTTTTCCCAGCTGGAACTGAAAGCATTAAGCCCTTGCCACCAGTGTTAAGCCAGACCAGCCTGCACCTCCGTGCAGTCTGACCAGGCTCTATACTTTTGGCTGACAAACTTTAAATATTCAAATTGATACCCCTACAATTGAAAATAGACAATCCCAAAAATGGAAGTGGGAAAAGTCAATTTAAAATATCCAGCATGTTAAAGGTTAATTGAACAAAGTAGTAATCATTTCTGATAATAAATAATTATATATCTAGTATTTCATAACCTGTAAGATAAGAATACTTCAGCGAGGTCAAATTTTGGCAAAACCAAATTTTTTTTAATTTAATGGTGAGGACAAATGTAAGTGAATTTCTACTTTACAAAGTTAAATCTCTCATGAAAACTTTTTACTAAAATGCTAACTGTTATACTATTATATACATGTGTTAAGATTTATCAAGTTTTTATATGTCATTCTAATACTCTCTGGTGAGCTACTTAATAAACAGGATTGTTTAAAGAAATGATCTATTTGTGAAAACATTATATCATATATATAATTTTATGCTTGTGTTGAAAAAAGCTTTACAATTTTCATATCAATTTGTATTTAGCAAAGATACAAACCTATATATAGGATGGTGAACAATCAACAGTTTGTTATCATCATACCATTGTGGGATTCTCTGAAATATACAAATAGTTTATCATGATTACATCCCATTGTGAAAATGTCTAAAATATACCTGTGACATATACAACAAGTTATTATCATTATACCACTGTGTGTGTCAGTGTCTTAAGAATACAACAGTAATTGCCATCACACCATAGTGACAGTGTCTGAAATATACAAAAAGTAATTATCATTATACCACTGTGATTGTGTCTGAAGTATACAGCAGTAATAATGCAATCACACCATTATTATCATTATACCACTGTGACTGTGTCTGAAGTATACAGCAGTAATAATGCAATCACACCATTATTATCATTATACCACTGTGACTGTGTCTGAAGTATACAGCAGTAATAATGCAATCACACCATTATTATCATTATACCACTGTGACTGTGTCTGAAGTATACAGCAGTAATAATGCAATCACACCATTATTATCATTATACCACTGTGATTGTGTCTGAAGTATACAGCAGTAATAATGCAATCACACCATTATTATCATTATACCACCTGTGACTGTGTCTGAAGTATACAGCAGTAATAATGCAATCACACCATTATTATCATTATACCACTGTGATTGTGTCTGAAGTATACAGCAGTAATAATGCAATCACACCATTATTATCATTATACCACTGTGACTGTGTCTGAAGTATACAGCAGTAATAATGCAATCACACCATTATTATCATTATACCACTGTGACTGTGTCTGAAGTATACAGCAGTAATAATGCAATCACACCATTATTATCATATACCACTGTGATTGTGTCTGAAGTATACAGCAGTAATAATGCATCACACCATTATTATCATTATACCACTGTGATTGTGTCTGAAGTATACAGCAGTGATAATGCAATCACACCATTATTATCATTATACCATTGTGTCAGTGTCTGAAGTATACAACAGTAATTGCCATCACACCATAATGACAGTGTCTGAAATATACAACTAGTTATTATCATTATACCACTGTGATATTCTCTGAAGTATACAACAGTAATGGTGACTGTGTCTGAAATATACAACAGTTTATCATGGTAACCTTTTAAATGTTAAACAGTTTATAACTTTACATGATGATTATACCACATTGTGATAGTGTCTGAAATATTCAACACATAACTGCCCATTTGTTACCATTTATAATACCATTGTGAAAGTCTTTTGAGTTTATCATGATTATGTGCCTTCATGACAGTCTAAAATATACTAAAGTTTTTCACAATCATAACATTGTGGCAATCTCTGAAATATAAAACATTTTATCATTATTATTCCCTGTTGTGCAAGTGTTTGAAATATACAGCAGGTTATCATATTAATATTGTGGCATCTCATAAAAATACAACAGTTTGTTATAGTCAAACCATTTAATCAATCACTAAAATATACAACAGTTTCTTTTATCATTGTACATTGTGACATTCTCTAAAAATATACAACAAAAGCCATTCACCGTATAACAATCTAAAGCCCTTTGTTGAATCTATTTCTTATCTAGAATTGGGTAAATAATGAAGTTATTTGTCTGTCCCATAATGCAATTCAACCATGTTTAAGCAATCATGAACAAGACTGTCTGAGTGCATTGGGCCTAGATTTACATTAAATGATATATCTGTGCTTGTAATCGTGATATAGGATACTTCCTTGCAGACATAACACCAAATGTTAAAATGTATACAACACAATTGTGTTTTGTTAGATAAGATATCTTGGTAATCCAGCCAGACTGGGGACATATTCATCAGTATAATGTAAGATGCAAAATTTAGATTTATAGACTGTGTTGTACTGGTATCTTTTCTTTGCACAGAAATCTATATTTTCCTGCATTAAAATAAATATCAGTCTATTTATTATAAGCACAACAGGGAGAAAAAACTGGACCTAAAATATCTTTTAAGTAAACCAATTTTCTTTGAACAATTATCATGTTCCTTTCTTATAAATGTATAACAAACATGAAACTGGCAGAATCTGTTTAAAGCTAGAACAAGAAATAACATCATCATTATATCAATCTAAATTTTGCATTAAATTTTGCAGGAATATGCCTTGTTTAAATGTTGTATGCCAAAACATTTCCAGAGTTTGTAAGTTGTTTGCAACACTGTCACATCTTATATACTTAATTTATCTTCCAATTTATTCAGACAATTCTATAGTCTTATAAGATATTTCTGTACAACTTTGCCACCTATAAATGTGTCTCACATATTTATATACTATTTAAGACTTTAACACTTGTCTCTCTAAATATAGAATAATATGTGCAAACATCTTGGGGTAAGAGGGTATAATAAATAAAGATAAGTAGAAGCCTAGACAAATTGAATGCGGTACGTCTAAGCAGAGACCAGGAGACATATTATTGATCATTCACGCTATTAAATTAACACATAAACATTTGTTACAAGCCAGCGCCAATATAAATGTGACAGGACATGCCACACAATTCCATTAACACTGAAACAAGATTATCCTGTTGGGAGAGGAAAAAAAACTCAGCCATATTATCGAATTTTCTTCAAGAAAGACTAAAAAAAACTTTTTAGCTCTTAGACAAATCCTTACTAAAGATAGGACTTTTGAACTCCATTTTTGAAGGTTTTCTCAGGAATGGATGAACACATTTGCATGGAATGGATGATCAAACAAGGCATTAAATTCAAGCAAAAAATCTTGTTACACAGATAGATATAGAGAAAATGAAATGACTTTGGATCCAAATGTGGAAGCAGAAACTGGAAACTTTGAAGTTTTTTTTAAACAGCTGACATCTCTGAAGAATTTCACAAACCAATTTTCTTTTATAAAACTGCATGCATGTAATGTTGATTTTGTATTAAACAGTTTTGAGAATTTATAATCATTTTTTTGTATAACTATTTATGTTTATTGCTTCACAATTGTAACAAAAAATTTCATTGGATAATCATGATGTTTATACATGTTTGTATAATCAATATGACATACCATTATGACTGTACCATTTATGAATTGATCTTCATTTTTTCTCAATTAAAGGAATTGTGCAGTATCAATATCAGTATAAATTCATAACAAAGGCTTTATTATTTGTTTTATAACCCTTGCCTGTCAGCTTGGGTTTTAACAGCTGATAATCATTTATACTGATCTATATCTTGTTAAAAATCTTTAAAGCTTATAATGTACAATTTCATATGAAATGTATGAGTTCATTTCTACTTCATTCAATGAAATGAATTTAAGTCAGTATTATAATTATATTTGTAATATTGACCTTTGACATGTTATATGGCCAATTAATAGATACATAGTTATTTTTATATGAATCTCACCTTGCAACAATGCTTATAATTACTAAAGCTAATTAGCTTACAATACTGGGCCATTTAACCTGTCAAGAATCCATATAACTTGAACTAATAACATATCATGACAAATAACACAAAATAAATATTAGCTTACAATTCTGGGCCATTTAACCAATTCTGGGCCATTTAATCTATTCTGGGTCATTTAACATGTCAAAAGTCCATATAACTTTAACTTATAACATATCAAGACAAATCATAAAAAACAGAGAATTGGTCAAATCCCAATAGTCTTTAACAGATTATGTACTGTAACAGCAGAAAGGTATGCATGTTTTCTCCTCCCAATCTATTTGTCCGGGATAAAATGGTAGTCTTAATTTAAGATTAGTGAGTCACAAGGTGACAGTAACTGTTTCTTTAACAAAATCACAGAACTGATCACAACATTAATGACTGTAAGATTGTGTGATTTGTGTTTAAAGTCAAGTGCTAGACAGCCTGTTCACTCAGTCAGTATGAATAATTGATTCATTTTCTAGCAAACTTTCCTGTAATGAGAATTTAAATGAAGGACACTAAAGAGTGAATGATCAGTTTTATCTAAATTTATCTCACTTCATTTCCATATTCTTTAACCCAGCAAATTCCTTGCTGTTTTAAATCAAACAAGTCAATGGTGAATGTAACTCTTTAAAAATAATTGGTTATATAAGCATAAGTTTAAAGCATGGAATATTTAAGGGGAAGGCAAAAATTTGAGAAAAGTAAAAGAACCATTTGTGAGCACCATTATATATCTGGATATATTATAGTCTAAGCAAGAAAAACATTATATAAATCACTATATTTATCAGGATGATATTTTTGCTGTTACTCACAAACCTATATGACTTTTTTTGTTATCTATTTCATTATTCCAAACAAATATACTTCATTGGGACATTGTTTCTATAGGATTTTATTTTTCAGATTTGTACTGGTTACAAAAGTTTTTAGTCACATGGTACACATGAATTAACAGTAAGAATAACACCTATTGGTCTATGGAAAATTAACATTACAAAAATAATGAGGGGTAATAATAACTTACTGTTAACATTATAAAAGTTTAGTAAGTACTTAAACTTGCTATGTGGTCTAAGCATAGAAGAGTTATGGAAAACCAGTAATTGTTTGTTATTTGGTCTGGGCATAAAACAAGTTAGAGAGTATCATTAATCATTGTTATTTTGTCTAAACATCAATGGAAAAGTAGGAAGTACCATTAATTCTTCCTATAATGTGGTCTATGCAGAGGAAATTAAGGAATTTCCTTAATCAGTATAAAATGCCTTAATTACAAAATTTGAATTCACTTACAGCTACCTTATTTACATAAGTAAATGTGTAAAATTGCATAGTGCTTGATTGCTAAAAACATACTAAACTCTTTGAATCCTAACTGCAAGTATATCATCAGTGTAAAGCCATGCCATCTAGCAAATCAGTATAGTTTGACCACAGTCATGTTACAATTTGGTTGCATTATAAACTATAGCTTATTTGATATTGAAATGACAAACATTAAGAAAAGACTGTTTCAAATTTGAATACTCAACACTGACAGAGA
Source organism: Ruditapes philippinarum (assembly GCF_026571515.1). Taxonomy (NCBI): domain Eukaryota; kingdom Metazoa; phylum Mollusca; class Bivalvia; order Venerida; family Veneridae; genus Ruditapes; species Ruditapes philippinarum. The sequence goes on from NW_026860878.1 coordinate 28,873, forward strand.
TTTCCCTTATATATATAAACAAAGAAATATATTTTACAGTATATACACGGACAGTGTGATTATATTACTGCCCATCTGAACTCCTTACCCTGCTATGTATAGGTTAGAGTGCATATTGGGTGTTCTTCGTAAATAAGAAAGCTAAAAAGGAGCGATAGCTTGCGAAGCGACTGTAGCTTTCTTATTTACGAAGAACATCCAATATGCACTCTAACCGGCTTAGTGCTCCGCCCACTTGCGTTTTATAATATAAAACGTCCAGTTTATATAAAATCTGTTCTATTAAGACTTGTAACCTGAAAATTTGAAAAAACCTCGTCGGTGATTGGCTTAAAAAATTGGCGAGCACTAAGGCATATAATAACACAGCTCACTCTTAAAGGAGATCTTTTTCCTAATTAGAAACATTCAATTGCATAATTTTAGCATGTTATAGGTTAGCCATAATAATTATAATACATTTTAATTAGGTAGAGTACAAAAACCAAAAATAGAAATAAGTAAGCAAAAAAATTGCCTTCCCATGGTAGGTATTTGGCCTTTAGAAATGAATTCCAATAGTGAACCCAATAGTTAACAAGTATTACAAGTTTAAAGGGAATACCTTGATAATTTAGAAGAAACCAATTTGGACCTTAGTACAGAAATATTAACCTTGTAAAAATATACAAGTAAACAAAAAAAGACATAATATTGCAAAAATAAGTTTTAGGATATTCTGTCTTTTAAATATGGTCTAACATTTCCAACATAATAGACTGCAAGAAACAGGCAAAACTATCCCAGCGTCAATGCTGACAAGAGAGTCTGATTTGGTGACCATCGATAAAAGCTCCACTTTTTTCTGCCAAAAAAAAAAAAAAGGAGCAAGATAAGTAATATATTATCTCTGCTTCATTTAACCAAATTTCACTTACATAATAACAAACTAAATTAATGCACAGCCCACATATCCTTGTCTGAAAGGGAAAAAGCATCTAGTGTTTCACATTAGCTATCAGTGTGGCAATCTGTTCGGAAATCTTGTGACAGTACAATCCATTTAACAATGATTAAGGGAGAACAATCAGCTTTGATAAGAAGACAATCCTCCCCGGGATTAATTACCACCGGCAGTTGATTGATTAATGAAATCAGTTAAAAGCTTCAATCTCGGTTCTATTTTAATCAAATTATGTAAATATTCCTGCCATGTAACAGACACGGATCTTATTCTGGGAAGAACTGTAGACAACCAACAAGTTTTTTTTTTGCAATCTTATGTGATGGAAATATTTCTGAGAAAAGCAAAACTGTGAAATTTGGCGGAGTTGTTTCTAGCACTTATTTTTCACATGTTTAATTAAAATGCAGGATTGTTTACTTTATGTTCAAAGTCCGGCAATAAGTTAATTGGTTTTAATTAGCAATCAATCATACTTAACTGAAATTGCATATGCTATATATTTTTTTTTACTCCAATTTTGACCAATTGTAGTATTTGGAATGTGGGCAATGGTACCAATGTATTGAAATAATACTCTTTCATTTACAAATATTTTCAAGGAGATGTAGATATATCACCCCTAAATAGCCAGGGTTTTAAAGATTAAACCATATTTAACTGTCTTTAAATCAGTAATGAAAGTCAATAGTCTTTTAATCACATTAATTTTGATTGATGTATTAAATTTTTGTCTTCATAGGATAATCTCATTCTGTGTAATTCCAAATTGAGCTAAAATAACATTTAACAATGAATCCTAACCACACTATATATCTTAAATGACTTTATCCGTCTTTTCAATCGGGTCAAAACAATTCATACTTTTAAGAGAAAGTTTCAACATATCATCTGCCTGAATAGCAAGCAGTGCAGACCATGATCATTTGGCACTGATGTGTCGGCTTATCTAGGTCTGCACTGGTCACATAGGTATATTCATTTGCCTCCTGCAGGGGAAGCATTTCATAATGATTAAGCTGCACATATCCTTCCTGACTTCAACTGTGTTCAGTGTGTCTATAAGTTTTCTATTTGATATTATTTCCGTTTGGAAAATTAAGTACAATACATACTGTATATACCCCTTGGAGGATGTTAAAGTATTCCCATACATGTATGTACCTGTATTAGACAGCTTATTAAATAAGTCAATCTCATACACTACAAGTTGTATTATATAATACCCACTGGGACCTCACTGACAATGTGGTACAAGACAGAATGTTGGAAAAGTTATGTCACTGAAGATAATACCTTAACAATAGATATATTTGCTATATATATAAGTGTCTTGGTTTAGAATTGTACATTATTTAGGGAAGAGAATGTGTATAAAGCAGCCAGACAGCTCAGTGAGTCTGAGAGCCACAGAATGGTATTCCGGGTACAAGGTTCGAGTACCGGTCAGACTGCACGTTATCTTCTGCAAAACATTAACAAGTGCATGTGTTTTTTTATTAGTAATAGTTCACATGCATAGTCCTTAATAACATTAGTGTTATAACTGACAACCAAACTTATTGGTTGGGTGTTAGGCCAAACCCTAGAGACAGCACTGTTTTATGTAGATTTTGCACCGTTATATTTAAAATATTTTGCCCCAGAAACTTATGTATACCAAAGTGATGCACTGAATCTTTGAGAAACATATTTGACACCATTTATCCCATATCACTGAATGATCTAATTCTGAGAAACTAGCTGTCTGTAGTTTCATGACGGAAAAAAAATCCCCAAAATATTTTACCAGTCTCATCACCAAAAATACCATCAACATAATTTACTACCAATTCTGTTATTAAAGCCAAAAAACATATTAGGTGACATTACATAAGTACCTGACAGAATATACTGCAACCAAATTGGCAATAAAACCAAATAAAACATACAAAATGTAGAACATTTTTACCTTTTTCTTTTTACATATTGATACTCTGACACCTTCCACAGACACTGTCAAGTCTACTTTCTTCTTCTTGATGCCCTTTGCTTTAAATTCATACTGCAAATATATAAATAAGTAAATATACATGTAACAACAAATTAGAACATGTGATGAAATTGTGCAAAAATTGCAGCAGCTTATATGAAATAAAGAGGGACTTACAACAGTATTGCGGTCAACCCTTGTAAGATGATTTATGACACTTTTACTATTAATTGTTTGTTTCAGTGTTAACAATTTAATGTACTTATATAATATATATTTTTTGCCATTTATTTAAATCTTCCATGTATTATAAAAAAAACCCTAAAAATAAATCATTAGAAATAAAATTGATCTTAGTTTAAAGAGGAAAAAACAATGTATCTGTTTTTAGACTATGACGTCCCTGTATGTCATGTTTGACAGTATAAGGTTTGATATAAGACAGTCTCATGCCCTCCTTCACTTCATATGTGTTACCAGCATTCGGTATCAAATATTTGGCAATTGTTGGATCAATCTTCAATAATATGATTGATTCTATTAATTACAGGGCTTTTAGCCTCCATTCCTAGACTGATGGACATTTACAAACAAAATTAATAGAACAGAGTTCATCCAAAATATCATGTCTAAAAATATTTACCATAAAATCAAAATTGCCAAAAAAAAACTGACATACCCAAAGGGGCAAGTTAAAATAAATGGCAATAAAGTGATAAGTAAGTAAGATTTCAAATTATCATTCCCTTAAAGAAAATTTTAATTGATTTGTTAAAAATATATTAACTTTTTTCAAATTTTAAAAGGACTGGTGTATTAGCAGCCTGGTGTAAATTTAATGTGTTCAAATCTGAATTCACAAAAGATCCCTATTTAATTAGGTTGAAAAGGGCAAAATTGTTACAGTTCCAGTAAAATCTAAAAATGAAATTTTCTTTTAAATCATTTAAATCTATTATGTATATGTATCATTTACTATATATAATCTTCCATATTAAATATCACCAAACTTTAGATATCTGATTTATCCAAAATTGAGAAGTTACCTTGGTATACAATAAATTTATCTCCCTTTGACAAGTTACATGTACCTTGACCTAAAAAAAAATTACCCTGGCCTTTGGTAATTTGCCTTAAGATATAATAAATTTATCTCCCTTTGATGACTTACCTTGGGATATTAATAAATTTATCCCCAATTTAAAATTTACCTTGGGATAAAATAAATTTATCTCCCTTTGACAATTTACCTTGGTGGGGAAATCGCAAGTTGCCTTTAGTATTGGACAATTGATATTCACTACACACCATGACACTTTTTAATTATCATTAAGAATGACAAAACATAAAATGGAATAAGGAAATAATAATAACATCTATCTATAATGTGTTATTGAAAATAATTATACAATAAACATATAATATGTGTATGCACATGATTACTTGTAATAAATGTTTCATGTTAAATTGGGTGACATCATTTTTTACAATCTTGCCATGATCTCTCTCACAGATCATCATAATGCAGCTGTAATGACTTTCTTATAATATCAGCACAGAGTCAGGATGGAATGGAACATCTGTGCAGTGTGGCTGACTCTGTTATGTCAGCTGTTTGATGTAAGCATTTTGATAATGAAATCATTTACATCAACTAGAGACATTACAATGGCCTTTATATTGCTCACCTGAGTAAATGGAAATGTTAAAGTAAAAATAAATTCTCTAGGGCAGGGTTATAATTTACTACCCCAGGTAATGATATATATCATTTTCATACATATCAAGTTCTAGATAATGTAGTATTCCAAATATCAAATCTTATTTTATTTTATGAAAAGAAGAGAAAGAAGAGTTTTATAATGTTTTTCCTCTATAAGTCTTTTTAGCAAAACATTATTTACCAAGGCTCAGCCATGATTCAAAATAACCATTTTGGCTATTATGGTTGTATTTTCAACATGTTGAGACATTACCGGTAATAATAAAGTTTATACAAATTTGGGCTGAAAAAAGAAGTAGTTTATCAGCATAAGTGGCATCACAAGATGGGAAAAAGAATATATTTACCCTTATTCTTCTCATAGCCGCCACAATCTCCACTCTACTACTTGGTCGTGGAACATCTAGTGTACCTATATACTGTAAAAATGAAAAGGAAACATTTGGTTTATATAGTCAAAAGAAGTAACTTCATTAACAGTATCTAATGATATAAAAACCTTTCACATGCAAAATAAAAACAAGTTTCATTACTGCCAGGCACCCATTGTCACTAATATCAATGTGTTGAAAAGTGACAAACTAAGTATTTATTTGGATGTGAGGGTGTTAAAGTCGAACCAACACTGCTAAGGTCATAATTATGGCAACTTTCCTGCATTCTAGGCGGAGGAAACCTGACTTAGTACACCTCTTAACATTTTCTCAGAAATGAGTGGGCATCTGAGCCATCTAACTTACATATTAATTAAGCAACAGAAGAGAGGGGCCACTTATTAGAAGTCAGTCACCTTTACTGCACTATATGCTTGATGGAATATTTGACTGTATCCATGCCAATAAGCCAGGTGGGGTTTAGAATTTAATGTGTTTAATCTGTTATATACAATTGATATCTTTTCCTCCAATCAGTCTGAGTGTTCACTTTAATGAATTTATCTTTTGTTCGTTTTCTGCCTGTCTGTTTTTAACATCTAGACTATTTTTAGAGTTTCATGTTAAAATAAAGAATTTTAATTCTTTAATTCATGTAAGCAGTGGTTATTCAGTAGTCTGAGAAAAGAGTTGAAATGATAATATAAGAAATACTAAATAGCATAATAGCATATAAATAACATATATTTTTAACAGTAAGAATAACTACCATGGGAAATAAACATTACAAAAATAGTGAGGGGTTATAATATTGAGACCACACTGACAGACCTGTTAGACTGTGAGTGGTTTTATGTTGGTGACTCTACTGCATGATCTTTTCAATTAAATATTCAATGGACACAATGCAGCTTCTTTCTTTTTTCTTATTATTACCAAGTTTTATATTCATGTCTTATGTAAAACTTATAGAAATATTGATAAAAGAACAAGATATGGAATACATAATTTTCAATTATATTCTTTGTAGAATAAGAACAGAAGTTTTTGACATTTAATTAATAAATTATGTTTTACAATATAGGACCAATATGTTCTTGTTGACTTGGTTTATTTACAGTTTTAATAGTTTTTTTGTTTTTTTGATGATCCTTATTTATATCTGTGTCATTCTAACAAAATCAATGCCATAATAAGCATAGGTATATTGACAGTATAATTTTAATAAGTTTCTACCAAAATTGTATATATAGGGACTTTCTATTAATTCAATTAAATATTCATAACACAAGACTTAATACTGGCAGTAATAAAATATCTTATAATGTCAGATTAGCTGTAAGTCTAGATCAAAGTTAAAGTTAGACAGATGGCTTCCTCAAATGAAAGAATTCAAAGACCCTAGCAAAATTCGAACCCATCAATGTGATAGGCAAGTGGTTTAAAGTCAAAAACCTTAACAACTCGCCCCCCCCCACCACCACTTCCCCACTCCCCTGTCTTTTCATGCAATAATTGGTCAAAAGGAAAACAGAAAATAGTGAAATTTACTATGAGACAATTTGAAAGTTGTATTCAGAGCAGATTATCTAGAGAAGTTTGATTGTATTTTATAGTTTACTCTCCTGTAGTGTTATGTCTTTTACAGATAATCAAATGGCATGCATGGGAATGTTTTAAAGATTGAATGATAAAGATACTAAATGTTATCTCCAAAGAGAAATATCCCTGCCAATGTTTCAAATTTACTGCTTTTTCATGTTTATAAGTATGCTGTCAGGCAAAATATTGTTAAGATGTGTACTGAGAAGGATAAAGTATAAAAAGATCGAGAATTTAGGTGTAAATTCATATGACTTTCCAAAATAGCTGTAAATTCATATGACTTTCCAAAAACATGTTACACACAATTCTTAACCCTTAACCTGTTGAATTTCTTTAATGAGCTTGTCCAGTTTCCATCATCTGGAACTATCTATTAGTACCAAATTTTGGTAATATCAAGATGAAAACTTAGTTAGCCAACAGTAAAGAGCCTCAGGTCAGAGTGCGCTGACAGCATTTTAAGGTCTATCCCTTTCTGTTCCAACAGGGAAAGAGCTAATTAACTATTAAAACATTTATTATTCAAGCATATCAAGTGTTCCAAATTTAATTTCAAACTGTAGTTTAATTTTGATTATTTGATTATATACAATGTTTTTTAATAATTTATGAGTTTATACTTTGGAATTTAACAATCAAAATTTTATATTGCAGGCTAGTCACTTTTCAAGCATTTAAATAAAAACTGTTAAAAGGAATAACAACACTTTTTTTTTTTCTTGAAACATACATAGTGGAAACCTGAATGCTTGCCCAACACAGCCAGTTTGAAAATGCTGCATCCTGAAGACTCTTTGATCATTATTTTATGCTAACAAAAACATTCTGAAAATCAAACATTAAAGGCCCATTATGCTCCAGTAATGCCATTATTTTCATTTCTCAAACACTTCTTATTTTTGTTGTCCTGTAAAAAAGCCCTCATTGGCAACAGAACTGAGAGCCATAATAATTAAAATTCAGATAGCTTTTTGATTACTTATACAGAATGATACACAGTTATTCTGTATATTTTATGGTAGTAAAAATACCACTTCATTTATGTTTTGCTCATTATAATGCAAGTTATTTCACATTCAGTGATACTAACTTCCCTCATACCCATATCTATTATACAATCATGTACTTTAAATTTATTAATAATATTATTTAACACATGTCCTAAGAATTAAAATAGTCATTTATGAGAATAATGTGTCTTTAACCAAATGACCAACATGTTCAACTTTGAACCAGACAAGTCCATTGTGATCGTGAGGCACTTCAATGTTTAAAAGCAAATTTTAAACTTATATATATCTAATTATATTTTTTGTTTGGTTTTACATGGCACCAACACAGTAAAAGTCATATAGCGACTAACATTCCAACTTTATTGGTAGAGGAAGACCTCAGATGCACTTCCGTGCATTATTTCTGCACAAAGGGGAACCTGAGTAGACCACGACGTTCTGTAAGCTTGCTGTATAGTGGCCTGACATGAAAGAATTCCAAGTTCTTGATGGGATTTGAACCCACAGTGGTATGAGGCAAGTTGTTTGAAGCTGATGACCATAACGTTAACTCAGCCACGAATGCCCTTCTTTAAAGTATTGGTCAGTTGTGTAGATGAGAAGACATTATACTCAATGGCATAGGCAATTACTTTTAGGTGCAAGAATTTAAAGAATTAAAAGCACAAAAGAATTTAAGGAACCTTATAAAGAGATTTTCTCTTTTGCCCCATTTAAATAGAAATCCACTGAAATAAAAATGTCAACATGCTAACAGCATTTGGTCTTAAAATAGAAAATACTATTCAGTTAAAAGACTTTGCATACCTTGCTACTTTTTTTCTATGGAAGTGCTTCTTTTCTTGACTTAAATTAACTGGGACTAATTCATTTTTCCCTAAAAGGATTTCTAATGTGATTTGTTACATATTTGGATGCATTTTAAGAGACTTTGTTGGTTTTTTTCTCTAGAATGATTTCCCAGTGACACACTGGTTCATTTGAGACTGTCTTTCCTCATTAATCTTCATGTGACAGTTAACATTCTAATATTGGCTACACATTTTAACAACCCTGTTATGTTGGTGTTTAAAGGCCCATATTGACATTGCTACATAATTAAAACCCTGTTTTCTTGGTGTTTACAGGCTGGCCCATATTGACATTGCTACATAATTAAAACCCTGTTTTCTTGGTGTTTACAGGCTGGCCCATATTGACATTGCTACATAATTAAAGCCCTGTTTTCTTGGTGTTAACAGGCTGGCCCATATTGACATTGCTACATAATAAAAACCCTGTTTTCTTGGTGTTTACAGGCTGGCCCATATTGACATTGCTACATAATTAAAGCCCTGTTTTTTCTTGGTGTACAAAGGCCCATATTGACATTGCTACATAATTAAAACCCTGTTTTCTTGGTGTTTACAGGCTGGCCCATATTGACATTGCTACATAATTAAAACCCTGTTTTCTTGGTGTTTACAGGCTGGCCCATATTGACATTGCTACATAATTAAAACCCTGTTTTCTTGGTGTTTACAGGCTGGCCCATATTGACATTGCTACATAATTAAAGCCCTGTTTTCTTGGTGTACAAAGGCCAATATTGACATAATGCTACATAATTACAACCCTGTTTCTTTGTTGTTTAAAGGCCCATATTGACATTGCTAATTCCTAGCAATCCAAACTCCAAACTAGCATCAAATAGCTGATGATCATCTTTCAGAATGATATTCACATCCTTCATATTATATACATGTACTGGTAATGCTACTTTTTTGTGGAATTCTTTTTTTTCATTTTTGCCAAAAAACATGTAGGATAGGTTGATTTGACCGGTGTGAGATAAACCTAGATAAAACTATGATAAAAGCTGCCTCAAAGAAGCATTTTTTTCTAGAGTTTATCACAAATTTGTGTATTATCTTTACCTTTGCCTGGAAGTGTATGCCATGTTGGAAGGCGTCATCATTGTGTAGTGGGATTTTGTTGTCATATCCGTCATCCGAAACCAAGTCATACTCTTTCTTGGACGGCATACTCCCACATTCTGAAGTAGAATACAACTGATAAAATAATGTAACCTTGTTCTTTCCTTTTACATTTTTATAATCTATTGTCAAGCACCACTTTCTATGGGAACAAGACATAGCCCTTTATGTTTAGTCAGATACATGCTTCCTGGGTTACCGTACAAGTAATTGCAACAGAGTGGATTGAAGTTGAAAGAAAATCTAACTTCTACACTTCTGATGGGTATCAAACCCATGACCTCAATGTAATTCAATTTGCTCTCCCCTTAACCTCTTCAGCCATTTCCATCATAATGAAGGATGTGTATAAAAAGATACAATGGCAAAATGAGAATATTTTTTGTTAAATTTCATCCATGATGTCTGATCATGGTATGCGCTGTTTATTATGCAGTCAGTACTTTATATTGAAAATATAGGAAAACGGACAAAAGCCCTCCTATTGAAAATATATAAAAATAGACAAAACCCTCCCGGACAAAAGCCCTCCTGTCCAAAAATGTCAGAGCCGGCTAAAGCCCTCCAATAAAAATGACAGGGCTGGGACAAAAGCCCTCCTTTGAAAATGACCAGGCAGTCAAGTCCATTTTAGATATTTAGCCTTGATAGTATTTTATATAAATCTTTAAACCTGAGTCTGATGACACAAATAATATTGCAATGGCCGACTTAGATTTTGAAAGAAAATTTCTTAAATTTGTACACAGAAAACTTTTATAAAATCGTCTAAAAATCTTGGGATTATATTTTGTAAACATGGCATATTTGTTGAGATAGTTAACTTACTGTAGATAACAATGTAGAGATATGACTGTAACAGACAGTGATAAGTAAATTGTTAGTTCCTGTACTACATGTTATACAAATTACAACATGACAATCATTGTATGTCTGAGGAGGTGATATTATCATCTTATCTGACATGACTCAACAGACATGCTCAATAGATATAAGTAATGTCTTTTATTGTGTGTTAAGCATTACATTATAGCATTAAAGGCCTTGTGTTCTTGAATTTAGCCAACAACACAATTTGCTGCACAGAAGGTAAGTTTTACTTTGAAAAACAATACAACATACTAAGCTCTTGTGAGGTTTTATAAGTATAAGTAATTACAAATTACAATATTGCATGACAGTAAATATTTTAGAAAAAAACCTATAAAGAAAAGTACCGGTAATTGTTAACAATTTAACAAATATATGTTAACAATTTTACATATCTCAATAGAAAACAATAGCTTTTAATCAATTAAATTGACATTTAGATTGAACCTTAATGCGTGTGGTACAGTACAACCCCTATAAAATGGCCCCTATGCTCCCTTAGCAGATAATGGTACAGTACAACCCCTGTAAAATGGCCCATATGCTCCCTTAGCATATAATGGTACAGTACAACCCCTGTAAAATGGCCCCTATGCTCCCTTAGCAGATAATGGTACAGTTCAACCCCTGTAAAATGGCCCATATGCTCCCTAAGCATATAATGGTACAATACAACCCCTGTAAAATGGCCCATATGCTCCCTTAGCATATAATGGTACAGTACAACCCCTGTAAAATGGCCCCTATGCTCCCTAAGCAGATAATGGTACAGTTCAACCCCTGTAAAATGGCCTCTATGCTTCCTTAGCAGATAATGGTACAGTGCAACCCCTATAAATGGCCCCTTTGTTCCCTTAGCAGATAATGGTACAATACAACCCCTGTAATATGGCCCATATGCTCCCTTAACAGCTCATTGAAATTACACTACAACAGTAGTGGAAGATTTGACTGATGTGTAGGAGAGTAAATGGCATCCTAAACAATTGATATATTCATGTATAACACTGACATTCTTTCTTTTCATTATTTAATTTAGTATGACTATTGGGCATTGTGATTCTTTTATTTTAATTTACAAATCACTTTGAGGAATCTCCATTTTAATGAACATGTTATGCATTGTGACTTTGTTATTTTAGTATCATAATACCAAGACAAACTGAACAGAATGATACATACAATAATTTACACAGCATTGAACTATTAACCATTTTTGATTGACAATTTATTTCACTTAGTCTTTTTTCGAATTTTTGAAACATATATGAAAATTAATTTATTAATAATTGTGATCAAGATCTTTTCACAATAAATGTTTATTTATTTATTTAACAGATTTTAAACACTTTTATATTAAAAAGTGATTTTCCTGAAAAAATGTCACTTGAATCTTCTTCTCTTGCAGTTTTCACTAATCAGCCTACGCCAGTAGAATATTAACTTTTCATGTGAAGTGACATTCTTGACAAGATAAGTAACAGATTTTGTTTATCTAAGCTGTGATAACTCAAGTATACCAGATGGTAAACCTTGATTACAACACAGATGTCTGAGAAATTTTTATAATGTTCAAATTACAGAGAAATATTGCAGCTTTAATCAATTCTATGATTGAAAAGTCACATCTATAATAAAGCACAATCTTAGAAATCATCCATCAACACAACCTTCTAATTTTTTTGGTTGGTTTTTGTGCACCAACACAGTATCAATCACAGTCATATGGCAACTTCCCAGCTTTACTGGTGAAGGAAGACCTCAGGTACCCTTTCGTGCATTATTTTAGTCACAAGCAGGCACCTGAGTAGAACAATTGATGTTCCGTCAGCTAGCTGGATAGCTCCTTCACATGAAATTATTGAAAGTCTCAGTCAGGATTTGAACCTACAGCAGTGAACAACCTAATTACCACTTGTCCACAGATGCCCCTCAACACAACCTCCCCCAACTCAAGCACCCCTTACATTCCTCTCAGAAAGGTTCAAAAACATTAAATACCACTGAAAAATTCTTTTTAAAATTCAAATTCCCTATATTGTATGTAGGGCCCGAGTGTCTACCCTCTCTCTCAACTTGACTATCAATTGGAATTTTGCTATTTCAAAAACTTTTCATGGCATTATACAATTAATAACTTTTTTTTTTAAATATAAACAAAATGTATGAACAACAAGAGGGCCCTAGATCGCTCATTTGAGCTATTTTTCATCCCAGATGACCCTGGTGATGATGTTCGAACTCATCCAAGCAATGGGGGCAATAAAGATAGAGTTCTCTCAGACTGACCAGTATTGTTTCCCTTGAAAATAGAGGGCATAAAAATACTCTCTCTGTTCACTTCGTCAATACACATGATAGATAAACTGTAAAGTTAACATGGATTCAGGAACAAAGAAATCTCATTATTATGGATGGAGTGTCTTAAATCTGAAAAAAGAACTTACAAAAAGAGGTGCTGTTATTCATGGTAGAAAGGAGGATCTAATAGAAAGGTAATATACTGCTTTAAACTCATTAAAACTGCTATATTTTACACACCAACAGTCATTATTCATTATTCTTATGCATGTATTATATAGGTCAGTCAGGAAGGTAGATGCTTAGATACAGTATACATTACTTAGAATTGTACTGCCCAAGGTGTCTAGATTAGAGTAACTGATAAGATTTATTCATACCTATCTGCCTTTTATTACATCTACTACTGAGATGTGTATTTGTTTATCTGTAATATCCAGATTCATTTAGGGTTTTATAATGTAATGGAAGAAATGCACTTTCACACTTTCACCTGCACATACATATTGTTAACATTATGATAAATGATTTTGTATTTTACAGACTAGAGGCATATGATAGAAATCAAGATTTTCGAGGAGAAGTAGTGATTTTACCAGAACCTCTAGATCCAGACTGGCCGGGTGATGGATTTCACCAATTACAACTTGAACATCAAATCCATCTGCCTAAACTAACAAAAGAGCAAATAGATGGATACTTTAAGTACAGGATGGCAGATGACAACGAACAGATCTCAGATCTTAAAGCTCTACAAAAAGGTAAAAAAATGTATGAGAGTCAAAAGATATATGCCTGCAGTATTAATGTAAAAGCACCATCCATATTTTTCACTGGATTTGTTGGAGCTGCTATGCGTAAAAAACTAACGTACAACTACAAAATTAGGATAGACAAAGATAATGGTGAAGTACTAAACAGTCACTGTGAATGTCCATCTGGCAAGGGTCCGCATGGCACGTGCAAGCACATAGCAGCTGTGCTTTATATGTTGCATGATTTTGTACAAAGCGGATCTGACCCAAAAGTTCAACAGTCCTGCACAGAAATGTTACAAACTTTCCATAAGCCCAAGAAACAATATGCTGGAACACCTGTAAAAGCAAAAGACATCCCAAACACCTCAAGAAAATGTAAGCTGACGGACCCAAGGCCACCGGAATATCGAAATATTGAAGGCTATGAAGATCATGTAAGGAGTACAGTTTTGAATTACTGTGCAAACACATCAAAGGACATTACAATGAAGTATATGTGGGAAAGGGCTGATTTGCAAGCAGCTGCAAATGATCATAATTACTTGGATCTACCTGTCACAGAACACTGGGTTGACAATTCCTATGTATGCTCAGATAGCACCATTAAAGAGTTGGAAAAGAAAACGCGAAAACAAGCAGACTGTAAGAGATGGAAGGAAGAAAGATTGTGGAGGATAACAGCTTCTCGTTTTGGTGAGGTATGTAAGCTTACAGCACGAAGGAACATGAATAAACTATGTAACTCTTTCATGAAGACATCAAGACTTTGCAATAAAGCAATAATTCATGGAAAACAGTATGAATCAAAGGGATTAAAAGTGTTCCAATCAAAATCAGGATTGAACGTTCAGAAGTGTGGTCTATTTATTTTCAATGAAAGACCATATATAGCAGCATCGCCTGATGGTCTCATAGGTAGTGATGCCTTAGTTGAGATAAAATGTCCATACACCGGAAGAGATAATATGATAGCACCAGGAAAATTATTCCCATATTTAGAGTATCGAGATGGGGAGATAGAATTAAAGCAAACAAGCAATTACTATTATCAAGTTCAAGGACAACTGTATATATGCAAAAGACAATGGTGTTATTTCATTGTTTACACATTCAAAGACATTCTCATCAGAAAGATAATGATTGACAAAGAATACTGTGAGCATAGTCTGTTACCAAAACTTGAAGTCTTCTATGAAAAGTATCTTCGTAAATATATAGCTGCTCAACTATAATCAGTGTGAAAGAAAACAAATCAACATCTATACATAATTTGAAAAGGATGCCATTGCAGAGAAATGAGTAGACAGTGTAAATGTTAATGTATAAAAAATAATTATTTGATCGAGTGAATGAATAGAAAAATAAACAAAGATTGTATTGATTTTGTCTTAATTTTATTTAGAATTTAATATTATTATATTCTAAGTATATTCATGCTAACCTTCCAACAATACAGCGGTGAAAATTGGTAATTTTGAAGCATATAAATGCTATTCTTGAACCCAGATTAACTTTTGACATTGGAAGTTCAGAACTTAGTATTTTAAAGTTTTTCGCAAGACCAATGACTCTTTCAACATGTATACGTTTGGACGCAATGCGTCTGTCCTTCACGACTGTCTCTGGTTCAAGCTGTGATTTTCCTGCCAGCATAGTAGGTGTATTGACCTTTACATCCTTATTTGCAAATAAATCTTGCACCATTATCCCCCGGTCTGCCATAATGCTGTCTTTTTTATTAAAAAGGTCTTTCTTACAAAGATCTGAACGCTCTATTATTTGTCTGTCGCTAGCTGTTCCGGCATAAGAATCACTGACAAATGTAACTAAACCTCTTGGTGAAACACCAATCATAGTTTTGAGGGTATTTTTATGTTTAT
The DNA here is from genome assembly GCF_026571515.1 of Ruditapes philippinarum. NCBI lineage: Eukaryota > Metazoa > Mollusca > Bivalvia > Venerida > Veneridae > Ruditapes > Ruditapes philippinarum. The sequence goes on from NW_026860878.1 coordinate 44,288, forward strand.
ATGATGAAAACGTCGAGCTTTGAGCTGAAACATTTGATGGTTTCTGTATTGGGACCTCTGTTGCATCAAGGATGACACGTGTTGTTGAATGTTTCCTCTTAAAATCCTCGGGCATATATTGTGTAATAATATCTCTTGTAGGCCATGTATTTATTTCCTTTAGTTGACAATACATAAAGTTTATCCATGTTTCAATCACCTTCGAAATAGTCGGTTGACTCACACAGAAAAATAGGCTAAGTTCATAGTCTTCCTTATTTAGACGAAGTTTCATTAATGTTAAAAACAATTGGTTTTTTGGTTCTATCTTTTGACACTTATAATTTAAATGGTTTACAGCTGGTCCTAACACATGAAAAAACATCATGAAATGGCCATAGTCATCAAATCCAGTATAATATTTGACTGCATTAGGTTTGTCTTTATAATTTTCTATTGAATATTGTCCACTTTTGTCAGTTAATATTTCACATTGTACTTGGGTACTTGCAAATTGATCACTATCACTGGCAATGGTTGCTATTTTATTTTCTGTTATAATTTCAATCTCATTGCATAAATTGGATATATCTGGGTCACTACAGGTGGACACAGGTATGCTTGAGCGTGTACATGTTGAAGTACGCTTTTCATATCTTTTCTTCCTGTTCAAATCAGCTTCATATTTGGCTACAGGGGTCTTTGTCATGCGTTCATGAAACACTGATGGCACTGCACCTCTTATCAGCCTTTTTCGTTTCCCTGAAAGATAAAATTGTTATATATACATAGTATAAATCATAGAAAGATTTACTCACACTATTCAACTAAAATATACTGATTTATTTTAATAAAATATTACTTACATTGTACATTATATGTTATAGTACATGCACGTGTACTACATGTTCTTATTACCAACGCACCACAACATATATAGAAATACAAGTATATTATCAACACCAATGTTTAATTACCTTCTGCAGTTGTTGTATAATCCTCTGGTAGAAAATGTTTATGACACACAACATCATGCTTTGATGGTTCCCATAACTTTGTCTTATTTCCTGAAACAGCCTTTTTACTGCAACTCTCCACTTGTCTCTTAAAAACTTTGTCTTTTGGAAAATGCAATCCACCAAAGCTCTTACATAAAGGTACACAGCAATACTGCACCATTTTCAGATTGTATGTTATAAAACATTCACCTCTAGAATAATATCAACAAAGCACATTCATTAACCAAATACACAAATCAACCTTGGAATTTAGCATTGAAAAGCTATATAAACCTATGTTGTAAACACTGATAAGCGGTCAGCAGAGAGAATTTACTATGCCCTCTAAATACTACTTCCGCTGTAGAGAAAAGCAGCTTATTGCCCCCATTACCTAGACAAGCATCCTGACAAAGTTTCATGTAGATTGAGGCAAAAATGTGACCGTTAAAGTGTTAACGAACAAATGTGGAAGGACGACGGAGTCATTCAACAATCCTAAAAGCTCACCCTGTCAGCTAGCTCAGGTGAGCTAAAAAATAAATCTTACCTAACTGACCTCTTTTTGAGTCATTGAGTCATAGAGAGTGATATTATAACCAAGGTTTAGAGAGAAATTCATTAAGCTCAAACACAAATCTCAGATATTTCATTGATCAGAAAGGAACTGCCACAGAATGCATATTGTGAATGGCAAATAAAAACTCAGAGATTTTAAAAACATAAATTTCTTCAGAAAAAAAATGTTTATAACCTTGAGAGCAGAGACAGAACCATTTTTTTGCCTGGCTACAATGTGCAACATTTGCCTCATTTATGTTTTGCTAATTTCAATTTTAATATTTGTTATATTTATTTACACACAACATCTGTTTTAAAGACAGAACATCTGTTGTGAAGTAAGTTTTTATGATTCTTATTTGAAGAGTTTATTTGAAGAGTTTAGTTTTCATGACTCCTTTTTGAAGAGTATTCTTATAATCTGTAGGATTTTTGCTCAAACAGAAATCTCTAACACATCTATGTCTTGTAAGATAAAACTTGAAACTGAATAGATCTATGTTAACTTGCAAAACTGAATCTTGCAATTGGTTTTAAAGGGACCCCACTGAGTTTTTTGACATAAAGAGACTCGAAATAACTTTTCTAGAATACAGTTTCATTTGATGTAGATCTAGACCAATAACTTGTGTTCAAACTTTCAGATAATTCACTCACTCTATTTTTCTAAATGTGAAAAATGATCCAAAATTGAAAAGTGTTGAAATGCTTTCCACTCAAATCGGGCTAAAAATAATACCACAAAAATCCTATTTTCAATTTATTTCATAAATATCCAGTTGATCTATTTAAGACATTCAAATTTTATGTTTTTTAGTATGCATGCTTTTGAACCTCATTGGTGTTCCTTTAAGACTACATGTATCTGGTAGCTGTGTGCAATATAAAATGCATATAAATGCTTCTCACCTTCAAAAGATTACACAATCTAAAACTTCTTATTCAACATGACATTAAAATTTAAATAATTTTAAATTCCATAACGAAAGAGAAAATAATCTTTGTAACTTTATAAAAAAAGAGTTATAAATATAATACTTAAGAGTTGCTATATACTTATACAACATTTATAAAAAAAAGAAAATTCTCATTTTAAACAGTATCTGAACTGGCATTTCTACCATATTTTACTGATGTAGCCTAAGGGCTAAAACTCAAATCCTTGCACACACTACCTTTATCCCTGCATGCACAAGTGCTAATATTGATGGAAATCTGTATTTAAAATGCCACACCTCCATTCTAAGGAGTAAAATGTATCGTCAAAAAAAATCAAACTGACATAAAATAATGTATTTAATGATAACAGAAAATAATGTGTAAATGTTCAAAATATAGGTAAAACTATGAACATATCATGCAAAATATGGTTATGTTAAAAGAGTTTCTCTATCAGATAACTGCAGACTATCAAATTCTGCTATAACAAAATAGTGTTTGTTGAAAAACAACAACACCAAGAACACACATACACACAAAAAAAACCAGAATAATGATGTAAACATATACTATTCTGACATCAAACCCAGGTTGAAGCAGGGCAAAGTACCAGTAAATGTTTTGCCAATAGAAATAGCACATTCTGTGTAAATATATGTAATTTGTTTTAATTAGATATAGCCATGTTTATCTATGGGAATACCTGATTTATGGTGAGAGGGAAGATGGCACCAGCATGTTAATGTTATGGTAAATTGCAACATGGGGAGTCTGTCTTATCTATCTTTCAGTGAGAAATAACTGTTTTATATCACTAGACCATTTCCCTGTGTGTAGTTGTTTTTGTGGTATCTGTTCCCTAGGGTATGTTCAATTACTTCAGATTCCAATGTTGGGTCTTTCATCTCAAATTTTTCAAAAGAGTATAAATTTTAGAATTTAATGTACCTCATGATCCATCCATAGTAATGATGGGTGTTGAGCCCAAGTCAAAAATAAAGTATATGTTTTGTTTTGTACTAATACTGAACAAATGATTTTTCAGTGTTGTAGCTAAAATACATCTATTCAGTAGTAAAAACAACAACAACAAAAAAAGAAGCAAAGAAAAGAAAGGGACATAATTGTGAACATAATTCTAGAATCATCTGTCCTCTAAGAAAAAAGGACCATCACCAGACACCTATTACATAATATTATCTATATACAGGTACCTTTTGACCTGAAAAAATGGTTGTGACAGGTAAAAATCAAAATGCATAATATATAATGATACAATGCCTTGATAAAATTTAAGTTATTATTACCATAGACAAAACATTTATCCAACAGGTTAATCGGCCCCAGTCTGCCATCCCCACCAAGTGAATAATATGACAAGTGGATCTATAGACTGAGCTGCAAATGGTGCAGAGCCTGGTCAGACTGGCTCTATATTATTAAAGGCTAATCATTTCTAGTTATAGTATTTTTAAAAGGGTTAAAAATAACTGCCAATAACGATTGCTGAAGACTTTAATAATGGTGTTGAGAAATATGCTGATTTTATGCTGATTAAACAAAGTGAACATGAAACCAAAATAATCCTCAGGGACCTATCTTTATTTCTTGAAATCTAAACATAAAATCTAATTATTAACCTATATTCGGTATCATAGGAACAAGAAAAAGCTGAAATACATGATTTCCATGTTCAAAACTCATTCACTGAGAAGTAATATTTATTGAAAATTTATTTAAATTGAAAATATAGTCTTTTCCTGTGAAAGATAGATTCAAGATGTGACACCAGATATTTCTGCTTCGCAAAATCTTCCTTACTGTACATTCATGATGTCTATAATTACTGCAAATTTAGGATTTATTTTTAAATCCCCCTTTCCCAATTTCTATAAAACCCCCCACTTTAAACACTGACCATTTAAAAAACTCATGCCCCCTAAACACTACAATACAACCCCCCCCCCAAACCCCAAAAGGCTGCCCAAAATACAAACCCCTGACTTTTAAACAGAAAAAGCTCAGTTTTTTAAACCATTAATTGGGCCCTTTAAGGCAATTTTTTTCTAAATTTTTTCCTTTTCTCCCAGTTTTTAAAAATTAAAAACTATAAGGATCAAATTTACACGGGCTTTTGAAACCCAGATGGTAATATCTAGCTCGAGGGTAACTGTAATTTACAGCCAAAACCAGGCTCTACCGAGCTACGGGATCAGGGGACTGTAAGGGTTTTTCTAGCACCATATACTAAACAGAAGCTTATCTTGTCTGATATACAAGAAACTGTACACATTTAGAAAACAGAAGATGCTCATGCAGTATAGGCATGTCTCTACAGTCTGACAAGACTCTTCAAAATGTTGGCAGCTCAACTGTTGTATTTTGATACTGAAATACCTTTAACACTGAATGGACTGTTCCAAATTCAAAGCTGGGCAAACCCATTTTTCAAATTTAAAGCAGGTAAATAGTACAGATGTAGCTATATTCAGCATGTCATGACAATTTCCTAGTACATGAACAATCATTGAGTTAAAATATTGGCAAAAAGCAAACCATTCATACTGCGCTCATTATATTTACTGACTGATTTTATTGCATTATAAATTGTTTTGCATTAATAAAATATCTGTGGTCTTTTCAAAGCTTTTAAGGTAATGATTATTTTCATTCACATTCATAGATTTTCCTCCATTGAAAAGCATTAAAGAGTCATGCAGATCTGTTGAAATACATAGCTGCATGTAATAAAACAAAAGGTAAAGTTGAAAATCTATCAATACTGTAAACAACCCACTGATTGAACTAGATAAAAGAGATTTGTGCACAGTAGTATAGTTCAAAAACATGTCTATTTCATGTTAAAATCTTTCTGATTTAATGAGCTAACAGACTGGAAAGAACAGTTATAGAATAAAAACCAGAATTTTTTTTTTTAATGTATTATCTATTTGTCAAAGGGTGAGAAAAATGTAAAGCCTGACTGGTGCTCAAACCTGGAACATTTGGAATACCGTTTCACGGTTCTACTAACTGAACTATGTGGCCACTTGCACATTTTCTGGCATAAATAGTGAACAGTACTGAACCGTGACATTATCCAACATTAGACTTAAAGAGAAATCACAGTGAATTAAACTGTGAGCTATATGCAGTCATTGTTGTGCACGTGAGAAAATTGGGCAGCTTGACTAGAACTTGAACCACGTGAGAAAATTGGGCAGCTTGACTAGAACTTGAACCCAGGACTTTAGGAATACCATTCCATCACTAAGCTTAATCCGGCTGAGCTTTAACTCATCTACTCACCTAAATTGTGAACAGTTCTAAACTGTGACATTATTAAGCATTATTATATCACATTAACATATTATTTGTATAATTAATTACATTAATTATTTTATGTAAACAATTTAATTAGTATGACTGTTTAAAAAAATAATAATATATTAATTTTCAAAATGTTATAAGAAAAAAAATCATAATTAATTTTATTAAGCACATAACCTGGGATCTTAAGTCCCAGATATAACATAAAGTAATTAATGTCAATAATGGTGCAGTCTATTCTACTTAAGATATGCAAGTATACCACTTAACAACAAAAATGCTGCATCATTATATAATGATTATAGAACTTAATGTTATAATGTTAAAGCAGCATGCCTTCAGATTCATGCTAATTCTGAAATGAAATTGTGAAAAAGTATTTAAAAGTTATGTTTTGTGAAGTGAACAAAGAGATAAGTTAACACATTGCAAATAGAACTTACAATTCACATAAATTATCAAAAAGAGGTAAACATTTAACTGTGGTAGTCTAGCAGAAGAAATATGGTGACAAATACTGCAAAATCAGTATTGCATATTACTTGAATCTTGAATCTTTATACTTTTCTTTAAATCTTAATACATTATATCTCTTGAAATATTGTGGATCTCCTGGAGGCATAGCTAGCACATTTAATGGCATCTATGTATTTTAATATGATCAAAACATGGCAGCTTTTCTTACAAGGAACATTTTACTTTTCTCAGATACTGTCTGTCAACAGAACATTTATAACATAAAGAACACCATCACATCAAACAATAGTGTAAATCTATTAACAATTTCACTGATAACTGTTGTGAGCTACATATTACATAACTTTTGTATCCATATGTTATATATGTGCTATATTTCCTGCTGTTTTCCTGCTTGTAAAGCAAAGGAATTTGATAATAACATAAATATTTAGCATTTTCAAGCTATCAGAACCTTCAAACACTGATCATTCTTTGTATATTCATAATTGATTAGGGAAATATCATAATCACTTTTAAGTCACCCCTCCTTTATTTCACTTTGATAAAGAACATATTACAATGGCTGTAAGATGTAACTGATGAAGAAATAATGTTTACTTTCAAGCTAATGCTTTATTTACATTTTGTGAGGAACACTTTTTACCCCTTTTGTTTAAAATCTCCGGGGGAGCTATTTTTTGTGTTAGGCTGACTCACCCAAATTTTGGGTTTTTTGGGGTTTTTTTTCTTTTTAAAGTTTAGCACATTAAAATTCCCTGATTTTTTCTTTATTTTTCTTGGGGAGAGGGTTTTTTTTTTTACTGGGATGCATACATTCCCCTTTTTCTGTTACATGTAAACAGTCAACATATTTACTGCCTCAAAAGAATCTCTACAGTTAACCTACATAGATATTACCATTACATATCCCAGTCCTTTATTAATTAAATATCCTTGTACCTTAGGATAACTATAATAATAAAAAAAAACTTTACTTATACATTAAAACTTATACCAGAGTATTACTGTAATGCAAACTATACTGATAATAAAAATAAATTAAGAAAAAAATGTTAACTTACACAAATGTAAACAATGAATAAATTCCATATAAAATCCACATAGAGTTATGAGTTTTGAGAGCAGAATGGAAACTTGCCAGGTAAACTATTAGATAGAGAGTACAGCGGAGAGAGAGAATGATTGCAGAGTTGGAAGATTTAATGGATTTTACAGCTAGCTTCACCTGTAGAGACTGTCTGTATAAATTTCTCTCCCTGCTACTGTACCAGGCCATTAAGAGTTTCCATGTGTTGTTTTTTTTTCAGGCCTTTTCACAATGTTTTAAAATTCACATAGGAAATAAAAGGAATAGCTTGAACATTAATCATAAGTATTATTAATAATACTTCTTTCATATTATTTAGTTCATTTTTTTAATATATTATTTTGTTATCATTTTATTTTACTTTCTTATTAGGCCCAAACTGGTAAAACCCTATTAAATTTTATTCAACCTGTAATACATATAAAGGGGGTTGCAGGGATAATCCCCCATCAAAGTTTACATCTGTATGTATAATTATATTGTGCATTCATTACATAATAATCATGTTAATGTAAATAAGCTCATTACATTACTTTTGTCTATCTATATAATCAACACATCAAATTGTCTTAAAAAATAGAATAATTATTATAATATGTGTTGTCTAACAATCAATTTATCTGGTATATGGTGAAGTTAGTAGCATTTTGTGTAGTTTAAACATGAATTTACATGATAAATGATCCTACAATTGCAGTATAGACTCATTAGCTCATCACAATAATAGCCCATCTTTTATTTTCACATTCTGTCAAATGTGTTTTTTTTATAGATATCCCATGCTAATGATTTATGACAAATACATGGAGCCAGCAAGTGTTTTCTCTCTGACAAATATATATATATATATATTTTTACAAAAAATATATATTTCATTAGATATATATTTATTTCAATATCCATAAATTTTTATTGTTACAGTCTTTTTTTGAAAGATTTGTTTTTCGAAAAATTTGTGTCATGGAAATTTTCTCATAAAATACACAAATAATGTGCATTTATAAACAGAAGAAGATGTTCTGGAACATAATTATTATACTGCTATTTTATGTAGATTTTAAACTCTTAGCCACCTATCATTAGCTCAAAAGGAAAAATAACAACTATATTACTTTCATACAGGCATTCTGATATTCATTTTCAAAAATTTAATTTAACTGCAGGCTGCGGCACGGATTCTAAGAGATGTGTTTTTTTCATGACAATAAAAACAGCACACACAAAATTGAATTTGCTGCTTATGTTTTATATCAATAATAAATAATTCTTGCTTGGAACCACTGAATATATAAATTATTGGTACATTGAATACAAATGTAATAATAATAATAATAATGATAAATCATGATGAAAGCTTTAAAGGGACACCATTGAGGTTTTTCTGACATGACAGGACTGGAAATAAATTGATGAAGGTTTAGATATGCATTTTTTTTTAACATTCCCTCACTCCATTCATGCAGAATAATTACTGTTATTGAAAAAATTGAAAAGAGACGCTTTTTCACTTAAATCGAAAGAACAATAGCATAAAAACTTCAGAGTATATTACTAAATTATCTTTTGCATATCTTTCTGTCTTAAGTTTCCCAGTGAATATCTATGTAAGAAATTCAAATTTTATGTTTTTATAAACCTTTGAATCTCAGTAAAGTTCCTTTAAATAACTGAGTTACTCAGCCAATGGCATTGTCCAGCCTGATCAGACTGCATGGATGGGCAAGCTGTCCTGGTAATAGACAGTAGTGGCGGCAAAGAATATTTCTCCAGTTGAAGGAAAAGGTAATATGCAGATTGTTATGAAATAGTTTCACCATAAACAACTGATTAAAATAAAGTCAACTAATTTGTTTCCATGGAAAATTTCATGCTTTTGGTTTTAATGTTGCATATAATCTTTATAATTATCTGTCGGTAGGACAGCAACGCTCAACTATTCTTAGTGCTTGATAGTAAAAAAAATGCTTTATACAGTTACTTCCTCCTGTTTACAGGTTGGGGTCATGATGGTGAACAAGTGTGCAAAGTTTCAAAGCCATATGTCAATGGACTTTGAAAATATTTGAACTATTACAAAAACTTTAACGTAAATTCTAAGTCAAAAAAGGGGCTTAATTCTGTCAAAATGCTTGATAGAGTTACCTCCTCCTGTAAACAGGTTGGGGTCATGATGGTGAACAAGTGTGCAAAGTTTCAAAGCCATATGTCAATGGACTTTGAAAATATTTGAACTATTACAAAAACTTTAACGTAAATTCTAAGTCGAAAAAGGGGCATAATTCTGTCAAAATGCTTGATAGAGTTACCTCCTCCTGTCTACAGGTTGGGGTCATGATGGTGAACAAGTGTGCAAAGTTTCAAAGCCATATGTCAATGGACTTTGAAAATATTTGAACTATTACAAAAACTTTAACGTAAATTCTAAGTCGAAAAAAGGGCATAATTCTGTCGAAATGCTTGATAGAGTTACCTCCTCCTGTCTACAGGTTGGGGTCATGATGGTGAACAAGTGTGCAAAGTTTCAAAGCCATATGTCAATGGACTTTGAAAATATTTGAACTATTACAAAAACTTTAACGTAAATTCTAAGTCGAAAAAGGGGCATAATTCTGTCAAAATGCTTGATAGAGTTACCTCCTCCTGTCTACAGGTTGGGGTCATGATGGTTAACAAGTGTGCAAAGTTTCAAAGCCATATGTCAATGGACTTTGAAAATATTTGAACTATTACAAAAACTTTAACATAAGTGGTTACGCCGACGCCAACGCTTGGGTGACTGCAATAGCTCTACTTATTCTTATCGAATAGTCGAGCTAATAATGTATTTCTCTGAAACATGTTCAGCAACAACAACTCTGCAGATACCACAAGACTTAAATTAAGCAATAGAGAGTCAGAAAACCAATACAAATAACGGTCCAGGTAGTATTTTCTTTGATAACTTTTCAATATTTCATGAGTTAGTACAGGGGATGTGCACCTGCTCAAACTAAGTGATTTTAAACCCATAAATATACTGTTTTTTAAGAAAAAAACTTAGACTTTTATTTGACGAGTGAAACCGCATGAATCTTTAAGATGAGCTTTCATACTTATATTTTATAATTATGTACTATAAATTATCATATTTTTATTTATCCTTATAAATATACCTATCATTCTAATTTGGTTCCAATTTTTTTTACACTTTAACCATGATCTATGCCCTCAAGTATGTATATACATTAATGAAGCAGCAAGATAAAAAGATTTTAATGTTTATTGCTAAAGTATCAGTCTCCAGATTATATTATTAATATTATTATAAAATTTGTATGTATTTAAAAGTAAACTATTGTGAAATGAACAAAGAAAATAATTTACACATTGCAAATAGCACTTGGAATCCATGTATTTAATACCAAAAATAGGTCAATAAGCGAAAAAAGACCTGACTGCCATCATAAGTAACGCAGTAAAATATGGTGATAAATACTGCAAAATCAGTTATTAATTGCACATAACATGTAAACTACATGTATTACCCGAATCTTAAATCTTTTTAATTTTCTTATATTATTTTACATTTTGCTCAAGTTTAATTTTCATGTTATACCAGTGATATTAGATTCTCTTTCAACTTCCACAATCCACAATGATGAGATTACCTAGCAGGACTTACATTACATGTCCAAGTCCCCAAAATTACTCTTTACATTAAATAATGGGAAATCAAACAAACAATACACTTTTTCATTGAAAGTAGTTCAACGTTGTTTGCTAGGAGCATAATTAGAATGGAAATAGATATAATTTCTCACAAATTATATTATAAGTATCACATGCTTTATCAGTTCAGATGTTTTGTAATAAAATAGTTAAGCACATGGCCTTTGAGGTTATATAACAATCCTGCATTATGACTTTATAATATCAAAACCATGGAATATCATACAATAATCTAATCAAATTTAGAAAATATATGTATCTATTTCCAACCTCAATCAAGGACATTAATTTATCAATGCTACCAAAAAGACATAACCCACTATACAAAACAGAAACAGAACAGAAATAGAAGATTATAAAGTGTGATATTTAACCCACTTGGCTACGTACATGTTATTTAGTCTATTTAATTTGAATCATTAATTCATTATCAACAAAAATGTATCAGTTCAAGTGAGCCTGATTTGAATGATGGATATTATACACATGTAGGTGATAAAACAAAATACACCACATTGCAAGGGCCACATTCAGCCTTTTCTTATAATTTCTTAAGTCATCAAAGGAAGATATTAACTACTAGTACATTTTCTTGTTCATGACGTAACTCCAATTATTTATTTGACATTATTAATCAAGGTCATTCAAATCTGAATAAATCAACATGCATGTCAAGCAAAATTCAAACATTTGATATTCTAAGACAAGTTTTAGTCACGCTCAGTTTTGACGTCTTGAAGGTCTTGACTAAAGGGTTGTTGTGTCCAAGAATGAAGACGATCCATTGAAATGTAAAAAAATAGCAAAAAATAACATTTTGCGAATGTTTAAGCCTTTTTAAGTTTTGGGACGGCAACGGACGACTTGGCTGTAGGTTTAGCTCGAATTCTTTCTTCCGAAGTTGGTAGATCTATACCAGTATAGATCCTATATCAAAGGATGCAGAAATTTAATTTTCACAATCTGTGGCTACCTCGTTTATTTCAACTTACGTGACAATGTCAGTAAAACATTTTTTATGTGGACGTATCATTGTAGTTAGTTACTTTACAAATGGCGTAAGATGTTAAAGGGAAGTAACAAATAACATAAGAATGAACCTACCTTTTCGATACCGTTGATCAAACAGTCTGATCAGAATCTTCTTAAATGGCATTTTCGTCATGTCCAAGCTGATTTCGTTGTTGCCATTATTTCTTGGTCCAGATTTCTTTATTCAATGTTGACATTTGTTCATCAAAATGAGATCTACACTGTCTTTATTTGAGTTTAAACAGTACTGTCTGCACGTTCTGTTCTGTTCACTAAGGCGTCTAAATGCCAAAATACATCAGAATAATGACAGATCCAATTAAGTCCATCAAATATTTACATTAGTCCTCTATACCGTAAACTCATCTACACGAATGCCCTGAGAATTCAGAATGCTGAGATTATCATGTTAGAAGTACATAGTGGTCCATTCAACGGTATTTGAGATGTTAACATTACTATCCTCCATTCTGATCCATCTTGTCTTTTGTGTTCCAAATATATAAATTGTTGTTAACATTCCTCTGTGATTGTGCTTCAATGACCTATATTTATAATAGAGTAATTAAGATATTTTATTAGTGTTTCCGTTTGTGACGAAGAAAACATTAAGTTCTATATTTTTTATATAATGTAACATGATATCTCTTAATTTACTCAAGAGGAAGTTATAAATGAATGTAGTTGTTTTGATTAACTTAAAGATACATCGTATCTCACCCCAAATCTTCTAAACTTATTATGCAGATTGGTCGAAATTTCATTTTAAAGAACTGTCCATTATCAAGTTTTGGATTATCTAAAGATAAGATTTGAAGTTGGTTGGTTTAAACATATTCATTTAAGCAAGATTGCGAAACAAGTTCTGGCAAGAAGAAGAAACATGGCCTTGACCCGAGTAGGGCTCGAACCCATGATCTCTGGGTTGAGAAACAGACACCATAACTACTAGGCCACCGCTTCCCTTAAAAAGATTTGAAGTTAGTCAGGTCAGCAAACAGTATATAAAGCCTGGGCAGACGTCACGAAAGTGCAGGCTGGAATAGCTCTATCAAAGAGACAAAGGTAAATATGACCAATCACATCGAAAAAACTGGAAAGTGAGATGCGATGGCAATCGGTTTTATATAACACGGTTTTATATAAAATAATATTATATTTTCCTAATCGATTCACCATGCAATTACTGTTAAATAACCTTTACTTTAATTTCAAAGATTATAATTGTTATAGCTATTTAATTAGTAAAGTAAACAAATTATTATGAATTATTGTTGCAGCTAATAATGGCGTGGCCTGTATTTGCATGAGGGCAATATTATTAAGGAAATAAACGTGCAATAGCGCGGGAAAACAATATCACGTTATGTGATTCCATATTTGTTTTGTATTTAATTCTAAAATTTTTTATATTGTACAAGTCCGCCTTAAAATGAAAAATGAAATACAAAATCACTAAAATGATTCTAATTGCTAAATGATGTATGATTAATATCTAGATTTCCATGATGATCAGTAAACAATATTATGTATTTTTAATTAGGAATTATTTAATTAAACTAAGTGCATTACATGCAAACTCCGCGAACTTCTTCTTGAGATGATGCTGTTACGCAGTAGATCTACGTAGAGATTAAAAAAAACTCTTAAAGCTATAAATAAAAGAAAACCAACAATATTTTACACTAAAATCTATATGAGCCGTGCCATGATAAAACCAACATAGTGCATTTGCGACCAGCATGGATCAAGACCAGCCTGCTCATTCGCGCAGTCTGGTCAGAATCCATCTGTTTGCTTACACACCTTCGTACAAGTAGAGAAATTTATAGCGAACAGCATGGATCCTGATCAGACTGCGCGGATGCGCAGGCTGGTCCGGATCCATGCTGGTCGCAAATGCACTATGTTGGTTTTGTCATGGCACGGCTTATATATTAAAGCAGAATTCATAGAAAATGACAGCTATATACACTTATGTTCGGAAATAAGAGATGTAGTTTCAAGTTGTATTTAATATCTATCCCAGTTTTGTATATACAATGAAATTCAAGTTTGTGATGGGTAAATTTGATGTGATGAAAATATTGAAAAGTCTGTTCTGGTTTGTGCCCTTGTCTATTTGTCTTTAATGAATAAGAAATTTACTTGAATGTTGCTTAATAATTAGTGCATTATTACTGATTTGTTTTGACAAGCGATCATAAAAAAGAAAGTGTATATCTAATTTAATGTATGCACCAAGATATTTTATTTGATTAAATAATCGAAATAAAACATGTTGTTGTTGAGGATGAGGCTTTAGATCGAACACTGAAGCTGAGCTAAAGAATTTAATCAGATATGTGTTTAGAAAGGCTGATAAGTTTTCCGCAGGGAATATACATGTATACATGTATGTAAACATCTTAAAGGTAAAACCTGCAACCTTACTATCTATCATACACATGTTTCGGTAAGTATATGTATCACCCGAAAATAACTTAAAAAGGCATATTAGAAACAAATATTTTTTAATTTCTTAAGAAAGGGCAGAAATGAGTTTGAATACGTTTAAATATTCGTTTGAGAGCATGTTAGATCTTTGTTACATGAAGAAAGTAACGTTAAATGTGAAATTATTTATCATAGAGTAGCAAAATATAAACAAAGAAGTAGTTTAACTTACATACAAAATACTAAATCACTTTAACTGCACAAATTGCCAAAAAGCAATCGAAAAAAGATGGATTAGATAATAGGTAAATTCGGCTATGTAAGGATAGATAGTCATATTCAATCAGAATAACTACAGTATCTGCTCGAAATATTTTCTTTATAATATTGATCCTCGCTTTTTAATCTTTAACTAATTAGAAAATGCGTTTTTTTTTAAAAAAACTTTTTATCTCTAATTTGTTTGGATTGACTTGATTATCTCGTTATTTTGTGACAAGTTAATATCCAGGAAATTCTCTCTAAATATAAACGTTAAGGACAGGAGGAAATTTTTTTATCAAACGTTGTGTCGATAATAATTCTAGCTTATACGATATTTTAATATTATCAAATGCGTGAATTAATAATGGCAAAAGTATCTATAGATTGTTCGATAATATTTCAGTAGTGTCAAAATGGACTACACTATTTCCCAGTGGCCCTTTGTTCAATATTATTTCAGTACCTTCAAAACGGACTGCGCTGTTTCCAAGCGGCCCCTTGTTCAATATTATGTCAGTACCTTCAAAACTTACTACACTTTTTCCCAGTGGGCCCTTGTTTTATATCATTTCAGTACCTTCAAAACGGACTGCGCTATTTCCCAGTGGCCCTTTGTTAATTATTATTTCAGTACCTTCAAATCGGACTGCGCAATTACTTATGGACCATTGTTCAAAATTATTTCAGTACCTTCAAATAGGGCTGCGCTATTTCCTAGTGGCCCATTGTTCAATAATATTTCAGTACTTTCAAAACGGGCTGCGCTTTTTCCCAGCTGTCCCTTGTTCAAAATTATTTCAGTACCTTTAAAACGGACTACACAATTTTTCAGTGGCTTCTTGTTCAATATTTTTTCGGTACCGTCGTAACGGACTGCGCTGTTTCCCAGTGGCCTAAATATTATTTCAGTACCTTCAAAACGGACAACACTATTTCACAGTGGCCTAGATATCGTTTCAGTATCTTCATAACGAACTGCGATTTTTCCCAACGGCCTCTTGTTTAATATTTATTCAGTAACTTCAAAACGGACCGCGCTATTATCCAGTGACCCCTTATTAAATATTATTTCAGTAACTTTAAAACAGACTATACTATTTCTCAATGGCCCCTTGTTCAGTTCAATTCTCAACTTTTATATCCCTTACCTTTTTAGTTCGATGTAAAATTAATTAAGAGTCTCTCAAGATTAGTAAATACGTCGCTTTGAAGGATAAGTACCGTTATAATAATAATTATAATAATAATACCGTGTAGTAATTATCAATATTTATCAATTTGTACATTAATTTTGTATTTAATTTTAGAAATCGCTCACCTGATTTGAGTGTTTGCCTCAAGTAGTCTTTTTTTGCAATCAATATTTTAAGTAAAGAAGTAAATATATTGTTTTATAAAAAGAAAAAAAAGCCTAGCTGACTATAACTGTTTTGCATGTTGTTTTTCTTTTTTTTTTTTTTGGTGCTTCTTATTCATAATTGATAAATATTGATAATTACTACACGGTCTTATTGTAAATATAGAATAAACATGTTTTGTTTAATGTTATGCATTAAACCCTATAACACTATAAGTTGACATACGCATAATGTGATTGATGTCGCTGAATTTGTTTGGGTCTCATAATGTCAGAAAGGTGAAGATTGTGAGATTATCAACCAATTTGTTTTTGTATAGTGCCACCAATTTTGTTTCCAGTGTTGTAACTGTAGTAATTTGGCTATAAGGCTAATATTAATTTCGAGATATTTTGTTCACGGTAAACCTGTTGTTTAACATTGATGTAAATAATCACGGAACTTAATATAAGCATGTATATCTGTAAAAAATTACATAGTATTAGAAATCTTCGACCAATCGGAAAATACTTTTTCTTTCCAATTGAAGGCTTGAAAATTAATGCGCCTGTCATTTGACAATCTTTACGCATTGATCTCCCCTTAATTTTCGTCATTATTGTACTTATAAAGGGAAGTAACCGCTTCGAGGAGATTGGACTACTTTCGTTTTTTGGCAAATAAGCATACCAGGGTCTGAAATTTCGCTACCATTATTTGTTTGGTCTGACAACCCAAACAAATAAAATTCAAAACGGGCAGTTTTTTACAGAAAAGACCAGCTTTACTTTACCCGTAATAAGAAACGCAGGTTCCCATACATAGTTTGAACGATCTGTAATTTAAATAAGACATATTTTGTAATAGTTTTATAGATTTCAATAAATTTAAATGATAGAAATATTTTACTCAAAGATAAGCATAGTAAATTCAGAGGGAAAAAGACGAGCAAACTGTTTAGATAAAATATGTAAAATCAATCCAGCTGATAAATGGAGAATATCATAAATAATATCATCGGAATTATCTCCCCATGCAATAACCCTAATTTACAAACACACTGAGCGTAAATTATGATGTTATCACTAAATTTTCATCACTTAAATGATGTCATAATATTTCATAATTTGAAGAATAATAATTTATTAAAAGGTAGCTCCTGGAAACTGTTTTCCCTATAGCACGCTCGAAACTCATAATGTTTTATAACATAATGCAAACAACAAATTAAAGAAACAAATAAACAAGAACAAAACAAACAGATAAAAAAAGATGAAAGATAAAAAGTAATGCTAATTTCACTGTACACGCAACGCTAATTTTGCCATCGTTTATAAAATAGGAGTGTTTATAATATTCTTATAAATGAAATACTGAGAAATATTGATGAAATAAAATGAGTATTTTTATTTCTGGTGTCGCCATTATTCACTGTAATTATTATAAAACGATGCTTATGTTGTTTACTTGATGTAAACCTAAGATGGAAATAAAAGTTTGAAAGTTTGAAAGTCTTGTCGGATTACTTTCTTCTAAGTTCAGCCAATAGAAACAATTAAGAGAATATTTTTCCTATTCAGATTTCAAGGTTGAAAAGAAGAAAAGTTTATAATAATAAACAGATAATTCAAGTTTATTCTATGATATTATAAATACAGGTTTTATTTTCATCTTGTGGTATGAAGATTATCATATTTCACTCGTGGTTACTGCCACTCGTGAAATATTTATTTTCATACCACTCGGTGAAAATATATCCTGTATTTGTAGAAGAATATCCTGCATACTTAAAATTTGCTTATTAACAATCATTTTCAAGGTCCCTTTACTCTAAAAATATTGAAAATTCATATTTTGTAAAGGGGAAATAATCAATTATATTTATGTATCGTGTTATAGTTTCAAAAATGTCGCGAAGATAGCAATTAATTAATTGCCAGATACCTTATCTATCTTTTGTTTCTTTTTTGTTTAGGCAATTAGTAATGTGACAGTGATTTAGTTTTTATTTCATTGGAAGTCTAAATACCACATTGTTCCCATTTTGCTGGCTTTGTAACTAATCATTTTAAATTCATAAGCATCTCATTTGACTTAAATTCATTAGCACAATGTTATTTGTTATTTATTAACAGATGATTGTCATATTTACATAAACATACGAATTTTTTGAGAATTACTGTGCTCTTTTACTTGGACTTCAATATTTATGTAGCAATTATTTGCTTAAGATAAATGTACATTGTATATTTGTATTTCCTGTAAACAAAGTCAAAGTATACCTGATGAAGACTTTTGAGTCGAAAAGTTGTATATATTTTAAATAAAATAATTACATTTTGAATTGAAACTGGAGTTGATTACTATATTCAAACTCTTATTGTATATTTGTGTAATTCTAAAATAATCGTTAATAGATTTAGATTGACTTATACTTAAAGATAATTTGTTAACGGTTGATATCATATCTCATTCAGTTGATGCACTATTGGCAGAAGTGTCTACAAGTAAAGTTTTTCTTGACTGTAGAATTTATAAAGTTATTATTGTAACAAAAACTCATATTTACATTTATATTGAATTAGAAACAACTCTACTTGGAATTAAAAAACAGCGTTATACTTGACCATCCATTTCTAATGCGAACGCAATTAATTAAGAGCACTTTCTCAGAAATGACTTTATTGTTTACGTGTTTCATAATTCTGCTATCTCACACCAAAATCAAATTCTATCAATATGACTATGACAACAAACATGTTCTTACATGTGTCCACGATATTATTAAATGTATAACATAATATTTTAGTATACACTCATGTTGATGAAATACCGTCAAGCAAAACACGAAATTAAACAAAGTAATAAATACATTTATACTATACTCTATAAATTAAAGGCTCATTAGGCTTCAAAAATCAATATATTTTAATTATCTAGAAATGTCAAACAATCATGTGTTTAATAATTTTTTTGATTATGGATTAAGAGCATGTTAGATGTTTAAAAACTGAAGAAAGTAGCGCTGAATGTGCAGTAATATGTCGTAAAAGTAGTAAACAAAGTAATATTATGACTTCCATACGAAATAGTATTTCACTATAATTATAACAATTGCCAACAGACCAAAGGAAGCAAAAGTAGTTCATTTATTTTGCAAATGATTTTTGTTTGGAAACCGAAACAAGATACCAAAAATAAACAGATTTGGAGGAATAAAAATGACCATACTGGACAAAACAATAATTGACAAAAAGGTTGGGGTAAGAAAAGTAATTAACAAAAATCCATCCTTCGTTTGGCAAAGGTTAAACTTTTATGTATTTTTATACTACATTCAAACTTGGTTTTCAACCTAGAATTATTTTTGTTGCCAATAAATGGTTATGTACTTAATTTGCCAATGCTATACTGTACTAGTATAAATAATCAAGCAATGAATTTTAATAAGTCATGTGACATGAGCACGATATTTGTTCTTAAGAAAATGCAAACTTGTGTTTGTTTTATAATGTTAAAATGATGGCAAAGTGACAGTTTGTCTAATATAATCACTATAACTCTACTTATGTTCAAAATACAAAAAGGCTTAAGCTATTAGACCAGTAAACATCTATTCAGAAACTGTAAAATAGAAAGCTTTTAAGAAATAATAGCGATACTTGATACTGAACGATCTTCTTATTTCTGTTATGTAAAGCATTTACTATATTGATGTTATATCCCAAAATATATTATCAATATTATCCATTTCATGTCAAAACACATCCTTATTTCAGATATTCCGAATATGACAGATGAAATAGTAAATGTGAAACAACTTATAAATTAATCCTTTTACCCCGGTTATATGATATAATCATCCAGTCCAAAGTAAAAACGTATATTCCAGCTTCTATAAATATCCATGTATTATATATAAAATCCACACACGTTGGCGTAATCCAAATATTAAATAAGAAATCCAAAGGGGAGCATAACGCCAAAATTGGTATATCGGATCTCTGTATAAGGCAGTAGTCATTAAACGCTGTACTCACAAACTGTCTTTCCAATAGTAATAGACCGAGTAAGATGCTACTCTGTAAACAAATCTCTCAATAATAACGCGTGCTACTTTCTTTAAAACTCACTGTAATACTTTCACTTAAAGTGTTATATAATTCATTAAAAAAGCGTTGAATAAGAAGTATACATTTTAGAATTGAATTTTTAAAATGATATATTTGATTGTTTCGAAGACTGAGCCGATACGTTTGCAGTATGGTAATATTTATGGGGAAAAAAGTTAAGTGAATTAAGATGAATTAAAAAAATATCACACTAGATGGACATTCACATTTTCTGTATCATCTGGCATGTAACGTTTGGATCAGAAAGCATCGCTGCTTAAAGTATCAAAGGATAAAAAAACCATGACACTTTAATTGCATTAAATGTGAATACAGTTATTTGATGATTCTGAATCATGGTAAGGTGTGTGCTAGTGATCTTTGAAATGTCACTCTTAACTTAATTAATTAGTCCCTGAAACTAATTCGATTCAAAATATCTACGATTTTTTAACATGATATTAGCTTTCGAAATGCGTTCTGTCCATAGTTTATTCTGCTCAAAGAATATAACAATGTACAGATCAAAGAACATTGAAACTTCGTATCGACATAAACGGATAATATTATTTTCTTCAAAGGAAAACACATTCAACAAAATTCATTTAAAATAAATGATTTCTGTTATCGCTTTATCAAAAGTCATTTTCTTCCACACAAGATCATATTCATCACATTTTTTTACGGATGAGCAAAATGAACTTTACTACCTGTTTTGTTAAATACGGTGTTAATAGCGAATTTTATAAAACAAACTGTATATGTTGCTGCTTATCGTTTTTAGGAGACATATAAACAAAATGTTATAAGCCCTATTGTCATTGGTCTTCTATAGAAATGTTAGGTAGTCCTTTATTGTCGAATTAAACACTATGTATACAAGCCTATATATATATAGGAAGAATGTCTACATGACTTGTGATTTCAATGTGTTGTACCTTACACAGTATTGCCAGAGATCAGAGAATTTGTTTAAAATATAATATAAATGAAATTGAAACAGAATATCACTTTTTACAAGTTTGTCCATTTTATAGGGAATTAAGAAAAGAACATTAACCAAAATATTATTGTTCTCGGCCTACCTTAAATAAATTTATATCTTTAATGAAAAATATTCTAAGCATAAAACTGTTAATAGGTTATCAAAATATATCTACTTTGCAAATGCATTACGTGATAAAACGAATGATTGATTGTTTTCAAATAATGATATTGGTATATAAAGCATACTATTATTTACAAACATATATTGAAATACAATGTATATGTGTTCTTAACAATATAACCTTGTTAATGTAAAAATTATTTGTATTCAGTTACATACTTTTCTCATATATTATTTGTAACCGTCATTTTGTTTATGGCTACGGACATTGTTAAATGTTAAATGCCTTTTGATTTAAAATCTTGAAAATCTTGAGTATGATACGATCTTTTTAATATCCATTCACATGAACATGTATGTACTCCGGTTATAATATGTCAAAAACATACTAGTAGTATATTGTTTTTATGCCCCTGTATCAATTCGTCTTGTATTTCTACAATAGCTTTGTTTCAACTACATGTATAGATAACTGATTATTTCAATACCTTGAATTATAAAAGCAGTTTATCTATTACAGGCCAAAATATTCCAATGAATTGAAAGACAATTTATAATTTTATATTTGAGTGCAAGTCTAAAAGCAACAGTAATCTTTTACACTAATTGCATAGTTGAATCCAGTCCACCATAGGTTATGTTTCACTTTTCTATATGCTTTATTATGTGCATCGTTTAGAATGATTATAAATGAACATGTATTGATATTCTAAAGCAAAAGATAATTGTTTCTTTTACTTGTCTGCGTTATTCCTGTTGACAATTGATAATGGTTTCCGGCATTAACCCTTTATGTCTGAAACATTTATGTAATTTTATATTACGGATATTAAATCTGATTCACAATCGTTCTATCTACTTTAGGTATGACCCCCCCCCCCCATGGACATTATTAGGAACTGTAGGCCAGTTATATGCATGTACATGTATGCACAATTTAAAAGTTTACCGTACGGTTTACCAGTTATGGGAATGTTTCTGATATTCGAAGTACTGTTGTTCTGGAATGAGGAAACTCTAAATTATCTTTCATATCATCATTATGAAAAATGTTTTCCTGTTGATCTTTGTTAAGAAAAAATAGCATTCAGCTAACAAACTATGCAAGCAAAATAATAGTTTCTACTGAAAATATTGTGAAATATGTACAAAAATGTTACCCCAACCCATCCATTTTAAATACGTGACCATTTACCTTTTTAGAGAACCTTATTCCAAATATCCCTAAAATTTACTAAAGTGTGGGGCTATTTTCAAAGTTTGCTTAAATTTTCTTAAAAGTATATTGGTTAATCTTGTCAAATATAAAATAGTTTTACCGTGAAGTTTTGATTTTATTATACTTTGAAAATTTCAATTACCACATTTGTCATTAAATTTTGCATTTTGTAGTCAACAAGGGATTTGAGACATACTTATAAACATAAAAAGAAAAACAAAAGAAAGAAAAAGGGGTTTGAACCAATGCCCCTCATTTTAAATGCAGTTGACATTAATTCTAGCCTATTTAAATACTTTTCAATGCGGAGGTAGTGCATTAGGTGGACAATACCGTAAGTTTTAAGAATATTGATATTATTTCTGTTCATCACCTATTCATGTTCAATATGTCCAATGGATTAAAAGGAAATAGAGCAATATCAGAGAGCACCTTTGCGTACATGTTCACACTAAACACATGTAGATATCACACTTCAATATAAACTTGTAATCATGTCCAAAATGTCTAATATTTTAAAGTTTTCCTATATAATGCCATTTGTTTTAACATACAATAAAGTCGATATTATTCACCTGTAAAAAATACACCAATGTCATATTGATGAAAAGGTAAAATTTAAAATATTCAGTCATATGTAACGCCGTACACTAAACGCGTAATTTATCAGCACAGTCATACAAGTTAGAAAGAAAATTGAAATAAAACAAACATGAAATAAATATCAATCAGTATTATATAACTTTCATTCTTCAATCGATCTCCCAAACAATGTTGATGCTGCACTAAAAGTCCTCATTACATCTCAAAAACTGCCACGACGTTGAATAATAGCAATATTTACTGTTCTTTGTTCTGCTGGAGGCAATTAAAGCAGTGCATGTCAATTGTCGTGATATAGATTTTGTATCAAGTCCCGTCTTTCTATCTTCATCGTACTAGATGCAATTCTTTAGAGTATTATATTTGCACTTGTTAACCAAGATCAAAAGAAGTCTACGGAATATTACGCTTATTAGTGTGTGTATAATAAATAGGTTTCCGGAGAAAAAATCATGTTGTTGTTTTTATCAAATGTCAAAGTAAAAGCATTGTTGATCTTAAGTTCAAGTGTCTTTAGAATAATAATCAAAATAGGGACATTAATTTAAAGACTTTTTGAAGAGAATATATGCATATATATATAAATTGCTATTACTATATGTAAACATTTAATTTTGGATTAATAAAAATTGTCATTTAGTAGTATTATAATCATTTATGACAGGTATATTCCGTGCAGTAACAATAACAATTGCTTGACGATTAAGACTGGCAATGTAATAGTGTTTTGTTATGCGTAGTTTATTAGTTAGCCGACATAATCATTGTCGATGTGGGTTCGAATTGGGCAGGGGACAATAGATCATTTCATATGACGACTCGTCAGCAAGTAAATTTGTAACGTCTCAATTTGAAATTTACACAATTGGTTCATTTAAAGCTTACAATATATTTTGTAAGCTGTGTATATCATGCTTTACAATGTATGGAAAGCAGATGAAAGAAACAAAAAAAAAAACAACAACAAAAACAAATCATGTTAATTTTGCCCAACATGCAAACACTAATATGCCAATTATTTGCATAACATGATATTCGATACTGTTATGTCTTTAGCTAAATGATAAAATGACAACGTCTTCATCTTTCAGAGAGTAATGATAACTTTTTCAAAACAACATCAGTCTAAAAACATCGTCGTATTTTGCTATTTAATTACAGAAAAAGTATTGACAATAATACCGTTCTTTTCTTATTTCATTTGTTCTAAAACAAGGTGACCAGAATCTTATATTTATTAAAAATGCTTCTTGAACAATTAAGGATAGTGCAACTACATCTTCAACACAGTTGTTTCAACAACATTGCATGCTAATAGATCGTTATGATATTAGTAACAGAGATATTTGATAGGTTATATGATCCAGTGTAAACAATTCATAACTTTAAGCAAGCTTATATAGCAAACGAATGTTTATACAGGATTGTTAAACCCGTCAAAAGTCGTAATTGTGCATAAATGTTTATATGGTTGAAATAGAAATAAACTTAAGAAAAATTAATCTTCCGTGTATATAGATAATGTAAACGTCATAATTGACCAATGACAATTGACATTAGAAATAAATACATAGTTTTAAAATGTTATTTTCATTGATATATCACAGACAAAAAAAAAAAAGCAGAAAGCGTAGTCATTGACTTGACTTGAGTGTTCTTGTAAATGTGGCATTATCCTTCGAATCATTGTTTTATGCTGATACTTAGTTGAAATTTAAACGAATGATTTAACATTGAAATATCATCTGCGGAGGTTTAACTGGTTATATTTGGCAGAATAAATTAATGAAGGTGATAACCAGAGCTGATGAGCGAATGTTTTATATAAAAAGTTTTAATACACGAAGAAAAATTAAAGTTATTCTGGCCTTATACTCAGAATTCGTTACTAAAAACAAGCCAGTATTGAGCAAGTAAGTGTAAAGTTTCTTGCTCAAGGTAACAAGGACATCCCAATAACGTTGTTTAAACCGTCTCAGCTTGAGATACTAGGATTGCTTATCCGACGTCTTTACCACTCAATATCGCCACAACAATTGTTTAGAAGTCATAACGTTTATCTAGTCAAAGCACAGATGGCGCTGCATTTGTTTGGGTCTCAGAATGTCAGAAAGGTGAAGGTTGTGAGATTATAATCCAATTTGTTTTCGTATAGTGCCACCAATGCTGTTTCCAGTGATATAACTGTAGTAAATTGGCTATACAGCTAATTGCAACACTGATATTCAATTCAATGTTATTTGGCTTAAACAATTAAACTAAAAAAAAGAAAAAAAAGCCATGAGTTGCCTTAACTGGGTTCCGAACTCCAGACCTCTCACTTCCTTAACGAGCGTGTAACCCCTCGACCACGGGGAAGTTATTAAATGACAGCCTGAAGAAAACCATATTATTCTTAATTAGGGTTTGCTAAATCATATTGTTTCCAGATGTGTAACCCTTATTATTTTCGAGATATTTTGTTCACGGTAACCTGTTGTTGAACACTCATGGCGCTTAATTTAAGCATGTATATCTGTATAGAATTACACAATATGACCAATCGGGAACTATTTTTTCTTCCTCCAGAAGGCTTGAAAATTAATGCGCCTGTCATTTGACAATCTTTACTCAGTAATCTCCCCTCAGTTATTCGGCGTTAGTGTACTTATAAAGGGAAGTTACCGCTTCGAGGAGTTCGGACTATTTTCGGATTGTGCAAAACAAAAAAGCATATAAGGGTCTGAAATTTCGCTACCAGTATTTGTTTGGTCTGACAACCCAATCAAATAAAACACGTTAGCTTAGTTTGGTTTTCAAATACATGTACATTCTAATTTGTGTTAATGTTGCGTTCAAATAAAAGAGCAGGTTTATTAAATCGCTATTGTCGTTATGCAAAAAAGTGGTTCCTCTAGATTACTTTTGAAATTCTGTTCATGTATTCATGAAACATTAAATATAATGTTTAATCAATATTAGGGACGTATGAAATTTACAGTAACATTTCTTTTCTGACAAAAAAGAAAGAAAAAGCTCGGTGATGATTTTTTGAATTGAAACTCAATTGTCATAACCAACTGACTAACAATTCTCAACGACAGAAACTATTCTATATAATCCAATACTAGAAACACAAGAAATACAAATGCTTTAATTTGTGAATAAATTTTGCTTTTTTTTATTCTTATTCTGACATTTACATTCAGTTAACCAAACAGCAGATTTTTGACAGTCATATAACTGACAATAAGTCGTAGATATATTATCTTTTATATGTTTTTATGTCGAGAAATAATATACAGACGTAAAATATAGAAATACAAACATAATGTTCTAGTAGTACTATTTTCAAAGAAATGTATGCTTAATAATATGATAAATTGCATAACCATTTCTACTAAAACATAAAGGCGAATAGGGTATTTAGAGTAAACATAATTTAATACCATGCAAATAAATTATATGTTCATTTGCATTACAGTTTAATAGTTTAAATGGAAAATAATTAATTGGAATTCTCTTTAATTCATTTTAGATTTTCGAATTATGATAACTATTAAACTGCAATTCTTAGATAAATGTCATAATTGCATCACGAACGCATCCTTTATAATAAAGCGATTTCTTGTCATGTATGTTTCATTATGCAGTAAATTTCAATATTATGTACTACAAGTAATATATTTGATTGTTAAATCTTAATTGATATTTGCTATCCTGTATTTTCGATTATAAACTGTTTCATAGTATCTTAAATATGAAAAATAAGTATAAACAGTAAGTTAGCTAATAAAGGGGGAACTTTGAAGTACCAAGTGGTGATACTTTACCCCTATGCAATTTACACGGAGAAAGGCCAAAGTTTTAAACTACGTAGAAAGTCACTGTACGGCAGCCAATGTGAACCAAACTGTACTGTAACATGAGACATTATAGAAAGAAAGGAGCCATAAAGGGGTCATTTTGCCAGCAAAATACCTGTCATTCTAACCGTCACTCTCTGCTAGGGGCTCACACACCTCATATACAAACTAGTTGTAAGTCGTGCAACCTTAGACATTATCCCGAGCTTTAGAGATGATGTGAACTTGCCGTCTTACACGTTGCATTGGATCTTCAATCATCTGCCGATACCTATGCCTTCTAACCGACGGGAAAGGAGAAACAAAATAAGGTTGAGGAAGGAAAACAGTTTGGAAACTTCAGTCAAAATCTATATTGAACGTTATATAAAATCATAAAGATAAACATTGTTTCTAAGCGATTGAATGTGTGCCAAGTTATCACTTTATAACCTTAATTATATAATTTCTTTTCATGTCATAAATACGCCGTAATTGTAAACTGGTACTACTGGGCATGAGAGAAACTGCAGTTTATATCATATCTCATAAGCAAACTCAATAATACTTGGACTGTAGTTTTCAACCGTGGTGGTTTTATCGCCATTTTTCCTAAAAGGATATTTTTATTCAATATTTTAAAATAGCATAATGGTCATGAAACCTTTCAGTAAATATATACAATCAAACTAAGAATCTGTATCGTAGTTTTCGAGTAGCATTTACAATAATTCAATATTAGTTGTCACCTGTGTCCTTTGGGTGTATAATTTAAGACATTTGTATAAGAAAACTGCACGATTGTAATTAATTTATGTTGTAGGTTTTACTTTAAACTGCCAATTATAAGTTTCAATTCGGAAATTCTATTCAGTAAGGATACGAGACACATGATGACACTATTCATTTATAAAGTGCTGCTCTATATAAGATAATCTAAAGCATAGAATATAATTCACGACAATCATTGGGTTCCTTTCAGTATATAACTACTATATAACTACTATGTACAGCAAATTTTTACACTAATTGTATAGTTGCATTCAGCCCATCTTCGGTTATGATCCTTTTTGTGCTATACGTTATATTCCGTGCATCGTTTAGAATAATTATAAATGAACTTAAACTACGTGTATTGATATTGGCAAAGGATGGGTGTTTTCAGTGCGTAGGAGATTAGTAAGCCGACTTTTTTGAATTGGGCTGTGGACAATAAATAATTTCATGAGCTCAGAAACTAAAATAAACACCCATATATGTATCATGTGATTGTCCTAACAAGTACATTTGTAACGTCTCAATTTGAAATTTACAAAAGTTGGTTTATCTAAAGCTAACAGTACATTCAAGTTAGTTGCGTTTATAATGTTTTAAAATATATGGAAAACAGATAACGAAAAAAACCCACGTCATGTTAATTTCGCCCAATATGCAACCATGCAAACACTAATATGCAAATTATTTGCATAACATAGAATTCCATACTGTTATGTCTTCAACTAAACGTTCAAATGGCAACGTCTTTTACTTTCAGAGAGTTATGATAATTATAACATTTTCAAAACTAAGTCTAAACCATCTTCGTATCTTGCTACATAATTACAAAAAAAGCATTGACAATATCGCTCTTTTCTTACTTTATTTGTTCTTAAAGAAGGTGACCAGAACCTTATATTTATCAACAGATGCTTCACAAAAATACCTTTTTACTTTTCAATGACACATATATTTATTAAATATTAAACGGACATAGAATAACATAATCACGGTAATAGGCATTCTAGTTCATGAATATCATAAGGAGGACAATATTATTTATTATCATACAATATTTGGTAATAAATTGATGCAGAATATGTTGACGAATTGTAGCATCAAGTCAATACATCTATATAATGAGTTGATGTTACGTGCAAGAAAATTTGGCTTTATTCTGTTATTTAATTTATCGAATGATCTATTTTCTGTTTTACATCTTAAGTATTTTTTCTGATATATCATTGTAACTACTCTTTCTTAGTAATTTTTAAATGTATTAATTCAATGTTCATTTTGTCTTTATCTCCATAACATTCTCAGAATTCCGTGTCGAGATAATTTTATGAATTTATTATTAGAATAATAAGCAAACAAATAAGGGATAATGAATTTTATCACAGAAAGTGACAAAAATGTGAAAACTGTATATTAGGTTAGAAATACAGACCAGATTCAAATTCAAATGCCTAGATAAATATGAAGATTATACGGACAAACAAGAGTGCATTCTTAAAGACATATGAACTGCTTAACGAAGGCAATAAAGTGTCTTAAATATTTAATAAATTTTCTATCACCCTGAATAAATTTATTACACAATTCAATGCACTGATTGTGTAGTTGATTAAACAAGGCACCGCATTTTCTGACACACGACTTACAATTTGGCTTTTGAATTATAAAAGAGTTGTCAATTTGATATGATCGAAACATTGAATATTCTTCAAATATCAAACGTGTCGTGATGTACATTCCCTTTCACTTAATTAATTATAAAAAACGACTGTTTATATACATGTAATGTTTTAATTGTCATTTGGTGTCTGATGCCATGACAACACCACAAACCACATTCTGCCCAAAAGACATATTCATTATTCTACTTTTGCAAACAAATAAAGTCATTTAAAATAAGTCCCATGAGATTTAAACTGCTTTATAAAGCGAGAATAATTGTAGGAAGGCGACGTGGCGTAAATACTAGTACAGATCATGACACATCGATTTGCAGGACTTTTAAACCAACATTATAATCTTATTATATTGTTTTGCAATAAAGGGTCGGCTAATCTAACAAAAATGTCATTATTAAAACATGTTTGAAAAACAAAGATAATAGTTTAAGGTGCAATTCAAAAATGAAAAGAAAGCTATATACTCAGTTTCAGCAAGACGGTCAAAAGGAAATTGTTAATTTGATTTTTATTTTTTTTTATAAAATATTATTTCTTTTCATACTGATACGTTTGAAGCATCATTACTTAATACCATTTAATCAGTACAAATTGACCATTCCTAATAAATATAAATTTGCATTTAAATTTAAAAACATTTCGTGTTTGTGATTGCATACATGTCTCCAAGTGGAATTACTTACATCTATGCTCACATTAAATGTCTTCTGCAAAATAGTTCAGTGAATATAAGAATGTTATTGCTAATTCCCATAAGCACATGCTTCCGTTCTGTTACCAGAATAATTGAGGAAAGCATGCAAACACCAAATTGCCAATTATTCGCATGATTTAAATAACCGAAAGTTTGATTAAATTTGCATCAAATATTTTTTTTCCTTTCACCATATGCATTCGTTTTTCGGTCTTTCTATGCCAAATATCAGGCAGCATTTACATTCATGTTTGGTAAAACTGAAATTAACTGACCCCTTGGTCATCAAGAATCCAGCACCCGTTTACTATATAAAATATATTTTATATAGTAAACGGTTCATGGATAGTAATTTTATTCTTGATGATCAAGGGGTAATTATTTTATGATAATTTGACCATTATTGGCATGGTAAATGTGCCGTAAGCCTGTGCTGCATTCAACTTGAATCTCGGTATGCACTCTATCCCCTCAAGCAGATGCTGCTGTTTGAGTCACATCACTTTTATGAACATAAAATTTTCTTCGCTTTAACCCTAGAGCTAATCTGAAATACTTATACATTTGGTTTTCAAAAGTATTATGTAAAAGTATTGTTCTTTCTTTTCATCAGTCCTTGAACTACTTGTTTAAATAATACATGGATATATCATACTTTTGTTGAAATAACTGTTTTACTTACACTTATGAAATTGAAACATGGATTAATTAGTCAACAAATTGTTGGCCTTGGTATTTAAAAGTTTACTATCGACCCCTACTGTAATGTTTAAACGAAGACCAATTTCATTTTTCACAAACTTATTTCTATGAGCAAATTACCTCATCAGATTTTTTTCTCAAATGTATGACTAGCAATATCTGGAAGCTATGTTGATAAACAAAAGTGAAAACTTAAAAAGTAATGGCAGCTTCCCTTGTCAGAAAGTTTCAAATTTATTTTTTTATTAGTACTTCGAATCAGATTTTTATGTCGTTTCAGATAAAGCAGGCTCTGTTCTGTCTTACCATAATCATTATTTTCTAAGGTACCACACATCAAGTTTATATACCTGTACACATACCGTGTAGGTCTTTAACAACCTGGGCATTTCAATTTTAAAATATAACAATGGCTTTTAAATAATTTGTCAATACTAATTTATAAAAATAACCAAAAATAGAAGTTATAATTAAACTTAATTTGCACATGCTACTATATGTGTTGCCTATATTGTCATATTTTTTACATAAGATGCAAGATCAACTTTGTTAATGTGATATTACATTGAATGTTGACAGATCGTTTTGTAGAACAAAAATACTTCAACAGGATTCTTACAAAATTGAGAAACATTCAGTCTTTTTCCTACATGCATGACACTATAGCCATGATTTTCCTACAATTGCCCTTTTTCACTTAACAAGCAAATGACTCATGCACATTAGTAGAAATAGAGTAAAAAGATAAAGCCTGTATCACGAGTCCTTTCTTTTAATTTAACTTTTCGAATGTTTTAACAGAGTTTTTTTTGGCTATGAACACTTTATATCTAAAGACATAACGGTAGTTTAAACTGCATTTACAATATTTATAAACACATTGAAAATTATTAATGGATTATTTCAACCTGAATTAGATCTAAAATGTTATATGATACTTGAGCTTATCAGTAATTAATGTGGCCAAGATGTGTGTTTTTTTTTCGTCATTCTCCATCACGTGATGGGCTTGTCGATACATTGTATAAAATAAAGTGATTTAAAAGCCACTGTAAAAGTTCTTCCAATGTATGGTAAACATGAAATGTAATGTTTTAATCGATGTTCGGGGCGTTTGAAATTTACTGTAAAAGTTTATGTCTTTAAAAAAGAAAGCAACATTGTAACGATGTTGATAGCAATTTAGAGACATAGCCATATGAGAATGATAAATAACTTACAATTCTCGACGACACAAAAATTATCTGATCATTCAATTCTAGAGACACACGAACTACAATTGCTGTGATTTGTGAATAAAATTTGTTTTATTTATTATTTACACTGTATATTCTGCTAATAAAATTCAGGTAACCAAACAGTAGATTTTATATCACTCATATAACTTACAATAACTCGTAGATATATTATCTTTTATATGCTTTTTTGAGAGATAATTTACGGACCTACAAAAGAAACATACAAATATATTGTCCTGGTTGTTGTCATTGCATTCTGTTCAAAGAAATTCTTTATAATATGATTAATTGAAAAACCATTTCTACCAAAACTTAAAGTTCTTTAGTTTGAGTATAATTTTATACCATACAAAATAGATTATTTGTTAATTTTATCACAATTTAATAGTTTAAATGGAAAATAATTAATTTGAGCGCTCTATAATTATAGATTTATGATGAATTTCCTGTCTATAATAATAATTATGATAATTATAATAAAATTTAAAATACAATTCTTACATAAATGACATAATAGAATCACGAAAGCATATTTTACAATAAATTTCTCGTATTGTTTCATTTTGCAGTAAATTTCGACATTATGTACTACAAGTTATATAATAGTTATTTTGGTTGCTAAATTTAAATTGATATTTTCTATCCTCTATTTCTAATTATAAACTGTTATATAAATATTTAATGGGGATCTATATAATATTTATCTACAACTTGTACATATTTTCTCCATATCTACATGTAATACATATATACACCAGTAAATTAAATTATAGAAGTTTAATTATACATGTATACATAGATAACTAATTTGGGCAAACATTATTTTTAGTTATCGGGGCCATACCTATTTCAACAGAAACTTTACATAATTCGTATCATATATAAAAATGCTTTAAATTAAACTTACGCTGTTTATTGGCGATGGATTTAATGGATAAAACTAACAAGGACATTTCAAAGGCAACATTTTAATACTGGTATACAAATTAATTGTTTATGATTCACTAGAACAATATAAAACGTGGAAGCCAGGAATGTTTTACCTTTACAAAAACAGGCATATATGTGTTCATGCTTTTAAGAATATTGACATTATTTCTGTTCATCACCTATTCATGTTCAATATGTCCAATGGATTAAAAGGAAATAGAGCAATATCAGAGAGCACCTTTGCGTACATGTTCACACTAAACACATGTAGATATCACACTTCAATATAAACTTGTAATCATGTCCAAAATGTCTAATATTTTAAAGTTTTCCTATATAATGCCATTTGTTTTAACATACAATAAAGTCGATATTATTCACCTGTCAAAAATACACCAATGTCATATTGATGAAAATGTTAAATTTAAAATATTCAGTCATATGTAACGCCGTACACTAAACGCGTAAATTATCAGCACATACAAGTTAGAAAGAATTTTGAAATAAAAGAAACATGAAATAAATTTCAATCAGTATTATACAACTTTCATTCTTCGATCGATCTCCCAAACAATTTGATACTGCACACAAAATCCTCATTTCAGCTCAAAAATTGTCATGACGTTGAATAATAGCAATATTTACTGTTCTTTGTTCAGCTGGAGGCAATTAAAGCAGTGCATGTCAATTGTCGTGATATAGATTTTGTATCAAGTCCCGTCTTTCTATCTTCGTCGTAAAAGATGCAATTCTTTAGAGTATTATATTTGCACTTGTTAACCAAGATCAAAAGAAGTCTACGGAATATTACGCTTATTAGTGTGTGTATAATAAATAGGTTTCCGGAGAAAAAATCATGTTGTTGTTTTTATCAAATGTCAAAGTAAAAGCATTGTTGATCTTAAGTTCAAGTGTCTTTAGAATAATAATCAAAATAGGGACATTAATTTAAAGACTTTTTGAAGAGAATATATGCATATATATAGAAATTGCTATTACTATATGTAAACATTTAATTTTGGATTAATAAAAATTGTCATTTAGTAGTATTATAATCATTTATGACAGGTATATTCCGAATGAAATGTTATTCTGCAATAACAATAACAATTGCTTGACGATTAAGACTGGCAATGTAATAGTGTTTTGTTATGCGTAGTATATTAGTTAGCCGACAAAATCATTGTCGATGTGGGTTCGAATTGGGCAGGGGACAATAGATCATTTCATATGACGACTCGTTATAAGATCATAGGCTGAAATAAACACCCATATAGGTACTCAGCAAGTAAATTTGTAACGTCTCAATATGAAATTTACACAATTGGTTCATCTAAAGCTTACAATACATTTTGTAAGCTGTGTATACCATGCTTTAAAATATATGGAAAACAGATGAAAGAAACAAAAAAAAAACAAAACAAAAAAAAAACAAAATCAAATCATGTTAATTTTGCCAAACATGCAAACACTAATATGCCAATTATTTGCATAACATGATATTCGATACTGTTGTGTCTTCGGCTAAATGATAAAATGGCAACGTCTTCATCTTTCAGAGACTAATGATAACTTTTTCAAAACAACATTAGTATAAAAACATCGTCGTATCTTGCTATTTAATTACAGAAAAAGTATTGACAATAATACCATTCTTTTCTTACTTCATTTGTTCGTAAACAAGGTGACTAGAATCTTATATTTATCAAAAATGCTTCATGAACAATAACTTTTTATACTTTGCAATGTATATAGAGGATATTCAAGTTTTTTTTCTTTAAATGCTGAATTTCATTGAATGATATGAAAATAAATATTTCATGAGTGCCGGTAACCACGCGTGAAATATGATAATTTTCATACCACAGTATGAAAATAAATCTCGTATTTATAGAAAAACTTGCCTTTTCTGTTTATAATTTACATTTTTCACTTTTTTGACCGCAACAATTTGAAAGACTTTCCTTAAATGCTGGATATCTACTGAATTTAGAAGAAAGTAGTCTGGCAAGGCACCAGTGAAAATACGGAAAATATATTCCACTGCAGTGAATTTTTTTTTTTACAGTGAATTAAATATTAAACGGACATAGAAGAACATAAAACACGGTATTAGGCATCCCAGTTCACGTATAGCATGACGAGACAAATGTAATTTATTATAATTCTAAATTTAGTAATAAAGTTAAGCAATGATATGTTTATGAATTGTAGCATCAAGTCAATTACGAGTATATTAATATGCTGAGTAGATATTATGGACAAGATATTTTTGCTTTGCTCTGTAATTTGATTTATTAAAGAATCTATTGTTCACATCTGAATGAACCAATTTCTCTGTTTAAAGAAAAAGTATCTTTCAATAATATCATTGAGTAGAAAGTTTGAAATTGTATTTTTTATTCATTTTACGTTTATTCATTCTTTACCTGCATTACATTCTCAGAATTTCGTGTCGAGATGAATTTATAACTTGAATAATAGAATGAGTAAAATAATAATTAACATGGAAAAGACGAATAATAATACAGTAATAATGAACATGGAATTAATCACAATAAGAGACAAAAAATTGGAAAACTGTATAAATTTGAACTGCTTACAGAGCACAATAAATTGTCGTAAATTTTAAATAATTTTTCTATCATTCTGAACAAATTTATTACATATTTCAATTAATTGGTAGTCTACTAAATTAAATCCGGCATCGTGTTTTCTGACACACAACTTACTTACAATATGACTTTGGAAACGAATAGTCGATTTGATATGATCGAGATATTTAATATTACGTAAATATCAAACTTGTTTTGATGTAGATTCCCTTTCACTTAATTAATTATAATAAACGACTGTTTAGATAAAAACAATGTTTTGATGCCATAATATTATTTCTACTTTTTGCAAACAAATAAAGTCATTCAGAATAAACCCCATGAGATAGCAACTTGTTTATAAAGCTATAATATCTGTAGGGAGGTCACGTGACGTAAATACAAATCATGACACATCGATTTTCAGAACTTTTAAGCCAACATTATAATTTAATTATTGTTTTGCAATAAAGGGTCGGCTAATCTAAATCTAACAAAAAGTTTTAATATCAAAATATGTTGGAAAAACAAAGATTATAGATTTAGGTGCAATTCAAAAATGAAAAGAAAGCTATTGACTCAGTTTCAGCAAGACGGTCATGAGGAAATTGTTTTTTGGATTTTCAATTATTATTTTTTATAAAATATTTCGTTTTATATTGTATGCGTTTGAAACATTATCACTTCATACCATTTAAGCAGTACAAAGTAATCATTCCTAAGAAATATAAATTTCAATTTACACTTACAACCATTTCGTGGTGTGACTGCATACATGTCTCCAATCTTACTTTTTTCAGGGAAATTACTCGCAACTGTGCTCACATTACATGTTTTCTGATAATATTTTAGTGTATATAAAATGCTAATTCCCATAAGCACATGCTTCCGTTCTGTAACCAGAATATTTGACGAAAACATGCAAACACCAAATTGCCAATTATTCGCATGATTTAAATAACCGAAAGTTTTAAAAGATTAAATTTGGATAAAACATTTTTTCCCCTTTCACCATATGCATTCGTTTTTAGGTCTTTCTATGCAAAATATCAGGCAGGATTTACATTCATGTTTGGAAAAACGGAAATTTAAAGAAAGAAGTAAACACTAAACCCATCTTTTTTATTTACATACTTTCTTTATATCTTTATTACTCAAACGATAAAAACATCGATATTAGCAAAGACACTTTATCAGTTTTTAAATTTGAGACTTCAAGGTAATGTTATTAGGTACAGATATATTTCACAGGCTAAATATAAACAGTATATAACAAGTTGCAAAGTTATATAGCAAACAAGCGTTTATAAAGGATCGTTAAACCTGTCGAAAATGATAATTGTGCATCAAATTCTAGTTATTTTGCACTTATACACACGTATCCGTTACTGAAACCAGCCAGTATTGAGCAAGTAAGTGTAAAATTTTTTGCTCAAGGTAACGAGTACATCCCAATAACGTAGTTTCAACCGTCGCAGTTTGAGATCCTAAGATTGCTTGTCCGACGACTTTACCACTCAATATCGCCTCAATAATTGTTTAGAAGTCATAACGTTTATCTAAAAACCGTTAGTTTAGTTTGGTTTTCAAATACATTCTAATTTGCATTAATGTTGCATTTATTAAATCACTCTTGTTGATAGATAATAAAGTGAATATAAATCACTGTAAATGTTGTTCCACTAGATAACTTTTGAAGTACGGTTCTAGTATTCATGAAACATTAAATTTAATGTTTAATCAGTATGAGGGACGTATGGCATTTACATAAACATTTCTTTTCTGAAAGAAGAATACAAAAAGAGAAAAACAACATTGTAACGATGTTGATTTATTTGATTGAAACTCAATTGACATAACCAACCGAGAATGATAAACAACTAACAATTCTCAACAACAAAACAAAACAATTCTAAATAATCCAATACTAAGAGACACACGAAATACAAATGCTTTGATTTGTGAGTAAATTTTGCTTTTTTATTCTTATTCTGACATTTACATTCAGTTAACCGAACAGCAGATCTTTTTTCAGTCATATAACTTACAATAACTCGTAGATAAATTGTCTTTTATATGTGTTTATGTCGAGAAATAATATACGGACATACAAATATAATATTCCAGTGCTTTTTAAAGAAACGAATGCTTTATAATATGACTATTTGCTTAACCATTTCTACCAAAACATTAAGGCGAATAGGGTATTTAGAGTAAATAGAATTTAATACAACGCAAAGAAATTATATGTTCATTTTCATTAAAGTTTAATAGTTTAAATGAAAAATAATTAATTTGAATGTTTTTTAATTCTAGATTCATGAATAATAATAACTATTAAACTGTAATTCTTAGATAAATGTCATAATTGCATCACGAAAGCATCCTCTTATAATAAAGCGATTTCTTGTTTTGTATTGTTTCATTATGCAGTAAATTTCAATTATATGTACTACAAGTGATATATTTGATTGTTAAATTTAAATTGATATTTGCTATCCTGTATTTTCCATTATCAACTGTTTTATTAATATTGAAATGGGAACTATCTTTTACTTATATATATTCTCTCCATATCTAAAATATGCAAACTATATATAAACAGTAAGTTAGGTAATAAAGGGGGAACTTTGAAGTGCAAAGTGGTGATAATTTACACATATGCAATTTACACGGAGAATAGCCAAAGTTTTGGACCTCGTAGAAAGTCAAAGAACGGCAGCCAATGTGAACCAAGATGTACTGTAACATGAGACATTATAAAAAAGAAGGGAACCATAAAGGGGCCATTCTGACAGCAAAGAGCCTGTCATTCTAACCGTCACTCTCTATGCTAGGGGCTTACGCACTTCATATACAAACTAGTAATTAGTCGTTCAACCTTAGACATTTTCCCGAGCTGTAGAGAGGATGTGAACTTGCCGTCTTACACTTTGCATTGGATCTTCATTCATTAGCCAATACCTATGCCTTCTACACGAAGGGAAAGGAGAAGCAGATACCTGTGCCTTCTAAACGGCAAATTGCATGATACAATTTTAGTCTG
The DNA here is from genome assembly GCF_026571515.1 of Ruditapes philippinarum. Lineage (NCBI taxonomy): Eukaryota > Metazoa > Mollusca > Bivalvia > Venerida > Veneridae > Ruditapes > Ruditapes philippinarum. Next base: position 82,962 of record NW_026860878.1, read on the forward strand.
AAAAAGTGTTGGTTTTATTTACTGTCAGAGTGAAATCGAGACACATCTTTTTCTAATTTAAGTAAATAACCTAAATAATTTTTCACGTATGTAACTCAATATTATTACTTTAATTATATTTAACTCGCACAAATAAATCGATTCTTTAAACACAAATATAGTATAAAAAACTTATATAATAGCAAGCTTAAACGTGTAATTAAGAACAAATGTACACATCAGTTTACTATCGCTAATTCAGTTTTACTATCTGATAATGCAATTTTCAACCTTAATGGTTTTATTGCCATTTTCCTACATGGATATTCTTATTTCATAATTTAAAAATAGCATGATGGTCATGAAACTTTTCAGTAAATAATTACAATCAAACTAAGAATCTGTATCGTAGTGTGTTTTCGAGTAGCATATTCAAAGTAATTCCATCTGTTAGATAAATATAAGTTGTCACATGTATTCATAGGGTGAATTACAGCGATCAGAAATTTAAGATATTTGTATCAGAAAACTGCACGATTGTAATTTATTGATGTCGTAGATTTTACTTTAGACTGCCAATTATAAGTGTCGAATCTGCAATTCTGTTCAGTAAGGGTACAAGATACATGGTGACACTTTATATCTGACGAGGCCCTACTCAACATAATAATGCGACGTTGATTTGGAGTTTATTTTATAGTTTACATATATAATCCAGCTCACATTTCTTCTCTCAAATTACGATAATCGTTGTGTACCTTTCAGTACATAACTACTATATAATTATAACTATGTACAGCAAATCTTTACACTTATTGTATGGTTGCATTCTTCGGTTATGTTCCTTTTTGTTCTATACGTTATATTCCGTGCATCGTTTAGAATAATTATAAAAGAACTGAAGCTACGTTTATTGATATTCTAAAGCAAAAGATAATTGTTACTTTTACTTGTCTGTGTTATTCCTGTTGACAATTGATAATAGTTTCTGGCATAAACGTTTTACGTCGGAAATCATCTTTTATGTAATTTTATATAACGGACATCAAATCTGATTCAGAATCGTTCTATCCACTTATGAAAATTAAGAATATTGACATTATTTCTCTTTATTACCTTTTCATGTTCACTATGTCCAATCTGATTACACGAAGATGAATTGTTGTGAAAGAGCACCTTTTCGTACATGTGATAGAGGCTTTAGCAGACTTTTTCCTTGACGATGTGGATTCGAATCAAGCTTAAGATAATAAATCATTTCATATCATGAGTCTTTATAAGCTCATAAGCTGAGATAAATACCCATATAGGTATCAGGTGACTTCCTCAACATGGAAAATTTGTAATGTCTCAATTTAAAATTAAACAATTGGTTCATCTAAAGCTACCAATACATTTCTTTTAGTTGTGTTTATCATGCTTTGAAATATAGAAAACAGATAAAAGACATCATAATTATTTCGCCCAAAATCCAAACATACAAACACTAATATGCCAGTTATAAGCATAACATAAAATTCGATACTGTAATGTCTCCAATTAAACGTTAAAGTGGCAACGTCTTCATCTTTCAAAAAACTTACGATCATTATAACATATTCAAAAAGAAGCGTATGTTGCAATATAATTACAGAAAAAGCATCTTTTTGTAATTTGTTTTTGGTGACCAGAATCTTATATTTATCAACAAATGCTTCACGAAAATACCTTTTTACTTTGCAATGACACATATAAAAATTAAATATTAAACAGACATAGAACATAAAAACATGATAATAGCTATTCTAGTTCACGAATATCATAAGGAGGACACTGTTATCTTTTATGATTCTAAATTCATTATAATTCCAAATTTAATTATAAATTGAAGCAAAGATATGTAGTCGGTTTTACTTATGTCATGAATACATATAATGGAGAAGGAAAATTGGCTTTATGCTGTAATTAGATTTATTAAATGATCTTTTTTTTGTATTTTATGTCCGAAGTATTTTTTATGATTGTGCCTGCTCTTTTGTTAGCACTTTAAAAATGTATTTTCTTATTGATTTCTCGTTCATTTTGTCTTTAAATGTAAAAATCATTCTCAGAATTCAGTGTCAAGAATGAATTGAATACTAGAATAATAAGTGAACAAATAATGAATATGGAATTTTATCAAAATATGTGACGAAACAAAAGGAAATCTGCATTGTTTAGAAATACGTTCCAGAAATCAAATGCCTCTATAAATATGAAAACAAGAATTTGTAATTTGAGTTACCAACGTCCTCCGCCTCGGGGAAGTTTTATATGAAGCATAAAATTGTGCTATTTCAAAAGATTGAAGTATGGATCTAAGGACTTTTAGTCCAAAATTATGATCAATGCTAGATCTGCAAATGCAACAATAAATCTATTAAAGAAATAAAATGAAATACGGAATTTAAAACATATATCATGTAAAGCTTTCACCTTGTGTGACCTTGACCTTGGAGGTAGGGGTGCAAGTGTTGTGCATGACATATCGTCTTATTATTGAAACTATTTGTACCAAGTATTTTCAAAATCCCTTGAACTATGAAGAAGTTATAGATGGGACACAAAATATACCCTCTAACAGACTATGTTAATCTTTGACCTCTTTGTGTGACCTTGGAGGTAAGGACCAATGTTTTGCGCCTGACATATCGTCTTACATTGTGATTATTTGTGCAAAGTATTTTTAAAATCCCTTGATCAATGAAAAAGTTATGGACTGGACACAAACTATACCCTATAACAGACTATGTAAATCTTTGACCTCTTCATGTGACCTTGACCTTGGATGTAGGGACACTGGTGTTACGCATAAAATGTCATCTTATCATTGTGATAATGTGTGCCAAGCATTATCTAAATCCCTTGATCTTTGAAGAAGTTATGGGCGGGACACAAAATATACCATATAACAGACTATGTTAATTTTTGACCTCGAAATGAGACCTTGACCTTGGAGGTAGGGATGCAGGTGTTGCGCATGACACATCGTCTTATTATAGTGACTATTTGCGCCAAGTATTTTCAAAATCCTTTGATACATTTACAAGTTATGGATCGGACACAAAATATACCCTATAGCAGACCATGTTAATCTTTGACCTCCAAGTGTGACCTTGACCTAGGAGATAGGTGAACGATTGTTGCGCATGACAGGTCGTCTCATTGTTATGAACAATTGTGCAAGTATTTACAAAATCCCTTCAAAGATAAGAAAGTTATAGACAAGACACAACATATACCCTCAAATAGACAATGTTGACCTTGAATGAGCAAGTGCGACCTTGACCCTGGAGGTAAGGGTCTGGTTGTTGCGCATGACACATCGTCTTATTATAACAAACATTTGTGCCAAGTTATTTCAAATTCCTTTGATAAATGACAAAGTTATTTACTGGACATGAACTATACACTTTAACAGACAATGTTAATATTTGACCTCCAAGTGTGACATTGACCTCGGAGGTAGGTGACTGGCTGTTGCGCATGACATATCTTCTCATAATTGTGAGCAATTGTGGCAAGTATTTACAAAATCCCTTCAAAGATGAAAAAAGTTAGGGACCGGACACGACATATACCCTCAAATAGACAATGTTGACTTTGAATGAGCAAGTGCGACCTTGACCCTGAAGGAAGGGGTCTTGTTATTACACATGACACATCGTCTTATAATAACAAACATTTGTGCCAAGTTATTTCAGATTCCTTTAATAAATGACAAAATTATGGACCGGACACGAAAGTGTGACGGACGGACAGACGGACGGACGTTCCAACATTTTGGATTAGGGGCAATTTTCTTTGTTATTTTCTTTGTTTTCTTAAGGGCTACTAGCCAATAAACCAATTGTTCTCTTTACTGTTATATAGCCCCTAAACCCAAAATGTTTGCTCGGACAGACGGACGGAGCCTATTTCTATATCCTCCTTTTTTCTTCGAAAAGGCGGGGGAAATAATGCGAACAGAAATTGTCTTAAATATATAATTCTTTTTCTATCATTCTATTTAAATGTATTACACATTTTTATTTATTAATTGTATACTTAATGGAATCAGGCAACGTGTTTTCTGACACATGGCTCTGGTATTATAAAAGTATCGTCAGTTTGATATGATCAAAACATTTAATATTCCGTAAACATCAAATTTGTCATGATGTAGATAGCCTATCACTTATCTTATTATAAATAAGACTGTTTAGACCGTTTAGATAAAGCAATGTTTTAATTGTCATAGACCACCTGATGCCATGACGACAACACAAATCACAGTCTACTCAAAGTCATATTCATTATTCTACTTTTTGCTTACAAATAAAGTCATTTAAAATAACCCCATGATATTGCAACTCGTTTATTTAGCGATAATATCTGTAGGCAGGTCACGTGACGTAAATACAAATCATGACACATCGATTTGCAGAACTTTTAAACCAATATTATGATTTTATTATCGTTTTGCAATAAAGGGTCGGCTAATCTAACCAAAAAAATGTTATGGAAAAACAAAGATAATAGTTTTATATAGATAATATAACTAGTAAAGTTATATAGCAAACAAGCGTAACTAGTTGCAAAGTTACATAGCACACAAGCGTTTATAAAGGATCGTTAAACCGGTCGAAAATGATAATTGTGCATCAATTCTATATACAGTTGAAATAGAAATTGACTCATCCGTGTATATAAATTTCTCAACGTCACGTTTGACCAATACAAATTGACATTAAAATAGAAAAGGAAAACATGATATTTTTTTATTGATATCTCACAAAATAGAGAGTTATCATTTATGTGATTGTTCTTAAAAGTGTGGCATTATTGCTTGAATCATTACTTTACATTGATACTTATTTGAAATTTTAACCAATATCTCAACATTAAAAGATTATCTGCGGAGGTTTCACTGGCTATATGACAGGATATACTGATTAAAGATAAAATAACCAGAGCTGATGATAAACATGTTTAAGCACGAAGAAATGTCATAATTATTCTACATTTTCCTTATATACTAGACGAAATGAAAAGTATTTCATAATTTTACACACGATTATCCAAAGAAAATCGACGTCATGCATCAGTAGTATATACTAAATGTCCGGGCATCATTACCATATTAAACAAAAGCTTGCATCAGTTCCAGAAGTAGTTTATAAAATGATTTTAGTTCGATTATCTGCAGAGCTATGGAATAATAGAGCACTATCGAATCTGTTACTCGATCCAGTACTGAGCGATGTGCGTAGTTTATTAAGCAAAGAAACAAGGACAGTCACTTAAAGGGGTTTCAACCCTCGCGCCAAGAGATTGCTTGTCCGTTGTATTAACCACTCGGCCATGCGCCAAGTCTATTGTTCAGAAGTCATAACGTTTACCTTAAAATTTTAAAATCACGTTATGAAATAAAGTGATTTATAAATCACTATGAACGTTCTTCCACTGTACGGTTAATGCATTCACGAAACATTAAATGTAATGTTTAATCGATGTTCAAGACGTTTGAAATTTATTGTAAATTTCGATATAAAGTACTACAAGTGATATATTTGGTTGCTGAATTTAAATTGATATTTGCTATCATGTATTTTCTCAATATAAACTGTTATATAAATATCTAAACATAAATTTATCTATAACTTGTATAAATTTTCTCCATATCGTCGATATATACATCAGTCAGTTAGATTATAGAAGTTTAACTATACATGTATGTATACACAAATAATTTAACAATATTTAAGCAGAAAATTTGGGCAAAAATATTTTTAGTTATTGGGGCCCATACCTTAATTCAATAAATTGTCTTAGATATTTAATAAATGTTCTTTAAGTTTTCTCTCATCCTAAATAAATTTATTACACAATTCAATTTATTGATTGTATATTTAATTAAATGAGGCATCTTGTTTTCTGACACATGGCTATGGAATTATAAAAGAATCGTCAGTTTGATATGATCGGAGCATTTAATATTCCGTAAATGACAAACGTGTCATGATGTAGATTCCCTATCACTTAATTAATTATAAACACGACTGTTTAGATGAAAACCATGATTTAATTTTATGACGTCTGATGTCATGACGACACCACTAACTACTCAAAGACATATTCATTATTCTACATTTGGCAAACAAATAAAGTCATTTAAAGTAAATCCCATGAGATAACAATTTGATTATAAAGCGATAATATCTGCTTGAAGGTCACGTGATGTAAATACAAATCATGTAACAACGATTGGAACTTTTACACCAACGTTATAATTTAATAATTGTTTTTAAATAAAGGTTAAGCTAATCCATCAAATATGATAAACAAGACCAACAAGGAAAGGCGGTGTTCAATGAACGCAACCCCACACTCCCCAGCAAAAGGAACCAGTGGCAAGGAGCCCAGGCGGACCCCAAAAAACGAGACAGGGCAAAAAAGCAGAGCACGGACAGGCTAATCACCAAATTGATAAATACTTTATAACAGACAAGAAAACAATTTGTTATCATTATCTTTGTGTTTTGTTGTTGTTGTTGTTGTTGTCGTCGGAAAAACAAAGATAATAGTTTTAGATGCCATTCAAAATTGAAAGATAGTTAGTGACTCAGTTTCAGTAAGACGGCCATGAGGAAATTGTTTCTTGGGTTTTTTATATGTTTATGTAAAAAAATATCGTTATAAATTGATGTGTTTGAAATATCATTACATTTAAACTAATTATTAAAGCAGAACAAAATAAATCATTCCTCATAAAAATAAATTTGCACTTAAGTTTAAATCATTTCGTGGTGTGACTAAATATATGTCTCCAATCGTACTTTTATGAGGGAAATTACTCGTATCTATGCTCACCTTACATGTTTTTCTGCAAAATATTTCAGCGTATACAAAAATGTAATTTCTAATTCCCATAAGCATATGCTTCCGTTCTGTTACCAGAATATTTAAGGAAAACATGCAAACACCAAATTGCCAATTATTTGCATGATTTAAATAACCGATAGTTTGATTAAATTTGCATAAACAGTTTGTTCCTTTCGCCATATGTATTCATTGTCGATCTTTCTTTGCAAAATACCACTCAACAACATTTACATTCACGTTTGGAAAACAGAAATCGAAAGAAGTGTATACTAAACTCATATTTTTATATTCACAAACTTTTTTTGTATCTTTATTACTCTAACGATAGCAACATCGATATTAGCAATATCTTATGTTCAGACGCATAAATAACTTTTAAAGAGCGGTTCATGTATTCATGAAACATTTAATTTTATATTTTATCAATATAAGGGACGTATGGAAATGACAGTAAACTATCTTTTTCTGCAAAATGCAAATCAACATGGTAACGATGTTTATTTATTGAATTGAAACTAAATTAAAACAATTGAGAGACATAACCAACTGAGAATGATATATAACTAACAATTCTCGACGACACAAACAATTCTTGCTAATCCTATTCTTGCTAGACACAAGACATACAAATGCTTTGATTTGTGAACAAATTTTGCTTTATTTATTCTTATTCGGACATTAAAATTCAATTCACCAAACATTAGATGTTTTGTCACTCGTATAACTTACAATAACTTGTTAATGGTCTGTCCTTATGTGATTTTGTTTCGAGAGCAAATATTAGGCACTACAAAATAGACATGCAAATATAATGTTCTAGTAGTTTTCATTGCACTTTGTTTAACGTAAATCTTTATATCATGACTAATTGGAAAAAAAACATTTCTACCAAAACATATAAAGACGAATAGAGGTATTTAGATTAAGTACAATTTAATACCATGCAAAGAAATTATATGTTTATTTTCATTACAATTTAATACACGATGTAGTTTAAATGGAAAATAATTTATATGAATGCTCCTTTTTGTTCTAGACTTATAAGAATTTTCCTGTCTATAATAATAACTATTAAACTACAACTTTTAGATAAATGTCATACTGGCATCATGAAAGCATACTTTACAATAAAGCGTTTTTTTGTATTGTTTCATTATGCATTAAGTTCAATATGTACTACAAATTGATATTTGCTATCCTGTATTTTTCATTATAAACTGTTTTATTGATATTGAATGGGGAACTATAATTTATCTATTTATCTATTACTTGAATATATTTTCTTCATATCTACATATAATACATATATATATACATCAGTAAATTAGATAATAAAATGATCTTTAACAAAATTTTAGCAGAAATCAAGATTTATCAATTTTGTAAATTCCAAAAAGTATTATTTGTTAAGATGTTACCGAATTTACATTTCATGTTAATAAAGGAAGGTAAATAGAAATCTATTTTCTATAAAGTCTAAGTCAAATCTTTCAATAAGAAATAAATGCAATAATTTTAATGATTACATATAATGCGGACAGATATTTGCATTTCATCTTTTGCATATCTTCGATGTTTAAAAATTGTTTTAGAAGCATAATTATATACATATATAAAATTTCACTTAAGATTGGTAACAACCTTAATTATAACATACAGGATCTTTAACACAATTTTCGCAAAAAGTTTGAACAAAAAATAGTTTAAGTTATCGGGGCCCATACCTTTTTCAACAGAAACTTTACAAAATTCACATGATATATATAAAAAGTGCTGAAATGACATTTTTTTAATTATACCTATGCTGTTGATTTATTGGCAAGGGATTCAATTGATATAACTGAAATAAACATCTCAAAGGACTATTTTAATACTGGTATACAAATAAATTGATTATGATTCACTAGAACAACACAAAACGTGGAAACCAGGAATATTGTACCTTTACAAATTACAGGCATAAATGAGTTCTATACTTTATGAGGGTTCATCCGCACTTAAGGCACAAAATGCAGCTTTCGCTGTCAAGTACGGTCCCTCACCTTACGTTAAACGTTTCATGACATAAGTAAGGTAATATCAAATAGCGAAAGGAAGGCAATTTATATCTTCTGTTGTTAAACCACAAATGAAGGTACTATCGAGTCACGTTATTGAAACAACTGAATGAAATACATAAACTGTTTTTATGCCTTTCTCTGTAAAACGTTTATCTCTCAAAATAGTGAACTATTAAATAATGAGATGAATGTATTAAATCATAAAGATAAACATTGTTTCTAAACGATTGCATTTGTGCCAGTATACCACTTAGAAACCTTAATAACGATACAATTTGTGTCTATTTTATTAATACGTCGTAATCTTAAGGCAGTGCTACTGCGCATGTGAAACATTGCAATTTACATTATCTCTCATAAATAAATTCAATATAGCCAGGAGTGCGGTTTTCAACCGTGAATGTTTTATTGTCATTGTTCCTGAAGGAATATCATTATTCTGTAAGTTTTAAATAGAATAATGGTCATGAACGTTTTCTGTAAATATAAAAATCTGTAAAGTAGTTTTCGTGTGACATTTTTAGTAATTCCAACAGTTAGATATATATATAAGTTGTCACATGTGTCCATAGGGTGTATAACAGCAGTCGGAAATTTAAGACATTTGTTAGAGAAAACTGCACGATTGTAATTTATTTATGTTGTAGATTTTGCTTTAAACTGCCAATTATAAGTTTCAATTTGAAAATTCTGTTCAATAAGGATACGAGACACATGATGACACTATTCATTTACCAAAGTGCTGCTCTATATAAGATAATCTAGAACATAGAATATAATGCACGATTGATTTCGAGTTTATTTTACAGTTTAAATAGATCATCCAGATCACATTTTCTCTCTCAAATTAATGTACGGCTATCATTGGGTTCCTTTCAATACATAACTGCTAGATAATTATAATTCAGTACAGAACACCTTTGCACTTATTGCATAGTTACATTCAGCTCACCTAAGGTAATGTTCCTTTTTATTATTTTATTGTTTTATGTTGTGCATCGTTTGTAATGATTATAAATGAACTTAAACTACATGTATTGATATTCTGCACGTCTACATGATAATTGTTTCTTTTACTAGTCTGCGTTATTCCTGTTGACAATTTTTAATAGTTTCCGGCCTTAACATTTTACGTCTGAAATCAACTTTTATGTAATTTAATATAACGGAAATTAAATGTGATTCAGAATCGTTCTATCCACTTAATTAGAAATAATGTTAACATTATTTTTCTTTATTACCTATTCATGTTTACTATGTCAAACTGGATGAAAAGAAGATGCATTATGGGAGAGCAAATGATTTGGCATGTCCAAATAAACACATGTAGATATTATACCTGAATATAAACTTGTTAAGTATTAAGTATAAATCATTTTCAAAATGTATGATATGTAAAATTTCACTTATATATTGTCTATGCTCACGTTACACGTTTTCTGCAAAATAGTTCAGTGTATATTAGAATAATATTGCTAATTCCCATAAGCATATGCTTCCGTTCTGTAACCAGAATATTTGAGGAAAACATGCAAACACCAAATTGCCAATTATTCGCATGATTTAAATAACCGAAAGTTCGATTAAATTTGCATACAATTTTTGCTCCTTTCGCCATAATTATGCATTCATGTTCGATCTATCTATGCAAAATACCACGCAACATTTACATTTATGTTTGCGAAAACGGAAATTGAAAGAAAGAAGTGAACAATAAACTTATCTTTTTATATTCACATACTTTCTTCATTTCTTTATTACTCACAACGATAAAAACCTCGATGTAAGCAATGCAAGAAGTTCCGATGAACGATTGGTTTTTGCATTTAAAGATAGTACGACTACATCTCCAAATAGTTGTTTCAACAACGTTGCATGCTAATAGAATGAATACAAATAAAAACAACATTGTAACGATGTTGATTTATTGGCTTGAAACTCAACAATTCAATGACATAACCATCTGAGAATGATAAATAACTAACAATTCTCGACGATACGAAATTCTTGATAACCCAATAGTAGAAAGACACGAAATACAAAATGTTTATGCTGTGATAAGCGAATACATTTTGCTTTTTTTTATTTTAATCTTATTCTGACATTAAAATTCAGTTAACCAAACAGCAAAAGTTTTGTCAATTACAAAAACTCGTAGATATATTATCTTTTATAATTTTTTTATTTCGAAAGATAATATACGAACCTTCAAAATAGACATACAAATATAATGTTCTGGTAGTTTTCATAGCATTTTGTTCAAAGTAATTCTTAATAATACAATTAATGGAAATGCCATTTCTATTAATACATGAACTTGAATAGGGTATTCAAGATAAAGTACAATTTAATACCACGCAAATAAACAATATGGTTATTTTCATTACCATTTAATAGTTTAAATGGAAAATAATTAATTTAAATGCTCTGTAATTTTATTTTTATGATAGTTTTCCTACCCATGATAATAATTTTTAAACTACAATTCTAAGATAAATGTCATAATGGCATCATTTTACAATAAAACGATTTCTCGTATTGTTTCATAATGCAGTTAAAGTCTATGTATAGGTTAGTGTTTAATAATATGTATTAACAAAAATAATTGGTCAAGCCTGCCGCAGGCAGGCGACCAATTATTTTTGTTAATGCGTATTATTAAACATTAACCTATTTAATGATCAACATTATTTTTTTTAACCAAAAACAAGGCATTACTCTAAATCACTGATAGCTCCGCCCTTTCGTTCTACAAGTTTTCTACACCTTGTCAAGTTTCTAACAATAATTGTCACATTTAGATAAGCTAAATAAATGGCCCTTTAAGCACAAGTATTATTGAAATATCACATAATTTATACCTTTATCTACAGTAAGACTATCATGTTTCTATAAAATATCTGAAGAGGAAAACAATGCAATAAGGTAAAAGCAATGGAGTTAATGAAACGTGTATATCCCTTTAGAATAAATGGAAAATGTGAGAAAAATACATTAAAGATTATTAATTGATACAAATTCGTTATTAGCTTCAAGTTATTCATTAACATTTAAAATCCCTATTGATTTGCTCATTTGAAAAACAGTTCTTTTTTTTCTGTGTTTACAGGTGGAGGGGGTCCATTTACAGCCAAAAAATGTAATCATTTTATTCTTAATATCAATGATTGTCCTATCAAGTGAAAAAAAAATAATGTTTTGGAAAATTTAAAGTTTAAAACACTCAGCAAGTTATAACAGACATTTTTCTTAGAGTTAAAAGGATATAAAAAAGTTACTATGTAATCATTTGTCTCTGCGTGCCCCACATGTATTATCTATGTTATGAATTAATTGATTGTATCCTCACACCTGACCTCGACTAATTTTTTTTATGTTGGCATTGTTTTGCTTAAACCTTGACATTTTACAAATCAGAGTGTAAACCATACCTCTAACTCCTCCCTAATATAATGCATTATTGAAATTTGTTAGACTGGGGTTAGACGACAGATTAAGTGAATTTTATTCAGTTAGTACACATTAATCAAAGTTAGACTAAGCAGAAATTTGAAAAATACTACAATGTGATTGGACAAAAAATAATGTTGATCATTAAATAATGTTTTACAAGTGATAAATTTGACTGCCAAATTTAAATCCTGTATTTCTCATTATAAACTGTTTTATTAAAATAAATATTGAATTGGGAACTATACATATATTTATCTATTACTTATATTTTCTCCATATCTTCACATAATAACCTATAGACATCAGTAAATTAGATGATATTTCATGCATATGATATTAGAAGTATAATTCATGTATATATCCATACAAACATAATTCAACACAATTTTCGCAGAAAATTTGGGCCAACAGTATGTTAAGTTATCGGGGACAATACCTTTTTCAAAAGAAATTTCCAAAAAGTTATCATTTCATATATACAATAAAAATGTTGAAATGACAAAAGGTTATTTGAATCATACTATGGTATGGGGTTTAATGGATAAAATAAAAATGACGATCTGTAATGGAACCATTTTAATACAGGTATACAATAAATTAATCAAGATTCATTAGAAAAATATAAAACATGAAAACAACGGAATAACGAGGAAAGCGCGGAATACTGTACATTAAAAATTTTACAAATTAAGGGCATGTATGTCCTATGCATAGTGAGGGTCCATCCGCAAATTCAGGCACACAAAGCAGCTCTTGCTGGCTAGTACGGATGCCACTCGTCTTGCAACTAAAGGGCATTTTAAGCACTAAGTGATGATTATTTACCTCAACTCAATTTCCACAGAGTTTAATTTAGCAAAATATATTCGTTTTAAACCAAATGTAGATCACTGTACGGCAGCAGATGTAAACCTTAATGTACAGTAACCTAAGACAATACGAAAAGAAGGTAGCCGTGAAAGGGCTGTATTGCCAACAAAGGGCCTGCAATTTAAGCCGTTAATCTCCATGCAAGGGGTTCACACAACCTAGCACACTTTCCTCGACGTCTGTCTTTAGTCAGGAAACCGGCAGCTAATTTTATACAAACTTCATATTTTAAGCCATATTTGAACTTTGATTTTATAACTTTATTCGTATTGACAATTTTAACTTCAATTCGATTTTACCCTCGTGTATAGCGTTTTAAGATTATGAATGTCGGTTAAGAGAGTTACAGATTCTTTAAGCAATATGTTTAATTTTGAATGTCATTTTAGATTTAAGGAGAACCAATTTACCGATTGTGGTTTTTTAATAGGAAGTGTATTTCCGACGGAAATACCGAACTACAATCGAATTCCAAAACAAAGTGTAAGAAAACTAGCGGGTTTTATCTAAAAATACGTTTGAAAAAAATTGAAAACGTTTAACAAGCCATCGTTAACGTTAATACATGTTTAAATATTTCGTTTATACGCAAAAAGTTATTATTATGTTGTACCTCTTAAGACTTTACGAAAGTGCAATAATACCAAAATAAAACTTACAATTGAATTATTGCTTTTATCACATTAAGATAAAGAGAGTATCTGTTCTAAGATGTTTATAGACAAATCCCAAACATTTATTACTTAATTTAACTATTTCTTGTATTACATTTTTCATAGTTGTTAATTTTAGGTGCAATATATTGAAAACATATACATAATGATGATCATGATAATAATAAATATCATTTATATACTGTAAATCACTTTATATTCGCGTGATTTTTATTTCGCGAAAACCATATTTTTCGAATTATTTCGCTGCTTCATGCATTCTCGAGGACAAGGTCAGAATTTTGAATTCTCGATTTTTTTCCGCAGTATAGCAGGACAGAATGTCTCAATTTTGTTAATTTCTATGCTTTGCCAAGCTTAATCACGGTAAATTTACCGATTATTGTTGTAACATTGTGACAGTTATTGATTTCTTATACCAACATAATTGATTTATTATGAAAAGGCTTTTTTATAATCCTTTGTTAGACTTGGTGATTTTATAATAAAATGAGTATTTAATAAAATGTTAAAAGTTTGTTACAAAGGTGTACATACTTGCATATAATACTTGTGAAAATTGTCCGTTGATTACAGTTACTCTATCGTTATCTAAACAATCTGTTCATATTTATCTGTAAAGTGCATTATTTATTGAAATTGTCGGAAAGTTATGTTAGCTTTTGTATTGCATATATACATGAGAAAAAAGGAAATTGGAAAAATCTGTTTGTAAACCTTCATACCTTTTTTATTATTATGTAAATAAAACACTGTACTTATTAATCATTTTAAAATCAGTTATTGTATTCATTATCAAACTTGATCACAATTCAAAAAAATTGTAACTGATATAAATGTGTATAACGTATGTTATGTTATAAAATTTACACGGTATCATGAATTCGCGACGCAACCAATTCACGAATAATAGCGAAAATTAAAACATCGCGAAAAATACCGGATTTACAGTCATTGATAATATATTCAGTGTTTTTGTGAAAATTATTTATGATAAGAATTTTTAATTGTGAAATATACCGTCAAACTAATCGAAATTATTTCGTGCATGTATGTGCAATGTGCAATTGAATGATTAATGTCTAAATCTGTCTGAACACGTTTTATTTATTCATCATAGAATCAAACTCTAATGAAACAGCCTTTGGAGACATCATGACTTGATTATTTTCAAATAGGAATCTAGTGTCATTGTAAAACAACAACCTTTAAGTGTAATATTTAATTTCTATGGGACAGAAATCATTAATTACAGCATTTGAAAACTGGCTGCCTTTTTAATTCTTTTCAATACCTGACAGGAGGGCTTTCATTAAATATTTTTCTTTATCTAAAACTAATCAAATTGTACAAATCAGTTTCAAACACCATTTCAAATGATGAAGCTGTTTAACGGGCATTTCATTGATTTAGACGTTCACGAATTGCAGTTTTATTTTCAAGTGAATACCCTGAATGCAGTAAAATTATTAACTATGCTATTAATGGGTTGTGACATTTTGGACAATGTTGTTTTCATTTCAGAACACTTATATTTATGCAATGTATTCTAGCAAAAACATTTTTTTCCTCGCAGCCCATTTGCAGAAGATTTGCACGGCTGCACAAAATATGCCAAAATGAGCTAAAAATAGTAAAACATTGCCTGACTGTCACAGGTCCTTCACATAAGTGAACAGTATTAAGCCTAGTTCTGCATATCGCTTGCACGTTCTGCTTTAGAGCACATATGGTCGTCTAAGCTTAAAATAATCAACAAACCTGTGTGGCTTGCACTTGTCAACTGCTGGTGGGTTTTACATGGCGCTGTTTCATTTCATTTATACATGGGAGACCATATGCTTTTGTGACAAAAAAGAAACGAAAAACGCTTCTAGTTTTTTTTTTGTCATGCGATTTATCATACAATTTATTTAAAGAAAATTCATGATTAATTATAAAAAAATGTATACGAGTGATTTAAATGAATGGAAACCAACAAATCGCAATCTGCTTAAATTTCCATTTACACGCAATTCTGAGGAATAGAAATAAAATGTTTATTATAAAATCATAGAAAAATGCGATGCATCGTAATCATCACAAACGTTTTCCCTTTCTATATGATTCAATATATTTGATGATTGTTACAAAATATATACTTTATGCTTGCCTTTAAATGGGTTTCTGGCATTTAATATATGATATAATCATCAAAATTTCTAATAGGCTGTAGAGTAGATTATAAGATAGTTAAGTGGATATGAAAATTCTGTACGTATCAAGTCAGCAATTAAAGATTTTATTTGTTTTACAGTACGCTGTTGATCCTTTTGAGAACATTATTTAATTTCATACATTAAACGTCGGTGCATCATTCATTAAGTATGGCAACAGAACAGAAAGCAGTATTCATTTGCATCTATTAAATTAAAGCGAAATTTATCTATTCACTAGAAAAGGGTTGTGAGAAAATCTTATAAATAAAAAAAATCAATTAATTTGTTCAATTGTTACAGATTCCTTATTCTGAAAGCGATGATAATAAGAGTGCTATTAGATTATTTTATTGTTCAGAATTATCGATACGAACAATAAAATATGTTGCATATGAAATTTAAGATTTGTAGATTACGAAAGATTTTGACGACCAGATTAGTGGATTTAAAATAATTATAGTTTGGTGGTGAAATTGTACAGATACAACGTAGCTAAGGTCTGTCAAAAATGTTGTTTATTTTTTAAATGATTTCATTATTTAAACACAAATTCAACTCTCTTTAAAACGTCAAATTAGTTTAATGATTTCTTTTTTTTATTTACATACGTTTAAATGAATATTCACACATTCACTTTTCATTTATTTCAGAACATTGGTTAACTCTCATAAGTGGTTTTAATTATTGCATTTATTTAACTTAAATTATTAATATATTAAAATTTGCATAAATTATGAATGCTGAGAATATCAATTAGATTAAAGCACATTATTAAAAAAATTTTGGATGAGCCTAAAATTAGCAAATTGATTTTACTATGTTGCAAATTTATTACTGGTACAAAGATGGTATATATACACTGTAAATGGTAATTGATTGAAGGTTATTTGACCTAAAAATATCGGTTTTGAAATTACATTGCAGTTAATATGTTTCTGAAGAAATGTGACTTAGTGGTAAGGTGTGCCTTTTTAACCCGCAGTTTTATCTCACATAGGCTCAGGACCATATTCACTTGTATGACACCAGGACTTGTTTCACCCAGAGCCCTGAGAGTGGTTTAAACATGGTTCAAATAACTAGCAAGCATTTATTACAACTGGATTAGCTGAATAACATTTAACTTGAATGTTCATTCGCAATGTTACTTTTGATATGTTTAAGTTATTCGTGTCCAAATCAATTATATGCTATTTATTTCTAAATAAATTTCATTACTTAAACACAAATTTGATTCTTTAAAATGTCAAATAAGTACCATGATTTCTTTTATTCAATTACATACGTTTAAAGCAATATTCACACATTTACTAGTCGTGTTATTTCAGACATTTGTTTACTCTTATAAGTGTGTTCAATTATTGCATGGATTTAACTTAAAGTGTACAAAGATATATATCTGATGCAAAAAAATGATTGTTATAAGTATACTTCCCAAATGCTTCTATGAAATAAATATGGTAATTTATTGCCTTAAAAGCGAATGACGCATGCACAAGATAATTGCTTAACAGATAAACCCTACGTAAAATAGCAAAGTAATATTTTGTTCCGTAACATTTTATTTTGTTGTTATAAAAGAGACATTCTGTGTTACAACTTTTTCGGGAATCAACCATATAATAATGGAACCAATATAATTTTACAGTTGATAAATTGTATAATAATATTTCATAAGATATAGATTTATAACTTTAATTAAAATGAATGCTTAGAATATCAATAAAATTGAGGCACATTTATTATGAATATTTTGGATGAGTCTGCAAATTAGCAAAATGATTTTAATATGTTGCTTATTTATAACTGGCATAAATATGGCGGAGTTACACTGTGAATGAGTTTTGAATTGAAGATTGTTTTACCTTTTAAAAATGATCGGTTTTGAATTTATCTTGCAGGTCACATGTTTATGAGGTATGGCCTATTGGTAAAGAGTGCCTTTAACTCATGGTTTTAGCTTGACCTCATTCACTAATATGGCACCAGTACTTGTAACACCCACAGTCCCAAGAGTGGTTCAAATATGGTTCAAATACCTTACAAGAATTTCTTACAACCGGATTAATATTAATTAGATTTAACTTGAATGTTCATTCACAATGTTACTTTTGATATGTTATGTTATTCGAGTCCAAATAAAAAAAAATAACACCATTTTTCTATAAGGTTAATGTCGTGTTTCTAATTAAATGACCATATTTTTATTTTATGTAGACATTACAATACCGATGTACAATAAGCTGGGGTCTCGTTTAAGTTCTAATTAAGTACCTTAATTTAGTTCCTATAATTGATCAAAAGTTATTTTTATAAAGCTTTTAATTGAGTTATTGCTTTAATCAAATGAAGATTGTGATAACGAAATAGTCAAAACGTACATTTCTAGTTTCAGATACTATTTTTCCTATAACATTATTTTATGGTTTTATAGTTTTGAATGATTTGTTAATTTGAGTTACAATAAATTGAAAATCACAAAAACTGATCATGGTGATAATAATAATAATGATCATTACTATAGACATATTGTAATTTATTCTCAAAAGCGGGGCACAAGGGAATTACTAAGATACTTTGCAGCGGTAAACCTTTCTTTTATGATACCTTTATAATGGCACGTATCAGTGAAATTCATGCATTTCATATTATATATATCCGACGTCTTTGTCAAAAGGATTTAAAACTCAAACAAAAAGGAAGTTACCGTTAATGTTCGATTTGCTTATGGCAAAAAACGAGGTTGATTAACGTTTTAATCTGAACATGTTTTGTTTATTCATCATAGAATTAAACACTGATGAAACAGCCTTTGGAGACATCATGTCTTGATTATTTTAAAATAGAAGTCATTGTGAAACATTCAACCTTTAAGTGAAATATTTGATTTCTGTGGGACAGAAATCATTAAATACAGCATTTGCAGACTGCCTGTCGTCTCTATTCCTAACGGCCGGACTGGAAGCCTTTCATTCAATATCATATTCATTTTAACATCTTGAAATGATAAGTTTTTAAACTAGTTTGAAAGTGGAAATTGGTTTCAAAGGCTTTTTATTGATTTGCATGCTTAAGTACTGCAGTTTCATTCCCGAATGAATTCACAGGGTGCATGAAAATTGTTAGTTTGTTGCTAAAAGAATTGTTACATTTTGGACACGGTCAAAACAGTTTCAGATCATTTGAGTTTTTCAATGCAACACAACGGGCATATGCACGATTATAATTGAATATTCATTTGATCAAAACAAATGTCCAACACGCAATTCTTACAAAATGTGCAGATACTTCCTGCAAAGATCATAATTATGTCTGAGTTTACAAAAATGATTTCTCAATGAAACGAAACCATCTACAGTAAACGCCCCTTATAACAAAATCATCGGGACCATCAAACTCTTTTCCTTATATCCTGAGTTCTTTGTAAGCATATAGCGATTAAGTTCCTTGTATCAGGAGTTTTTATAGCGAACAGATTTACATATAACACCATCGTCCGCCATTTTGAAGAGCATTGATTAAGAGAAAATAGTCATTTATTTCTATTTTAGACACAATACCCGAGAGCGTACTTTTTGGAATTTGAAAATCCTTAACTATTTCACTTTTAGTTTTACTTGCTATCTCAATTTTTCATAAAATATAATATTTTGTTTCTAAACTCTTTTTGTTTTCTTTCCGTGATTGAGAATAAAGAAGTGTTGCGATTTTTCCTTCCTATTATATTGAATATCTTCTATTATATTTTAAGGGTGACTTTTACTAATGAAAGATATAGATTTTTTTCCCATTTAGATCAACGTACTTTGCAGTTTGCAATGGATCATGCTTGCAAGCATGCGTGATTATGTTGAAAATCTAATTATACATTATTATAATTATTTTACGCGAGCTTAACTATTGATCAAAAGAAATAATAGATAAAAAGAATAACCGTTTTATCTTGGTGAAAAGAGCTCATGCTAAAAATATCCTAAATAAAAAAACTATACAAATTCATTTTAATAGATGTATTGAAGTACATACAACAATAAACGCTACATTCGGCCGAGTTTTAATCCGTGCCAATGAAAACGAATGTTGAAAATGCGGGATCTATTTACTGATAGCCAATATTTTGGAGTTCGTTATGAAAGTGTATTTTTTCTGTACTTTTAACTAAATTGGAACTTGGAAATCAGTTATAAGCGATAATTCCCTATAACTATGTTCGCTATAACCGTATATTATCATATTAAATAACGAAGGGCAAAATTTGAACCAAAATAAATAGTTCCCTATAACCGGAAGTTCGCTATAACCGTATTCGCTATAAATGAAGATTACTGTAATCGCTATGCAATCTGCAAAGATATTTCATTTTCATTGCAATTCCCTAAACGAAGTTAATCATTTATCGTAAAAGCAAGGAGAAAAACTATGCATCAAAATCGTCACAATCATTTTCTTTTCTATAAGATATAATAGATACAATGATTTTAACCAAAGCTCTATTCTTTGCGGTTGGCTTTAAATGGGGCTTTGACATTTTATTGGATTTTATGTCAAGATGTCTGATTTGTTGTGTCTGAACAGTTAATATAAATTCTGGAAATTTTAAGACAACATTGTAAGATTTTATTTTCCATTTGTTTCATAGCGAACTCTACACTCTGAATTTGTCCTTTCAGAACAAGAGTTTAATCAAACAGACAGATCATGTGAAGTTACTAGTATTATTACTACATGATATTAATTCACCTTAAAACTACATTGCAATAGTTATCTAAATTACATCATCATAAGAAAGTGTTGAATGGTGATGCTAAAAGTGAAGCTGTTTTTGCTGCTTCTAACCAACTTCACAATTTACGACAAAAACCTTGGTTTCATCTACATATTTGTGAACCTTTTTTCATTTAGATTTGGAGTGCCTTTGAATAACATCATCATCATCAACAACAAATAAACGTCATTCGTTTCGAAACACATGTAAACAAAGACAATGAAAGTAGTACCATTTACAAGTTACATTTATCTAAAGGAATACCCGACAGCAGTGCAAAAATACTCTATGACATTTGGCTAAATTTTTTATGTTGTTGCAATACCATTATAGAAATTATACTTTAAATCAATATCATTACCATTTCTCGTCAATGATATAATGTAAAATAAATTTTTCTTCACCATTTCGTATAGCAGAATATTGAAAATACCCTGAGGTAGGATGAATATAGTCTTAATAGAGTTGAGTGCATCTAGATTTGAATCTAAAACGATTTATCTTAATTTCACACATCAAACGTTAGGCCTTCAGTCATGTCACATGGCAACAGAACAGAAAACAACAATCAGTACCATTTGTAAAAGCAAAATTGATCTACTTAGTCATATGCACAAACAAAATGCAAGTGAATGAAATAACTGAAAAATGTGGTTTTTCTAGTTGCCAATTAACCTCTATATATATACTTATGACAGAACGGTCATTAGCGGAGAGAAGGCTAAGAAGTCTAGAGTGAACTTAAAAAAATAAATTGTTTTAAAACACAACGCTTAGTACTTTACCGCTACATAAGAATACATTATTCTACAACAATGTACTCAAATTGATATATGTTTTCTAAATTATTGGTCAAACATCATTGTAGTAGTCAATTAATTATTATTTAACTAGTTCAAGACAACTTGACATTGTAAAGATGAATATAATGTCATAATAAACAATAAACAGATAAGTTTATAATATGATTTTGCTTTTGGTAGTAATGTATTATAGATAAATTTTACCAAAAATGAATGGGAAAACGTTCCTTATAAGGGTGTTATTGCAGATTATTTAAAGATACTTCATTTCTTAAAAGGGCCCTCATAACATCCTAGCTTCAGTTCAGAAAAGTGATAATAACACCCGTTGGGGAGGTCATACCTTAAGAAGTAAAATGTGCATTAGATATTGATTGCTGAATAAAATCAATAACATTTAAGCATATTAATAATAACTCTATCCCCAAATGGGTCTCAAACATATTATTTATCCATTTCACACTAGCTAACCCCAGAAAGCATACCTAAGTGTTGTTCATTTATTGCTTAAATACTAGTAAAGTACTATTATCTTTCTTTTTTTCGCTTAAGTTCTTACTAAATGCTTTCTCTAAATGTTTTACAAATGTTCAATACAATACATTTCAAACTATTAATTAAATTATATCTTTTATCCCATTAAGTTGAAAATAAAAAAAAATATTCTTAGATAATAAAACTAACATTTATCATAAAGATAAGCTGAAAAGCATTTTGGCAAAAGTGTTTTAAAGTGGTTAAGGCGTCCGCCTTCGGAACGGGAGGTCAAAGGTTCGAGCCCCACGGGGAGAATAAATGAAGGATAAATGTTTCTTGTCGTTAGCCGCTATGTTGTTAAAAGGAATGGTTACCGGTTTCAATCCGCACGACGCCTGTCATAGTGGTATTAGTTGTGAGCAAAAGGTGTCTCATTAGTCAAAATGGCTGGCCCTTGCAGTAGAGGAGACACTATAATAAACAAGACCTTTATAAATATGACTATTTGTCTATGTAGTTCTTTGATTAATTACAGTTTTAAACGATGGCTTGATCGCACTTTTAGTATTGCATTATAATGAAACGAATATGTCAAAATGTCTAATTCAAGCATTTTAAATTGAAAATTATGCATAGAAACGGAATAAATATTTCGTGCGTGCTCAATATCCTTATCTCAAGAGCAAAGTCAATGCTATGATTAACGTTTTGATATGAACAAGATTATATTCCGCACGAAATTTAATACTGTTAAAATATAGCGTTTTTGAGACGTCATGACTTGATTATCTTCATATAAAAGTCCAGTGCCATTGGGAAAACGCAACATTTTATTGTTATATTATATGGGACAGTAATGATTAAATACAGAATGTGCAGACTGTCTGTCTTCGAAATTCTTATAAACTCTAAAGGAAGTCTTTCTTTCAAAATTCAGTTCCGATATTTAAGTTATTGAATTGTAAAATAAGACTTCAAAATGTATTTGAAAGTGAGAAATCTTTTTCAAGGGTATTTCATTGATTTGCATGTTTATATCAATTGCAATTCCGTTTGAATTGAATTAATCGTATGCAGTAAAATCATATTAGGAGAAGAATTGTTGAACATGTTGTCTTTCATTCTAATCCTGTTTTTTAAGAATATTTGAATTGCTCTCTGTATATTGTGAATTATAACATGTATATATATATTCTGAGAAATAAAATATGTTTAAACTAAAAACTAAAATCATATTCCCTGTTGCCTAAAGGATTGTTACATATTTTTTGAAAATTTTAAACTGATTTTAGATCATTTGCTTCTTTGCTTTACTATTGACGTGACTTAGCATACAATTATATAAAGATGACTATGGATAGAACAATGCATCACAATCGTCAATGTTATTTTTTTCTATAAATTATATCATGATTTTCCGAAAGCTACGTACTTTGCGGATTATTGTAAATAGGTTTTTGACATTGTATATGATTTTATTGTCAATGCTTTCGGACTTACTTTTTGCATAGTTGATAAATTGAAAGTTTTAGGGCAGCATTTTAAGATTTTATTTTCCAAACGTTCATGCGCGAACATTTGTTTTATTGCTTTGTTAATGAAAAAATGTCTCCTTTCCCAAAAGAAAATAGTAAGTTTCAGAAGCCCGCATCTTTTCAAGGTATCCATAGGTCATTTAAAATCAAGACAACCTGTATGTGTGAAATGCCGGAATTTGTAGACAATATGATTCAATGTGATAATAGAAAATGTCGGAAGTGGTTCCATCAGAAATGTGTAGGTGTTAAACATAAACCAAAATCATTAGAAAAGCAATTTCCCTGGGAATGTTTTTATTGTCATAATATTAATTAAATGTAGGAATGTACTAAAAATGGGATGACTTTGTTTCAACTAAAAGCGGCACGCTTCCAGTTGAGTAATAAACCAAAAAGTAAAACATGCAGAAATATGTTTACTTTAAAAATATATATATAAATATTCACAATACAGCTGAAATTCAAAATATGCACTTTACCTTTTTCATCGACATTAAACTAGTGGAAGTACACATATACAAACAACATCGCGTACGTAATTACAATTCCGCACGATCAAACACATACGGAAATAGCCGAAGGTTGTGGTAATAATAAATATAACAAATATAAACTTACCACTTTTTAACAAATATATTAAATAGTAATGCTTATAATACAAATGTCTGAGAGCGGATTTCCACTTTGAGAACTGATGTCTGAAATGTTCGTGCTATGTATATGATTGAGGAAATAGCAGAGGTAACATATGTTACCAACTGCGCCACAAACATATGCTTGGCGATGGGCAGGCACGCTGGTATGGCACAAAACCGTGTTAGCCTTTGCACACTAAACTTCAGAAATGGAAAAAATACTACTTTAGAAAGGTCAAACATTAATTTATCGTTTGAATAATAGTTTTAGAGCATGCAATATGTTTGTAATCTAAAGAAAATAGCGCTAAATGTCAGAAAAGTAGCAAAATGTAAAACAAGTTAATATTTTGAATTCCATACGAAATACTAAGACACTATAATTAAATTCACTAACTGCCAAAAAGGAGCCGATAACGACGACAGGTCAGGTAATTGGCGAAAGAGTAACATGTTGGAAACTATAAAAGTATGCCAAAAATGTCATGATTCTGGAAAATATAAATGAAAACATTTCTGGTGCATAATAGGCCTTTAAGCATGTTTATTTTCAGCATTGATAATCAAATTACATTTGAATCAAATGTGTCAGAAGAATTATTTCTTTCATCTTCATTTATAACATTCAACAATTATATCATTAAATAAATTGAATATGTTCTGTATGTTTGTGTATATGTTTATTACAAAATGTTCTTGATTTTGAAATTGAGTAGCGAAACAAAAACAGAAAATTATGTTAGTGACAATGAAATCTTAAATCATTTTTCGGATTTTATGTTCGAAATTTAGATTTTTTGTTCGTTTGTTTGATTTGGTTCCTTAAGATAGCTGGATAGCTTCCTCACGTGAAAGAATCCGAAGTCCCTGTCGGGATTCGAACCCATAGCGGTGAGAGGCAAGTGGTAATTCATTTTTTATAATATATGAATTTGTTAATGAATTATTCAGACTGATTGAGAAAATTGCATGCCATTGCACAACGTTGCATTATATGTCATTATGCATTGTTTACATACGTGTATTTGATATGATTCATGACAAAACGCAACGTACGTTATTCTTTTTAAAATAACCTTCACATACAGTAGATATGATGCAAGTGGTATTAGTTTCGTATTAAGCAGATCTATTCGAATAACTATTCTTAACTTATTGAACTTTTATAGAAATATTCAGGTAAGATAGTTTCACCCATTTGTTTATTTATTTACTCATTATATTTACACTTTTTACGCTGCGTTTTTATTGACGCTATAAATTATATACGAAAAAAATGTCATACGTTCTGGATATTCTTGGACCTTATAATATTAAATGCGATTATGAACAGATAGACCGGTAATGAAAATAAGTGGATTTGTTTTAACCTTTTTCCATTTTCAAAGCATTGTGTTATAGCCAGGATAAATGTTTCGTACCTGCAACAGAACTTATTATTTCCATTTGTAGATAATTATTGACTTTTATTTATAAACTTACTTACTCGATCTATCATTATATTTGATACCTGAATGAATATACCGATTTATAGCTTTAAATTGACAGAAAATTAAAATACTTTCAATTAATGCACCATTGTCTTAGAAAGGAAAATGGCGGACTTCGCAGGCATCTTAGCGTGAAACTGATAACGATCGCTGATTAGCTTATCTCTGTGACCCCTGTCAGCTTGATTGACAGGCGGCGAAATGTTTATTTTGTTTTATTTTACATTGCATTTAAGTGAATTTTTTGTTTGTTTATATTTGCATTTTGTATATTACAAAAACAATTATTTTTGCCTTTTTATTTGTTAATTTTACAGGTTTGATTATTTTAAACTTTTTTTTTTGCATTCATTAAAAAGTAGGCCCTTATATTAACAACTTTTATGTTTTAAAATTTTATTCCTGACCGATTTTTAAAACCAAAATTTTGCTATAAAGAATCAATTCTAATAAATTACTGAAATAATTTTTTGTAACTTGTCTAACTTTTCTCGTGCAAAATTGCAAAATTTATTATAAAATATTCTCTCACTTTTTTACATTATTCCATAAATTGATTGCATAAATGTTTACTATGTTCATGTTTTATTTTCACTTATGTACTTCGTAATTTGAAATTTAATAGCATATTTAAATTTTATTTACATTCCCTTTAAGTAAGTGTTTTTTTTTTTGTTTATATTTGCATTTTGTATATTTCGTAAACCATTATTTTTGCCTTTTTCATTTGTCAGTTCAACAGGTCATTTGTCAATTCAACAGATTTGATTATTTCAAACATCGTTTTTTTTTTTGCGTTCATTAAAAAGTAGGGCCTTATATTAACAGTTTTTTATGTTTTAAATTTTTATTCCAGACAGATTTTTGAAACCAAAATTGTGCTATAAAGAAATCAATTCTAATAAATTTCTGAAATAATTTTTTTGTAACTTGTCTAACTTTTCTTGTGCAAAATTGCAAAATTTATTATAAAATATTCTCTCACTTTTTTACATTATGCCATAAATTGATTGCATAAATGTTTACTATGTTCATGTTTTATTTTCACTTATATACTTTGTAATTTGAAATTTATTAGCTGATTTAATTTTATTTACATTGCCTTTAAATGTGTGTGTGTTTTTTGTTTTGTTTATATTTGCATTTTGTATATTTCGTAAACCATTATTTTTGCCTTTTCCATTTGTCAGTTCAACAGGTCATTTGTCAATTCAACAGATTTGATTATTTTAAACATCGTTTTTCTTTGCATTCAGGAAAAAGTAGGCTTTTTATGTTGTAAATTTTTTATTTCTAGACAGAAGTTGACGATTTTTTCCATTCTAATAGATTTCTTTAATTATATTTTTGTTACCTTTCTAACTTTTCATGTGCAATTTTTTTTGAAATACATTATCTCACATTTTTTCTTTTTATAAAGTTAGGTTGGGCCACGAGAGAGTTCCTCCCCGTGGTGTGGCCTGGATATTACATTTCGCAAACAGTCAAATCCGTTATTTATTTTATTTACATCTAACCTTTGGCGAAATGTAATAACTGAACGCTCTCAACAAATTATATTAGATTTTCCACGGAGAAAAACAATAACATTTTTAAGTTAAAGTTTATTTTATTTTTAGAAAAAAAATGCTTATTGGCCACATTTTACCTATTTCGCAATTTCAGTTATGTAATAAATCTCGTATAATAACCTATTAATAGAGGGTTCTACTTTATCTTTACATATATTAAGTCAAAAATGTATTTATTTCATTAAGACAATTAATTGATCATTGTTAAATTACAACTGAACAAACACAACACATAAATTCTAAAAATATTTTTATAACTTTTAAAAAATTTCTTTCTTTTTTTATTATTACTGTATTTTTTTCATCAAAAATACCCGTTAATCACTCTAAACTATTGACATTAATCACTGAAATAAAAGTGTTATTGCCTATTGGTCATTCTGTCTAAGTACGTATATAATCTGGAGACCGTCGATTTGTGTTATAACCTACTAATCGACGGTCTACTACAATTGACGGTTTTCGACGGTCTTTGGAGACCGGGTACCGTCGAAGACCGGAGACCGGAGACCGTCGATTAGTATCCCCCAAATGTTTTGATGGAAAAACGTGCGTGTCAACCCATCATATTCCCTGATGGGTGTCGACCAAATTGTCCCATTTCACTCTTGTTATTGTTTGATTTTATTAACCTGTCAATTCCATACTGATTATACGGTCAATGCACAGAATATATTAATATCCGATAAATGTTCGGTAAATTCCATGAGAGGTACGCAGTTAGATGTGATTAAACTTATCTAGTTTCGATGAATAAGTTACACTGACCGTTATAGCGCAATAGGGTAGGGGTATATTTTATCTGAATGTTCAACGTGTTGTAAGATCGAGACAGAGTATGTCCAGGTTTTTTTCTTATTCATAACTATTTTTAACATTTTTGAAGTTATGGTTGTTCCGTTTTTAATATGTTTTGCACTTTTTTTTGTAAATACTATACTTTTTATTTAACATTGTTATATTATAACTGTTTGTTATAATAGAATTAATTCTGAAAATTCATTAGGATTGAAATCAATAAATGTAATTTCAGTACCGTAAAATACAATACAAAATGTGACACTTCAGTGTTTCTTAGGTGTTTCATATCCGTGTAGACAATTTTGCAGGCGCTTGACCATTTAATAAAAAAAATCTTAAAAATAAAGAAAGAATAAGTCTAAAAAGAATGTCGAAAGAAGGGATCGAACCTCGGACCTCTCATGCATTAGGTAATCACTTTACTGACTGCGCTATTCAGGATGTTACGAGAAACTTTATTAAGCTAGTGGGAGTTATCCAAAGGTTATTTATATGCTCTATATTAATTCTCGTAAAATAAACGGACACAACCGAAGTGGGATCGAATATTTAAATGAGTCCTATAATGTATTCATAAATGACAGGTCAATAAAATCAGACTATACCTAAAGAAAGCATACTGTTGAGTTGTTATTACTCAAATACTAGATAAGTATTATAAGCTGAGATATCGTTTAGTACTCTATGAACGTTTGAAACTAAAATTGATGTATTAATTTTAAAAGATCTTTGAAAGATCAATAGAAAGGGCTCTATGTTATTTTAATACGCCGAGGTTCGAATCGAAACAAATAATACCAAACTAGCCTTTAAAAATCCGAAGGAATATTGTCTTCCCCGTTGAGTGGTAATTTTGTATTATATTATCCCTTATCATTTCAATCCCATTCGTGCACTATTAAAATGATAAACATATCAAATTATTTACAAAACATACTTTACCATAATCAACAAAACACGAGACAACATATCAATCAATTATTCGCAAACTAAAGAAATTGAATTCGTTCTGATTTATTTCCAAAATATCAATGAAAACAACTTTTTTACAGAAACAAAATCTAACTTAAGCAATCATTTGTCAATTACAATGCATTTTCAATTAATTAACAATTAGTTACAACATTTGTTAAACATTCTCAAAGTCCTTAATATTTATAATAAACAACGGAAACTAAAATGTCCAGTGTCTCTTTGATTTGACACTTTCGTGCCACTGTTAATAGATATTAAATTATGTCTATTGTGTCTCAAGCTTTCTTACACACTCGAACTCAAACAAGTTCTTAATAAAATTACATTTATTCTTTATTCTTATTGGTTTGTTCAATTTAATGCTATAAAGTTATTTTATATAAAAAAAATTCACTTTTCATTTGACATAGACAATAATCTTCTAAAGTTTAGGTCATATTGACCATCACAACCACAATGGATAAATAACCCTACAGACAGGGCGCTAGTCCTTAAACATGTCGATAATGCCAAATAATGCTTTAAATTTTACTTGTTAGTGCTTATAACATCTTCAATAATATTTTTATTACATGGGATATTTTCCTTTTATTTATTTACACGAAACCAAATGATGCCAAAGAAGTACTGAAGAAGTACTGATATCATCTGGTGTTTCAGAAGAGTATTTAAAAATGTAAAAGTATCCTATTCACTCAGTATTTAAGTTTTATACAATTATATGTTAATCATTAAAATGTACTCATTTAATTAATTTTCTTTTAGTTTTGGGTGGATCTGATAGTTAAATATAAATATGCCTGTTTGATTTGTCTTCTATATTTCTATTAAAGTATTGCAGTTCTATGCGTGTGATCGCAGTCAGTTTTGTATTGCATTATACTGAACCGACTTAATCGAAAAGTCTTCTACAAGCATTATAAATTGAGAATTATGCATATAAACGCAATGATTAACATTTGATATGAAAAAGATTTTACTCCGCATACAATTTAATACTGTTGAAAAATAGCCTTTTGGAGATATCATGACTTGACTTTTTTATATAAAAGTCTAGTGCCATTGTTAACATTCAACCTTTCAGTTTTATATTTGATGAGGCAGAAATAATTAAATACAACATGTGCAGACTGTCTGTCTATATTCCATTTCGACATTTAATTTACTGTATAGTAAAATTGGGCGTCAAAATTAATTTAAAAGTCATGATTTTTTAAAGGTTATTTCATTGCATGCTTACATATATTGCAATGTCATTCCTAACAGGCATATTATGCTTCAGAAAAGATGACATTTAAACTTCTATAGAATTGGCAAACATGAGTATTGTAACATTTAAATCGTGGTTTTAGAGCATTTAAAAAGCTTGTTACCTGAAGAAAAGTAGCTCTAATTATGAAATTATTTGTCACAAAAGTAGCAAAATGTAAACAAATTAACATTTTGGCTTCTATATAAAATACTAAATCATTATATCTGTACTAATTGCTAGGAAGTAACAAAAGAAACAGATTGTTCTGGTAATTGATCAATTAGCAACTTATTTTTAAAATATAAACATACACCAATAATAAAAATCTTTTGAGAAATAAATATAAAAGCACTTCTGAGGCATAATGGGCCTTTAATAAATTAAGCATGTCCAGTGAATTTTTTTTTTTTTTGCTGTTGCTTAAATGCTTGTAATGTTTCATTTTGGAAATTTTAATCTTTTTTGAAATTAGTTGCATCTTTGCAATATATTTTAGCGTAAAAATCATAAGACCATATAAGCGCATGTGCACGATATTATCTTATCATATATTATTTATTTTTTATTCCAACAGAAATAAGTAAATGCAAGTCTAAAAATATGTACTGTTTGCTTCCCTTATCATAGTTTTCATAGCATTTGTTTTTGCATTTAACAGTTTGTTATTCGTGTCCAAATCAATTGAAGAAAGAATTAACACCATTTTCAATAAGATTAATGTTTTGTTTCTATTTTAATGACATTTTAACTTATGTCGACATTACAACAGCGATGTACAATTAGCTGATTTTTTTAATTATAAGTCATCTCTTAAGTCACAACAAAAGTTGTCACATCGAAATTCATTTATAAAACTAGTTATTGAGTATTGTTTTTTTTTTCATATAAAGACGATAATAGAGGTCTTCATAATACAATGAAAGAAAAAACCCTGAACATTTAAGTAACCTTACTCGTCAGATAACATTATTGTATAGTTATTTAAATCATTTGTTTATTTAAGGTGCAATATATTGTAAATCACATAAAGTAATGGTGATGGTACTAATAATTATTATATCATTTAATATATTTTCGAAGACATTTATAAGAAGCATTTTAAACTCTTAAATATGCTGTCAAACAAACAAAATTATTTTGTTAATGCGTTATCTGCTTATGGCAAAAGCAAGGTCCATGTAATCTAATGATAAACATTTAAAACCTGAAAAGGTTTAATTTATTCATCATAGAATTCAATACTGATGAAACAGCCTTTAGAGACATCATGACTTGATTATTTCCAAATAAAAGTCATTGTGAAACATTCAACCTTTAAGTGAAATATTTGATTTCTATGTGACAACAATAATTAAATACAGAATTTGCAGACTGCTTTTTGTCCCTATTTTCAAGAGAAACATTTTTTTTCAATACTCTTGTCGGTATTCAATTTATTGAATTGTAATAAGACGTTTTTATGCTTATATATTGTAACTTCATTCTATAATGAATTCAACGTGTGCATTATTGTTATAACTATGTTAACTGAAAGGGTCACTACATTTTGGAAAATGTTTTTCTGATTTCAGAACATTTGAGTTTTTCAATGCATGCAACCTAACATAGGTAGTTATATAACAAGCCAAATGGCATATGCACGATTGTATTTGAAAATTCATCGTCAAAAATGCAATTCGTACAAAATGTTTTGAGGTTTTGATTCCCTTTATTATGGTTATTGTATGGTTAAGAATCATGTATGTTTGATATAACTCTAAAATTAAATTGGATATCACATAAAGTTATGGTGATGATAATAATAATAATTATATATTATATTCATTAAATGTCTTTGTCAAAGAGATTTATTAATAGCATTTTAAACTGTTAAATATAAGATAACGCTAATATCAAATGTATTAGTAATTAAGCGTAATAGCATAACATTTTTATAAAGATATGATAAATTTCAGAATGTTTTATACAAATGGTTTTGAAACGCTTTGCAATCTAATAAGATATTCATTTTCATTGCAATTTCATTAAAATGAAGTGAAATATTTGTCATGAAATCAGAGATATAAACAACGCATAAAATTCACCGCAATCATTTCTTTTACTAACAGACTTGATATATATAATGTTTTTACAAAAAGCTATTATATACTTTTCGATGGGCTTTAAATGGGTTTCTGACATTTCATATGATTTTATTGTCAAAATTTCTGATCTGTTCTGTCTGAATAGTTTTTATCAATTCCGGAAGTTGTAAGACGGTATTGTAAGATTTTAATTTCCATCTGTTATATGACACACACTATGCTTTGATTTTCAGAACATCATTTTATCATCAAACAGGCAAAAGATTATTAATATTTAAATAACTATGATGTCAATAATGCTGTTCCAATAGTAATCTTAATAACATTATCAAACTGTAAGTGTTGAATGGTGATGTTAATTGTGGAGTTTCCTGTTTTCACTCAACTTCAACTTCCAAACAAAGAATGGGGTTTCATATACATATTCTGGTTCTCCTTTTTGCACTAAACAATCACAGTTCCTTTAAAATTATTGAACTGAAAGAGCAACTTTATATTCAACAACAAAATTAATTAACATTAAAAGTCATTCATGTCAAAACAGATGTAAGCTTGAACGAGGAAAAATGTGCAAAGTTACTATTAATTAAAGAATTACTAGACGGCTTTTAAGATCAAATTCTTTTAATTCTTGCATTAAGGGCATGTTAAATATTAAAGGAAGTGGCTTTGAACATTAGACATGTATCACAAAGGTAGCAAAATGTTAACAAAAGTAGTATTTTTGGCATCCAATCGATTGCCAACATCGCTATAGTTGCAAAAGATAGTCCATGTACATGATAAATGAGTATTTCCTACTTGACAACTGTAACAAGATCCAAAAATAGAAAGTTTTTGAGAGAAATGAGAATTAAAACTATTTTGTGGGCATAATTGGCCTTTAAATGATGATTATTTCTACGTCAATGGTATAATGACATTTAGCTGTATCCAGTTCATAAAACAGAATTTCAAAATTACCTGAGATAGGACAATAAAGTCGTCATGGGGATAAGGGCATTTTGATTTGAATTATAAAAAAACGATTTATCTTAATATCACACATCAAACGTTATGCCATCGGTGATGTCACATGGCAACAGAACAGAAAACAAAGCAAAAAAGCAAAATTATCTCTATATTACACAGTTGTGTCCAAAAGAAAATCATATTATAAACTTATCTGTTCATTGTTCATTATGACATTCGTGACATATTATAGTTAGCTTTAAATTGTCAAGTTGTCTTAAATGAGTAATATATTAACAAGACATTGACTTTTAAAATGGTTATTGGCCAATAATTAGGAAAGAGATGTGTCAATGCGAGTTCATTGTTAAGTAACATGCACGGTTCGAGTTCAAATGAGCTGGAATATAAGCATGAAGATCATTAGGCCTGTGTGATTAATTGCAATGCATTTAAACGACAAACCGTGCATTCATGTACTAAAATGAAAGAAAAATAATTTTATATTATTACATTTTTCCATTCTAAAATGCTAATGTACAGAAGAATTGAAAAAATATGTCGAACTACATTGAACGTAAAAGTATTTTTTTTATTTCATTTGGATTATTGACGTCATACACGGAACAGTTAAGCTTATAATGATGAGTGTCGATTTTGACAGTTAAGTTGTTAAATATCTAAAGTTGAAGAACATCACCCATTCACTGTAAATAAAACATTAAATGGAAATAATGTTTAGCGTATGTATACATGTGAAAAAAATGGTGTTATCAAATTTTATTCAAGCATGAATTGATATGCACATTTTTGCCTTTTTACTCCATCTGAAAATCAGGTCAGAAGACTTTTTAGCTAAAATTACTAACAATAACCCTATAATATTTTAACAGTTTGGGACCATTACAGAAATCATTTGTAACATAAAGTCAGATCAAGGGGGCATGATAAGCATTGCAACTTACTTTGTAGCACACCGTCTCATAAAACCATTTGGTTAAATCTCATTGATCCTGAAGGGATATTCTTCAAAATGGTCATGGTTATCCAAAAGTAATCATAAGAATAACCGTATTTCATTTTTCTTGTAGCATTCACAATTATTTTATCTGTAAGATTCAAATATGTTGTCACATCTGTTCATAAAGAATATCGCAACAAACTTAATGTTAAGACAATTGTATGACAAAACTGATCGATTGTAATTTATTTGTATTGAAGTTTGTACTTCAGATTGAAAATTAAAAGTGTCATTCTGAAAATTCATTTTTGTGCTCAGTAAGGATACGATACACAGGGTGACACCATTTTAAGGAAGATTCTACATGACATATTTTACAAAAATGCGCCGTCAATTTTGATTGATAATTTCAGAACTGATCGTCAAGTTTACCTTTTGCTAACAAATTACGGGAATCATTTCGTGCGTTTCTACAGATAACTGTCATATAATACAAACTAGGCCGACATTAAACAATTTACCAAATGTTATTTGAAATTTGTTGATGCACACGCCTTTTTGTTGCATTTAAATATTGTTCCTGTTTTGTCAAAATGAGGGATCTTTAAACAACACTTTTTTGTATTGATCGTCATATGAAAAGTAGCACAAATGTCTCAAGTATCCACTGCGTTTTAGGTTTTTAATTAGAAAACTGTAAATTATATCTCAAGGATAAATTAACTAACATGATAAGCACAACATGATTTCGATTGTAATTGTTGAATGTCATTTATTATTCAAACGATATACCTTCAGCCATATTGCTTAGCAACGAAAGAAACGGAAGAATAATCCAACAACATTAGTAAAATACAACAAATCGTTTTACAAGAATAGGAAAACGTATTAAAAGCAAGCAATACATATCATACTGAATGCATATTCAACTTCAATATCCTTATGCAGAATAATGAAACATTGAAATTATAACACTGTCATTTTTTGCTTTCATCAACTGTACAATGTATAAGTTGTAAAACAGTCATGTTGCTGGGATGAAATGTAAACGTAGGAAGGATCAGATGAGGGCCTAACATATTGTTATTGGAAAATTATAATTAAACACTATGTTTTAGGTATAGTTAATCAAATAAAAACACT
The DNA here is from genome assembly GCF_026571515.1 of Ruditapes philippinarum. Taxonomy (NCBI): domain Eukaryota; kingdom Metazoa; phylum Mollusca; class Bivalvia; order Venerida; family Veneridae; genus Ruditapes; species Ruditapes philippinarum. Next base: position 118,524 of record NW_026860878.1, read on the forward strand.
TTTATAATTCAGAAAACGTCTTACTTAATAGAACCAATTTAGACGTTTTACATACTTATGTAGATTCCAAAACAATTAACATTGATACTTAATTTGGGGGATATAAAATATCGTGTTGTTGACCCCCGTTTTTTAGTTATTTACATTAAGTATGCATTTTAAAGGACATCTAAAGTCTACATTTTAAAAGATGTTTAAAGACATAAATCAAAATTTATTTCAGGAGTTTTAAAAAAGCCGTTTAAAGCCGAAAAATGCGGCTAAACTGAACGTCAAATTTTACACAATTTTGACAATTTTCTTTCCATTTTTAAACATTTTTCGGCGCAAAACAATAAATTTGATATCTGCATTAAGAAAAAAATAAATTCTGCCAAATACTGTTAAATTTAAGATATTTTGTCTGCCAACGGCGTTGTGATACCCGTAACAGTTGCCAAGGATAAGCAACAACGTCATGTTCCAAAACGGGCTACTCGAAAGTTCGCAAAGTGCCGCATTCTACCTTAACGTAGCGTCCTTACAAATATAACCTGGGATATTATGTGTCAACAATATTTAAACAATTGTCTGATAGTAGATAGTCTTTAAAGATATGTGTTTGCTTTAAGTGTTTAAACCATTACATCAAAATACATTTATAAAATGTCGTCATCAAATCTTACTATTCTTTCAGGATAACGTTAGAACCGAATGAAATGAATTTCATTTTATTTAAATTTACATATTTTATATCAATTTTCACCTTATTCATGATATTTCAAATCATCGGTTTACTCCCTTTAGCGGTTTTAAAGTTCAAAGAAATCAAATAATTCAGGAAAATATATAATACTACCAATTTACCAATTGTTTGCAAGATATACCCATACAACTAAATCATATTACTTAATCAAATTAAAGTTAAATGGGCATAAAATATGGATTGTTGAGAAAACCAATTACTTTAAAACACATTAATAATAATCTCTTTTATTATGGATGAGTCTTCTTCGCAAATTGATTTTACAATATTGCAAACTATAACAAAATTGGCATGCTTATAAGTGAATGATATTTGATTAACATTCAAAATGCATCGTTATACATTTATAGTGTTCAAATGTTTAGGTAATGTGGCCTAGTGGAAAAGCGTGTCTCTCAACCAAGAATATTTCACCTTAATTGGTTCGAAACTTACGTTCATATATTTAAAAAAGTATTTACTACGGGTGTTCAAATATGAATGGAACTAGACCAATATCTCGCTTTTAAACACGTTCTGTACGAATTATGTACATGTATCGCATCGATGTTTGTGTAAACAGTCAATTGATACAATACATGTGTAAATCACTTCCGTCTAGCATTGGCAATAGCTCGTATAACGCAATCTAAGCTAAAATGGTTGGGCTCACTGACCAAATACGGTCTTTTATCAAGAACCCCTGTATTCTCCGTATACAGGCGAAATGCATATTTAATGGAATTTGTCGTAATAATGGGAACAATAAATTTTCTTTTTTTTACACGGTGGTGTAAGAAAATTATAAGCGGTGTCGATTCAGTAAAAGATATACCTTATGCACGTCGTCCGAAAACTGCAACTTCGCCAAAATGGTTGAAGAAATAAATAATTTGATTGCTTCTGATGCAAGATTACAACTAGGTATAAAACTGTGTGCGCTGGTATCTCTGTAGGAGCCGCTTATACAATTATTAGACGTGATTCAAAAATGGGAAGGACAAGTGCCAGATGGATACACCATCTCCTTTTAAAAGAGGAAAAAATATCAGAACAATTGTTGAATCAATTCCTTTGATAAAACAATCGGTGTTTCGCAAATATCATCACTAGCGATGAGAAATGGGTTCCTTTGTATGAGCCCATACGAAATATACATAACAATTTATGGACAACCTAAGGAAGTAAAATACCTTACATAGCAGCATCAAAAAGGTCATTAATGTAATTTTCTTAACCAATCAAAGTTCTGCTATTCAAATTCCCGAACGAAAAGGTAATTGTGTAAATGACATGTTTTACACAGGCAAGGTTCTTCATAAATTAAAGAAATATTAAAAAAAAAACCGCCGAACTGCCACTGGTCTCTGTGGTGCCAGGCTGTTGCATGACAATGCTACGTCACACAAAGCGTACTTTATATACGATAATATCTGAAACAGGAAAAGGTTGCCCTACTTATTCGCCAGATCTTGCCCATTGTGACGTTTTCCATTTCCAAAGCTCTATCAAGAAAATATCAAACGCGAAATATCTCGGTTCGACTATTTACCAGTGTCTGAACAGTATAATTGAAACGATTATGAAAACGCATTTAAAATTGCATTAAAAAAATAATACTTTGTATATCACATGGTGGTGAGTATTTTGAAGGACTAAGATAATTATTCTGGCCCTGTTTGTTAAGCACTTCTGAAATATGACCGAGTTGCATTTATTTTTAAAACCCCTCGTAAATGATCAAGTAAATTATAACTTTCATGACATTAAGATGAAAATATAAAACAATATTTCTAAAAATAATGAATCTACCGTTTATTAATGAAGATAAGCTGAGTAGTGTCTTGTACAATGACTGTCTCTATCATTACATTGTAACAGTTTCATGAAATTATTTGTCCATTTAAGGCGAAATTCTAAATTCCTATAATGATAATGGTGCTTATGATGAAAATAATAACAATTTGGAAAAATATTTTGACATTAGCATTCAGGTTGCAGATAAGCTGAGTAGTTTTTTATTCATGTTTGCGAAAAACCTTTGGCATTTATAGATACACAGGTTTCCAGTTCATTATAATACGTTAGAAAGTCATTCGACAGTCTGTAAATAATAATCGCAATTATAATAATCAGATAATTTCATAAATAGATGCGTACATCAAGGGTCTTACCATACAAATAACGCCAAACCATTCTTTAGAAATACCAAGAAAAATATCATTCTCGTGCACTGGTGATTTTGTACTATATCATCTCTTTTCGTTTTAATCACATTTGTGCACTATTTAAATACATACACATCAAATTTATTTACAAAACATACTTTACCGTAATCACTTTCCAATTTGAATATCAGTTTACAGACTGAAGTAATATTTTTAAAATCTAACGAAACTTAAATCCAGTGTTTTCAAGAGGTTAAGAGTGTCTATCATTTTAATTGCATTAAAACGTTTAACTTATGGTGATGTTACTAAGCAACAAGACACGAGATAACATATCAATCAGTCAACATAAGTTCGTAGACATTATTAACCAAAGTAATAAGAACAAATTTCGTTCAAATCAAATTGAATGTTAAATTCGTTTTGATGTCTTTCCAAAATATCAATGAAACAAACTTTTCTTATATAAGAAATCTACATTTAAAGCAAATATTTGTCTTTTTCCATGCATTGCCAATTATTTAACAATTAGTTAAAACATTCTTTTGAACATTGTTTAAATCATTTTTATATACAATATACTTCTAGACATATTGCAACAGAAACTAAAATATCCAGTGTCTATTTGAATTAACATTAACGTGACACTGTTAAAAGATATAATAGGTGTGTCTATAAGTTTTCTACTAAAGTTTTGAATTAAAACAGATTCTTAATAAACTATAATTTAGATTTTGTTAAGTAATCGTAAATTCTATTTAAAGAGATACTATGCTCAAATTTGATTAAAGAAAATAGTGATAGTAGCATAATTGCTACAAAGTCTCTTTGTAAACTTAAAATAAACATGTTTTAAATTAACAGGAAGTAGATATTTTACACACTATACGTGGTCATAGTACGAATATATAATGTCATTAAGAAACTAACATATTTTTAGGAAAAGACCAACATTTTTGAACTGTTACATGCAACACAGTTTCCCATACATGGTTTATTCATTATTCTATTCATAAAGACATATTCAGTAAGAAATAAATATATTTCAATAAGGTTCTGTGAAAAAAAATACTGAAAGGATGAGCATAGTATATCTTAAATACTGTATAATTTTGTATTAAAATGTTTGACGCAGTCTGATGTGTGTGTGTTTTCTTTTTTTCTTTTGTTTGTTAATTTTATTGATGTTTATTTTGTTGTTGTTTTTTGTTTTGTTTTACGTCGCAGATTATGTCATATAGCGATTTTTCAGCTTTACTGCTCGGGTTTTTTCTTTTTGTATTAGGCGGATAAATAAGTTACACATGCCTTTTTAATTTCTTCTCTGTACCACTTTATAAAATATTACAGTTTTATGCGTGAGATCGCATATTTGTGTTAAATTATAATGAAACGATTATGTCGAAAGGTCTGATGCAAGCATTTTAAATTGAGAATTATGCATAGAAACGGTGGAAAAAATATTTCGTGGGTGCTCAATATGCTTAGAGTAAAAAGCAAAGTTAATGCAATAATTAACGTTTGATTAATGATTTAATTCCGCATAAAATTGAATACTGTTGAAATACAGCGTTTTTGAGACATCATGACTTGATTATTTACATATAAAAGTCTAGTGCCATTGGAAAAATGCAACCTTTTGGTGATATTTTTGATGGGGCAGTTTATTAAATACAGAATGTGCAGACTGTCGGTCTTCGCAATTCTTATTAACCGTGCTGGAAGCCTTTCTTTTAATATTCCTTTCAGATACTTGATAATGTTTTTTTCATAGGAATTTCATTGATTAACATGTCTATATATTACAATTTTATTCCAAAATGAATTCATATGACGCAGGATTGTTTTGAAAATATAATGTCACGTTAGCATTTATCCTTTAAGTAAGAATAGACAACTGTCTTGTTATTTCGACGATGATGAAAAGTCGAAATTATGATGGAGGAAATAAGAATTTATATCGAGTTTCCACCATCATGGCTCGTTATTTCTACTTTTCACCATCGTATTTTCCACTTCTTATCATCGTATTTTCGTCTTTTTATCATTTTGGCTTTGCTATTTCGGTCTTTTACCACCATATTTCCAGGTTTTCGTCGCTTCGTGTTTTGTGTTTGTCACGATGGTCCTAACGGGACATCGTATAAAGTATACAATGATCTTTAGCATAATTCCACGTTTCAAAATCATAAAATGCTACTTAAAATAAAAAAGATGACCAATTTTGATTCAAATGAATTATAATGGCACCATTTATCCCAATGACTTTTTATCTTGTCCGTATAATTATAGAATTTTCAAAAATTCACTCAAAGAGCATGAATTCAGTCGTCAAGGAGATTAGCCAATGTAAATTTGGATCTTAAACAATTAATTTTAATTCATACATCAAACATAAAGATTTAAGCCATGTCGCATGGCAGCAGAACATAAAACATCAATTAGCAAAGTAAACAAAAGAGACAATTATTAAAACATCATCAATATGTTGTGAACAAAAACGAATCTGTTGATACATAAACAAATTTGTTATTGTTCTTTTTATATTCATTCTTTATAAAGCGATGATATTTCGAGAAAGCAACGAAGGCTGCAAGAAAGAAACAATGTAGTAACTAAGCATTCAATGTAAAAGATAGAAAGAATATATTGATCTTTTTTTATTTTAGCGTCATTCATTATATATTTTCTCTATTTTTCTTCAGATATCATAGAAGTGATTTCCCCAATTCAAAATTTCAGGAAAAGTCCAAATCTAGTAATTGTATGAACTTGTATAATTTATTTTATATTTGGCTTTAAATTCTTAACTTCATTATACATATTCAAAATACTTCTTGTATCTCATTTAGAATTCAATTAATATACTACCATCAACGAAAAACACATTTCGTTTTAACATTAGCAAATATCTTTATAATCATTAGTCAATTCGTTTTGTCGACTAATGGGTTCTTCATTGAACATATATTTCAAGAGATTCTATCACAACTTTAATTGTTAAATGAAATCCAAATGTCTGTTTGAAAGTCAAATTACATCTTTCTTTTCAGAAATGTTAAGAATATTATCAATACCACTGATAAATGTAATGACCTGTCGATCAAATACTTTATGTAAAGGGAGATCCTTGAGAAGAAATAGAACTTTTTTTTTAAAAAAAAGGTGAAAACTAGAGAATTTTGTAAGAGATAATGTTAGGTGCAAGATCTCAAGTCTTCCAGCACATATGTTGTCTCTTTTAATCAAATGAAACAAGTAAATGTTAATAAACAATTCTAATATTTTATCAATTTGGTAACACAAACTTGATAAATCGATTGGTCAGGTTTTTTCTATTTAATACTATACCTCATCTGACTATTCTAACTGATTATCACCACAATCATTATATTGTCGACTCTCTTAATCGAGGTTCAATAAAAACGACTGCAGAATTTCTAATATGATTAATAAAAAATAATTAAACCGTAAGGCCCACAGATACGTTGCTTGGTAACAAACCGCAGAGCTGTATAACAACTATGATTATAAAATTAATGCAATCAGGGAAAATACATAGATTATAGATTTTAAACGGAAAATCTCTGGCAAAAAAACTGATATGACACAATGAATATTGAGTACTGATATCAAAATAAAGTTAAAACAACATATTTGCCCAGTCTATTTAATTTGTCATTTGCAAAATAATTGACAAATGGAACTTTCGCTCACTATGTGAAAGATCAAATAAAAAGATTATTACTGCTACTGTCAAAATTCTGGCTGATGTGTTGTTCATTGTTGACCTATTTTGCAGCTTTGTTTACATTGATAGTGCGTCCATATTTTACAAAAAACATACATACTGCATTGACGAAATATGTAATGCAGTTGTTTCGAGAGACCTACGTTACACAAAGATGCAATGTATCTGGAAATTCTCACTTGCCAGGTGGTCGACCTTTTAACCACTTTCTTACAAGCAGGGGCCTAGAGATCAGAGCCAAAAAATCGATTCCTTTAAACATTTGTCAGAGGTTATATTTATCGTAATCAAATGGAGATTTATAAAAAGTGTTATATTCTATGAGTTTTTATATACACATTGATTTACATACATTGTCTATAAACGTTTGTTTTCCTTTTGGAAAATTTATTTTGATTCTATATACTTTTATGGACCCTTGAATTATTATTCATTCTCAATGTATTTTATTAGTTTATGATTTTTCAAATTGCAACATACTAAAGAGTATTTGAGAATGAAATCATCCAACGCTATTACACATTTGCAAAACAAAAATCAAAAATATACAGTCACTTTTATTTCCTTTCTAAGCAATAATTTTCTAGGATATTAACGAAATATTTCAGTTCAATTTAAATTCCCACTATAACTGTTTATGTATTATAACAATTAATTATCAATTAATCGGTTACGATTTATTTCTTAATATGTTATTCTAAAATAATGTTTTAAAATTTGAAATGACCTTTGTTTTAATCGTTGTGTAACGCAGTTAAATATATCATAATTATATAGAAATTTACGTCCAAACTATAAATAATACTGACAAACTAAACTATAAGTGGAAATTTTAATTTGTATATTGTCAGACATGTTAGTCAGATGATCCGTGCTAAATGCAGAAATGAATATACAAAAAAATCTCCTGACAATTTTGTTTTAATACCTTTCTAAATAAATTATGTGTTATTTGCTTATGTGTGTTTTGACCTAAATTAATATCTGTCTATCTGTCAAAAAGATAAAAACAACAATTCTAACGTTTACAGTAATCATAATACAGTATACCCTTTCGAACACACTATATAGAACATGCTATGATGGCTGAAGTAATATTGTTCGGCAGCGAGTTGTTCTTGTGACATTTTGTGTTATAAAAAGATAGTCTTTCTTTTTATGTGAAGAAAGTGAAGAATATACTTAAATGGATTAAATTATAAATTATTTTATTGCTCTTGTAATTTGTTATGTTTTTTTTTCATACCGGTGACACATGCAGAAAGGAATTTGGTTTCGTGCGCATGGCAATTATGGCCAAAAAAATGCTTCAATATGTTGTTTTTTTTTGTTGAAAGCAGACATCAAAACGTCTATGATAGACACTTTAGCAGAGGAAGATTTATTTGAATATACCATCTTCGGAGAGTTTTCGTGTACATTGTGACTACTAGATTATCTGATAGTTTGATTTTTTCTGTTTCGAGACAAAAATGACGGTGTTCTATTTGATAAACAGTAACATGAAAATATATAAATGTACCCAAATTTCTATATACATCCTTTATTCCATCAAAAATCCTAACAAAGAAAATGCTCACCTTTAATATTTCCGGTGAAAAGAAATCTACTCATGGTAATCTGTTTCTATAACACTTTCCTCAAACGTTTCTGTCAAATGGCAAAACAATTGTATGTCATATGAACTTGTTAGCACATTTTGTTTGTTATATTTTGGAATCAATGCACAAAAGTTGCCCACTAATATTCATTGATAACACAATTTCATTTCATTCAAGTCAACGCAGCAAATATTTAATAGATAAATCGTTGTCTCTAAAACATATTCTGTTTTGATATTAATATACAAAGCATAACGTGTATCCTTTGGAAATGATTAAGATACATTATAAAAATCGACTATTTAATTAACGTTGGAAAGGCTTGCCCTGTCCTGTTTTTATTTGGGGTCCGCCTGGGCTCCTTGCCATTGGTTCTTGTTGCTGGGTCATTTGGGCGTTGCGTTCAATGAACGCCGCCTTTCCTTGTTGATCTTGTTTATCATATTTTTTGAAGATATATCGAGTCAGTATATTATAGACCTTTACTTTTACTGATTTCTCGGTTTCTTGTCTCTTATATTTGATAGAAACAAATTAGTTTTAATTGCTTTCACTAAAAATTTAATTACCTAAAATAAACAGAACATTTTCTATTATGCATTGATTGTAGGCGAAAAACTTGGCATCTTTCAGACAACCGTTGACAATTTGATAAATAATTATACATATACAAAGAAAATTCTAATATGAACCAGTTAGCCAGATAACATAATAATTTTATATTAAATATCTATTTTTCATCTGATTTTAACGGATGTTTAATCATTTTAACAACATTTCGAATCTTTACAAACAATATAATAACTAAGGTAACTCGAAATCTAGGTTAAATAAAATTGCCAAAGAAAGATTAAAATCACGATTAAAAACTGAAATTTGATAACAAACTTGATACAAAAGACAATAAATTGCATAAATACAATGAAAAGGAAAGGCGGCGTTCAGTGAACATAATCCTCACACGACCTAGCAACCCAGGATTACCGGCAAGGAGCATAGAAGGACACCAAACAAAAATTGGACAGGATCTTCGTCATTATGCAAATTAAGCCGCCTTGCCATTCGGCATTACTTTTATATAATGAGCGAGTGAAGTAGCGCACATACAAAGTATCGTGAACATTTCTCATTGACTATCAAAATGTATGCTGTCGTTGTAGTCACTTGTAAACAATAATTTTAGGATCTCTTGACTTCCAGATTTTTATACATCACAACAACAGGTGTCAATTGCTGTTTGGCAACCATCAAATATTGCCCCGTACTTCACTTCAGTGTTGTTATATTTTCTTGTCCTTCGGAATCATTGATTTTGGCACTTTTAAGTGTTGAAAATTAATTACCGCTTCAGTCGGTGCTAGGAAGCGTTAGGGATGTTGCAAGTTTTCATAATCCCTCATGTACAGGCTCAATCAAAGTTAGTCTTTATGTAATTTTGCTGTTTTTAATGCTTCCGAGGAATCACTTTTTCCAGATATTTTTACATAACATACTTAGTTGCAATTAACAATGATTATTAGTTGAAATAATAAAATCAGGTAAAAAGAAACCCTACAACAGTTGTGCTGAAGCCAAAACAGACCTTCAGAAATTTCTAAAACGAAATTAGATTGTCCGTAGATCAACTGTTTATATAGACATGAAATCAGCAGAAATTAAAAAAAATCATATATACAAAATAGATTTACATCTATAAATAGGACTTTATTATTCTCGTTTTTTTAAAGAAACAACTAGACAATCTTCAACAAAGGAAGAGCTAGAACTATAAACTATAGTGGCCGGAAGTACATGTATCCATTTTAAAACCGCGAGAAATTTTACCGTCAGAAAATAAAATGTCGCGGACAACTATTAAATTATTTTATGTCGAAATTGTATAAAATGTCACATATTATAGAAACTCTTTGCTGTCACACTTGTGTCGTTAAAGGTCGAGTTTTACTGCTGTTTATATAGTAGACAAAGCCATGCAAATATATGCATTCTTGAGGTATACGATTACGGAAAATATAATTCGCGAAACATAGTAGGAATGCATACCTTGTAAAATTGGGATTGAATATAAAGCCACACATGTTTATGCCGTTGAAATTTGCTGTCAGTCGCCACATGGTTGAGGAGCAAAATGTTGCGGCCTATTATTTTTCCCCTCGACTTTTTGTAGACAATCTACAATAATTGCAAAAATATAGTGGATTCATTTCTGTTCCTTTTAAAAGATCAACGAGACATTAAATGTAACCAAACCATGGACGCTAGCTGCCACTGAAGTCAAAATGTTTCTTGCTGTATCCAATAACTGTTACAGAATATCGAGTTGTTTTACGTTCCCTGCAACATTTTGTATGATTACGGCAGGAAATGTCGCGAGTTTGTAAGTTACCTGCGACATGATAAAACGATAACAGTTCCAACAGATTTGATAAGGCCGCATCTGTAGTCCCCGACTTCTTTATAGACAAAGGATACAATATAGAGTCAAACCATGGACGATACCTGCCACTTGAGTCAAACTTGTCCTTACTGTTTCCAACAACTGTTATAAAAATCGAGTTCCCAACGACATTTCATGGTAAAATGATAAAATTTCTCGCTTGTTTTAAATGGCCACAATCTGCCACCATAATCAACAAAGAAAATATCAAAGTCGGGGGAGGGGGGAGGGAATTTATGACTGTGAGCTAGATATTTGACTTGACAAGCACACCACTTCATATGAACAACCAGCAGAGGTATTCTCAAAAAGGAATATTTATTAATATATATAACAAAAACCCCAGGAACGCCAATTCATCGTTATTTTGTGTTATCATGTTTTCTTAGATAATTGTAGGTTTCGAACTAGTTGTTAAAACGAATGACAGATATTCGTTTACATTGACAACTTTCCGTTTCTTAGAAAGAGGGACAACCAAGATAAGCGAAATAATTATTGTAATAATTATAACACTTCTATTTATTTCATTACAAAACTGCTTTATTAGACTGGATAATGACTTTATCTGATTCATCTTATCTCAGTTTTCAAAATACTTTTATTAAATTGTCCGGAAAAAGTTATCACCTGAAGAAAGTTGCGCTGAATGTTTAATTATTAGTCATAAAAATATATAAATATAACAAAATAAAATTTTGCCTTCCATACAAAATACGTAATCCGATAAGTGTAATCTCTGCTTCTTTTTGTATTCAGCCCTTCCCTGTTAATTTCACAGGAATAACAACAGATAACAGACGGACTTAGTTCGAATAAAAAGATATACACATTTCTTGGGCATAATGGGTCTTTTTGTATATCAAACATATAAAGAACATCGGATAGACAGGGAATGCAGACACAACTGACAGTATGTCAGTTTTTGAAAAATATTAATCGTTATATAGCAAGAAAAAGCAGGAACAACGTTCACGTCTTAAAGATCCTGTATGTAGTGATCAAAGTGGTAAACCAAACTAAGTGAAATTATACATATGTACATATCATGCAAATAAAACAATTTTCAAACATCAAAGAATATGTAAAATACGTACTGCAAATATTTGTGCATATTATATAATCATTAAAATATATGCATTCATTTCTTATTGTAAAATTTGACTTTAATTTTATAAAAAATGAATTTTTATTACGTCCCTTTATTAACATGAAATGTTAAATTCGGTAATATCTTTATATATAATGCTTTTTGGAACCTACAATATTGATAAATCATAATTTGAGGATCATATTTATGATTTAAAACCACAAAAATATTGTATTACAGGATCTTAAAATGAGCAAATGAGTAAAATGCATATTACATTTGTACAATTTATTATTTTACTATGAAATAAACTGTCAAGGTTGTGATGCGCTTAATTTTGTCATACCACATCGATACCCATCGTGAATATAATAAAGGGCCACGGATGCGCGAGATCAACACTACTCATCTATAAGATAAAATGTTCGGAACGCTTCAGGTGGAACCTTGACACTGATGACTTTGACAAATTTCCTCTTGATAAGAAAAAAATTAACAAGAGGTAAGTTATACTCTAAATTGTCTTGCAGAGCCAACAAGTTAACAACAGTAAACAGATACTGTTCTTTACAAAAGAAATGTCTTTTGTTTTAAAGTACAACAAATTTGTTCAAAATAAGGATGTCAATCAAGTTTACATTGAAAAAAAAAAAGATTATGTTTTTATTATCGCGGGACCATCTTATTGAGAAAACACTTAATTGTCGTTCCAGATGAGTTTTATGAACAAAATTATACCCAACGAAAGAAAAATATAATGCGACATTTTGCTCGTATCCCATTTAATAGAAATTTAGTTCAAACATTATTTAATATAAAACAACGAATCTTCCGCTGGTGAACCACGTGCTGTTCCAATTGATATAATTTTTTATCAAATCCTATCAATTAAGCCTTGTTTTCGTTTCAAGAAGAAAAAAAACACATTGCATATCGTATCCCATATAGACTCGTTTTCATTTTCAGTGTTCAAAATATCTATATCAAATGCATATGATAATGTTTAATAAGTTTTTTTTCAGAGTCAAAAATACCTTAAGAACTCCATCAAGCCTTGTTTTCATTTTATTTTCAGTGTCCAAAATCATGATACATGTAGTACTTGAAATAACAACGTTCCATCAAAAGTCAAAAATAGAGGTGTGAAATAAATAGGTTCATATGCATTGTTGAGAAAAAATATTTATTTTTTGAACTCGCACGCAAGCAAGCACTATTTCAAATAATAGTTTTTTTACTCCTCCAAATAATAAAATAAAGTCACGGAGCGTGACAAGAAACTGTAAAAGCGTGATCGTTTACCAACTTTTTACTTGCTTAACAAACTATTTGCAAAGTCGATAACTAAGTTTGAAAACAAATTTGAATCCGATATTCTAGCACTATAACTCATAGTGTTTTATCTTGGACAAAAATAAACAGAAAGACTTGAGTGCACGAAACAAACATCATGACAATAACCCTTGAGAGTTAACCTCTTTAAAACGAAAATGAGTATCTTGTTTTATTACATAAGCTCTTATTTAAGACAATTTCGGGGTAAATTTTAATGTCCCTAGGGATTTTGCTTCAAAACAAGATGAATATATAGGATTAAATACTGAACACTAATACAATATTGTCAGAAAAGTGCATAAAACATGATAAGACATGTGACGTGACGGAAATTAGAAAAAAAGAAACCAAACAATTTGTTGAGCCGTCAACATCATGCCTTAAACATATTGTTAATGTCATCACTGCTGAACATTCTCCACAGATGAATATAAGTAATCAAACTAGCTGTACATGGTGCTGGATTCCCACTCCTTATCTCTTTAACAAAGTTAAAATTACACGTAAAAATGAATTAGCTTCCTTAAAAATAAAGGTAATTTACCCCAATGTATATCATCATCTGATATAATGTATAATGGTATCAATAACGAAATGTTTGGGGTTTTTTTTTGTTGTTTTATTTTATTTTATTTTTTTTTTTTTTGTTTTTTTTTTGTTTTGTTTTTTTTTTGGGGGGGGGGGTATAGGTTTGGTCAGCGTCCGTTTAACTAATTTCATTTTTAGTATTCTGCCCATATTATACATGAAGTTGCAAGGCTATGTCAAATGTAAAACTTTTGTTGTGTGAAGAAAGAGGCTACTATTCATTTTTGAGCACCATACTGATAGATTGGACTTGTACATAACTAAGACCTATATTCACTCAAACACATTTGACGCCTCGTTCAATAAAGTTTCTGAGAGCAATGAATTTATATGTTTATGTATTAACAATAGAAGTTTATGATACCCCACCTTTTCACTTTAAAAATAATGCAATTGCTTTAATTTGCTCATTAAATCCTACTGAGATTTGATTATCGCCACAAGTTTGATTATTTAGATTATGGATAACGTGCATTTAAGATTCACACAGCATTTCTGGAAAAGCCTATTTGAGTATATGTAAAAAAAAATTGTTATCTTTTTATTGCTTCATTTTGTTCTAAAGTTTTGTGTTTCCATTTTCAACTTCATTAATATATAAACTAAACTAGCATATCATTTTCATGTATTTATATTTTGTTGAAATTTAAGAAACAACTATAAAGCATTGCAGACAGTTTGATTTTAATCATAATGAAATTTATTGAGGCAATTCTACAAATTAAATGAGACAAATACCAATATTTCATGCGCGATGAACCCATGGTGTAATAAAGTCCCGTATCTATAATAATAAATATTAAACTTAATCGTAAGGATAAAAGATAGCAAATTGATAATAAAATGTTTTGATAAAAGCCATTGTTTGCAGAGGATACTGGCTTAGAATTACTTTTGTGTTTTGTCTTTTATAATAACATACAGCAGTGTATGAAACAGACACCTTAATATTAATAATTTTGTATCAGTCGCCAATGCGCCCGCACAGTGATAACAATTTCAGCCTTTGATCACGAATTCATTTCCCCATAAATCAGCGTTTAATTCTTAGCTACTAAAGGATAATTTTAATATGAAGACCTATGAAACTGGAATTATTTTAGGCCAAAAAGAGGGAGGGGGTCGATATTATTATTATCATGAGCATATTGTGAAAAATGGCCGTTTTCAATGAAAAGCCACCTGTTATAAGTTCAAACTGCTATAAAACTATGAAAAATGCCTCAATACTAATCAAACTTGGCACAATTGTTGACCATTGTCTTTGTAACGACGTGCTCAGTCTTAATTTTTTCGTTACCATAACAACGAGGGGACATCACAAAATTGCCAAAAATCACTATTTTGCCTTGATATTTTCCATCAAAATCTATTTCAAAGTGCTGCAACTTCTCAAAGGCTTTTCAGCGTTGGTTACACGTTACCTTATGACCGCCCTGGGGTCATTTTTAGCCTCTCACAAGTCCAAAATTTTCTTGGCGATGAGGGGGGACTACCGCCCCCTTCAAAACCCGAAACAAAAGGAGGCACACCCCCTTCTGGCAACCCCTGATGTATCTTTTGGATGGGGGCGGCGCCGAAAAAGTGCTCACTTTTTTTAGCAACATTTCTTAAACGAAAACATGTGTTTGGGGCCAAAATAGGACATTTTTTCACTCACAGGAGAGTAATTATGTGGCTAGAGGGACAATAGGTAACTGTTCTTTCTCTTTGATGTCATTCATTCCGTAATGCTTTTATGTGGCTATTTTCTTTGTGTGGCTAAAAAGAACAATAGAGAGAACAATAGAGTAGCCACATAATTACTGTCCTGTGAGAACGTCCGTCCATCCGTCCATCCGAATTTCGTTTCCGGAGTAGTTCTCTGCAACTACTGGCTGGAATTCAACGAAACTTTAAGAAAATCATCAATATCAAGAGGAGATGCGCATATCGTCGGCTTGTTCCGGTCAGACCCTTTAACTCAGAGTTATGGCCCTTGATTAGTTATGCAGTATGCATATAGAGTAAAAATCGTTTCCGCACTACTTCTCTACAACTACTGGCTGGAATTCAACAAAACTTAATGGGAACCTTCAATACCAAGTGGAGATGCGCATATCGTCGGCTTGTTCCGTTCAGACACTATAACTCAGAGTTATGGCCCATGATTAGTTAAGCAGTATGCATATAGAGAAAAATCGTTTCCGTGCTACTTCTCTGCAACTACTGGCTGGAATTCAATGAAACTTTATGGGAACCATCAATACCAAGAGAAGATGCGCATATTGTCGCCTTGTTCCGGTCAGACACTATAACTCAGAGTTATGGCCCTTGATTTGTTATGCAGTATGCATATAGAGAAAAAATCGTTTTCGCGCTACTTCTCTGCAACTACTGGCTGGAATTCAATGAAACTTTATTTGAACCTTCAATACAAAGAGAAGATGCGCATATAATTGCCTTGTTGGGATCAGACACTTTAACTAAGAGTTATGGCCCTTGATTAGTAATGCATTATCCATATAGAAAAATATTCGTTTCCGCGCTACTTCTCTGCAACAATTGGCTGGAATTCAATGAAACCTTATTTGAACCTTCAATACCAAGAGGACATGCGCATATTGTCGCCTTGTTCGGGTCAGACATTTTAACTTAGAGTTATGACCCTTGATAACTTAGGCAGTATACAACCAGAGCAATAATCGTTTCCGTGCTACTTCTCTTTAACTACTGGCTGGAATTCAATGAAACTTTATGGGATACTAAGAGGAGATGTGCATATAGTCGACTTGTTCCGGTCAGATACTTATAACTCAGATTTATGGCCCTTGATTAGTAATGTAGTATGCATACATCTCATTGACATTTCCAGATATTACTATTTAACACAGAGTTATGGCTCTGTTATTGCCCTGAATATTTATCAGATTCAAAGAATATTACTGTTTATGCCATGATTAATATATAAATAAAGACTTATGGCTTCAGTTGTTGTGTTAATAATAACCAGTACTCAGCGTGGGATATAAATTCAACGAATTTGCTTGTTATATCGAGTTTTCACCATCATATTTTCGTGTTATCGTTGTTCCCGGTTAATAGAATGCCGATGGCCATAACGGGATTCTGTAGAAAGTATATACAATGATCTTTAGCATAATTCCATAACAGTTGCAAAATCTTAAAAATGCAACTTTAAAAATGATGACAACTTTTACTTCAAAGGTGTTAAAATGGCATCCATTATCCTTATGACTTCAAAAATACTCTAAAATAGCATGAATACAAACGTCAAGGATATTAGCGAATCTAGATTTGAATCTAAAACAATTTATTTAAAGTCATACATCAAACGTTAGGCTTTTAGTCATGTCGCATTGCAGCAGAACAGAAATCAACGATTAGCAGAATAAATAAACGAGACACTTGTTAACAAATTATCAATATGTAGTGAACCAAAACGAATCATATCATATGAAAATCTGTCGCTATTATTTTTTTTATAATATTATAAAAAATATTATTTTGATAAATCGATTAGTCAGTTCTTTTTTTCTTTCCAATACTAATAAATCGTCTGTCTATTCTAACTGATTCTGACCAAAATCATTAAATCGTTGACTCTCTTAACCGAGGTTAAATTAAAACGACTGCAGAACTTTAATACGATTAGACCCACAGATACGTTAATTGGCAACAAACCAAATATAATTATACAAAAATATTGCAATCAATGAAAATACATTGTAGATATATATAAAAAATAAATGTCCTGAAATAGATTTTAAAGGAATTTTAAAGGGAAGAAGACTGATATAAATATACAAGTATTAAAGTACATTTAAAAAGCAGCCTATTTTCCAAATCGTTTTTAATAATTCATTGAATGTTTGCAAAATAATTGTCAAATGGAACTTTCGTACATACGCGACAATGTGAAAGGTACAAAAACATGTACATGTATTTCTGTTACAGTCAAAATACAGACGGAATAAATTGTTCATTGTTGATCAAGACCAATGCACCGATTTTGCATCATTGTTTACAATTTTTACGAAATATTTAATGCTGTTTTATCGAGTGAGTTGTCAAATTAATTACACAAATATTCAAATGGAAACTCTCAGCCGGGCGGCGTTCGACCTTTTAACCACTTGCTGACAAGCAGGGTCCTAGATCTAGGATCCTTTAAACATATGTCAGAAGTTTAATTTATCGTTATCAAATGAAGATTTTTACTAAAACGTAAACAATGTCTTATTCTATGAGTATTTATATGCATCGTAATTAAATAAAACATATTTTTATCCTTTTGCAAATAAATTTTGATTTTAAATATTTTATGGACCCTTAAAATATTATTCGTTCGCAATGTTATTATTCAATGCGTGACTTGAGAACGAAATCATCCATCGGTAATACAAATTTGCTAAACATAAAACAAAAATACACTTTTCCTGTTCATGAGTTATATCAATTCATCGGGTATGATTTGACGATTAATTTGTTTTTATTTTAACTTTAGTCATGAAAATATCAATTCAACCAGACACGAGTTTTTAAGTGGGGAGTGAGTTGGAACCACACGAACTTTAGTTCCTTATCAGTTACTTATTATTTATTCTTCTGTATGACTTTAGTGGTTGGCCTGCCCGAGCTCTGCCTTGTGCCCTGTCTTGTTTTTGTTTAGGGTCCTCCTGGGCTCCTAGCCTCTGGCTCTTTTTCCTGGTTCTAGTGGGGGTTCACTGAACGCCCCCTTTCCTTGTTGATCTTGTTTATCAAGTTTTACACGTATAAGGAAAAGAAATAAATAATCCGTGTAAAATATACAACTGCTGTTGAGAAGCAAATTATTGTTGTTTGGCGCAAGCATCACCGATATTTAGTAAAATGTAATTAGTTTCTGCTGATTTATATACTATGGTACACTTGTAAACAAGATAACAACAAAAATATGGGACGATTACAGTCAGTTCAATACTTTATGTCCTTTCAAAAACATTATTTAGATCATGCTAAGATGGGCCAAGAAATATTACTTGCAGTGAGTTGTTTGTGCGGCATTTTTTGTGAAAAAAACATTTCAGACAACACATCTTTTTCTCCATATGAATAAAATACTTAAATGGATCGAACTATAGATTGTTAGTAGTTTGCTTATGTAGTTTATCAGACATCTTTTTAAGATTTTAAGCTATATGCAGAAAGGAATCTTGTTTTCCCATGGCAATTATGGCTACAATAATATCTTAATTTGCTTCTAATTGGGAGATATTTTGTTAAAAGCTGTCATTAATAGGTCAAGATGGACACTTTAAAAAGGAAACTTTACTTAAAGGTAAAATAAGTATATTTAGGGAAAACGTGTTGTTTTGGTGAACATTCTCATTATTTAGAAAGCATGATAGTTTAATTCTTTTGATGAACATTTACATGACAAAAATGTATCCAATCCCTTAATTCTATAAAAGAAAATGCTCACCAAGCAAATGATCACCTTATACAATCCGAAAAGAAATTTCCTCATTGTTTTCTGTTTCTGTAACCATTTCCTCAAACGTTTGAATTAATCTGCTTAACAAATGTCATATGAACTTGTTAACACAATATTTTGTCATAATTGAAATCAATGCACAAAAATGGTTCACTAATAATCATTGATAACACAATTTGATTTGATTACAAATCGCCTCTCAAATCAACAAAGCACATTTTACAAAGATTATTCTTAGTCTCTGAATGTTATGTTTTCATATTTAGATACAAAGCATAACGAGTATACTTAGATATATTATAAAATCGAAAATGTAATAAGCGTTAGAAAGACTGCACAATATATCGACTCAGTATATTAAAGACCTTTACTTTTATTGATTTTTCGGTTTCTTGTCTCTAATATTTCATACAAACACATTAACAAACTTATTATACTTACTTTCACTAACATTTTAATTACTTAAAATTAATAGAACAATTTCTGTTGTGCGTTGATTGAAGGAGAAAACCAAAGTGCATTTTACAGACAACCGTTGACATGTAGATTAATAATTAGACATATATACAAAGACAGTTTTGAGTTGAGCTAGACAGTCAAATATCATATTAAATTGAGTATGTTTTATGGCACTTTTCAACAAATGGTTAACCTTTTGATAAAAATGTTGAACCCATAATGCCGTAAAACAATGTTAAAACTAGATATTTAATGCATAAGTTAACTCGAAACTAGGTCCAATTAGATTGCTTAAGAAAGATAAAAAATTAAGGTTAAAAATGAAATTTATTTCAAACCTGATACAATAAATAGCCTGAAAGCACATTGAATTACATTAATTTCAATGATACTATACATAGTAACTTCAATGATACTATACACGGTGCATATCCATATCGGTACCCTCTTTGCGAAATCTGCTGAAACGGTACCCTCTCTGAACATGCACAGGTCACTCTCTGCGTAAAAACAAACCAGCGATGGATACCAATCCAGTAAAATTTCATTGTAATAAGGAAAGGAGGTATGTCACGTAGAAAAGATGTATACCACGGAACACTAGGATGTTTTATTTTTGTGCTGATTTGTCATGTGCCCGATTTTCATGTACTGCAATTTCACAATAAGCTACAAAAAATCGACATGTCTTGCTTCGCCCATCACCTCGACATATTTTTCGGGCTGAAATGAACCTATGGCTTGATTATATATGCATCATACATATTTAAAATGTTCATATACATAACATCTTCGGACAAATGGCAGTATATTGTCAAAAATAAATGTAAAATTCATAAAAAGACCCTACTTTCGGTTTTGCAGCGGCACGGGCTACCTCTCTTCATTTGAATTTTTATATTACAGGTACCCTCTCATTATTGAACACATAGGAACCCCAAAGCACGACATATACTTTTATTTGCGTTAATCGTTAAGTGTGTATGTAATACTTTTAACTTTTATGTAAATATTACATACTTAACGATTAACGCAAATAAAAGCATATGTCGTGCTTTGAGGGTACCCATGTGTTAAAAAATGAGAGGGTACCTGTGATATAAAAATTAAAATGAATAGAGGTAGCCCGTGCCGCTGCAAAACCGAAAGTAGGGTCTTTTTATGAATTTTACATTTATTTTTGACAATATACTGCCATTTGTCCGAAGATGATATGTATATGAACATATTAAATATGTATGATGCATATATAATCAAGCCACAGGTTCATTTCAGCCCGAAAAATATGTCGAAGTGATGGGCGAAGCAAGACATGTCGATTTTTTGTAGCTTATTGTTAAGTTGCAGTACATGAAAATCGGGCACATGACAAATCAGCACATAAATAAAATATCCTAGTGTTCCGTGGTATACATCTTTTCTACGTGACATACCTCCTTTCCTTATTACAATGAAATTTTACTGGATTGGTATCCATCGCTGGTTTGTTTTTAGCAGAGAATGACCTGTGCATGTTCAGAGAGGGTACCGTTTCAGCAGATTTCGCAAAGAGGGTACCGATATGGATATGCACCGTGCTATATATAGTAACAAAATGTGGGGTAATTCAAGACTGTTATGGCAGGATCAAAGTCACTGTGCAATTTTAGCTGCCTCTCTCCTCGGCATTATCTTTCTATAAAAATGGGCAAGTGAATGAGCACACGTACAAAATGACGTCAACAATTCCAAGTGGGGTTCAGGATGTCTGCTGTCGTCGAATGAACTGTAGTCACAACAATTTCAGATTAGATGACATTATTAGTTGCAATCATCTTATTTAGTTAAAGTTCTATAAAACTCAAGCAAAAAAAACTACATTAATTGTACCAAAATGTCTCCCCCTCAGATATTACTAAAACGATTTCTAAAGACACGAAGACAGCTTAAATTGCAAAAATGCTAAAACCAAAATAATTTGTCATGTAAAAAAATAAATATCGGGCTACATCTCCAGATAGGTCAAACAATGTGCAACAAAGGAAGAACTACAACCAACCCACAGAGAAAAGATCTTTATTCGGGGTGCATTTTATGATTTTGGGTTTGATTTGTACCTTGGTAAGCATTAAACTTCATATGCAAAAACGAACACCAAAACGTTATTGTCACAATAAAGAACATATTTATAATATAACAGCAACAAAACAATATTGTTTCACCTTCATTTAGTGTTATCATGTTGTTTTTTTTCTTGGAAATTTCTAGCTAGTTGTAAAACTGAATGATAGATATTTGTTTACATTTACAACTGTTCGTTTCGTAGAAAGGGGGACAACCAAGAAACACGATTTAATTGTTGTACAACTCTTCATTTATTTTTTCATTATACAACCGATTAATTAGATTATATATAACAGACGCGCTCTTAATCAACTCTGACGTTATCTGATTGATCTGATATCAGTTTTCAAAATGAAATTCAACATTTATTTAATCATCCGAACTATAGACCCTTGCATTTAAGGGCTAACAGTCAGGGAAGAGTTACTTCCCTTACCGGATGTGACGTAAATGGGGGATAAAACTATGCATGCCGCATAGAAAGTTAGCTTATTGAAAAGTTAAATGCGTAAATACTGATCGTTCACTTATGATTATAACATAAACATTACGCATGCATACAAAAATTCAATATCAAGACAATAGAAAAAAAAAAGAAAAAAAAAGATTGAGATTAATTCTTGCTAACAAGGATTTATAAATCCGTGTCGGTACGGAGCGAAACAGCGAAATTTCAAAGTGAATATATTTATAAGATCTAGATTTTCTCAAATACCATGATAAAAAGCTAGTAACTAAATCAAATTTAAATATTTTATAAACACCTATACACACTGAAATTGTCTATTTTAAATTTAAATGGCCATTTTCTAGTTTTCTGTGTTATTTTCTGTCAAATACCGGCGTATTTGTGACAAATCTGAAGATAAGATTGCCAATGTATTTTAATGATTGTTTTTCAAGCTTTAACTAATAGTACAAAATCAGAATGCATTCTGTCAATACTTACTGATTCTTTTTCTATTTGCCGTATAAAAAAATATTTCAAAGAACCAGTGAAGGATATAATTTTATAAATATTCCGGAAAGAACGAAAACCACGTGGCATTGACTTTTATAATTTTAGATTCGCAACAGACGATAATATACGGAAGAGTATACTGACCCCCCTTATATATTTTTATTATGCCTTCAAGAAAA
Source organism: Ruditapes philippinarum (assembly GCF_026571515.1). NCBI lineage: Eukaryota > Metazoa > Mollusca > Bivalvia > Venerida > Veneridae > Ruditapes > Ruditapes philippinarum. The sequence goes on from NW_026860878.1 coordinate 141,396, forward strand.
AAAACCTTTGTATAATACATATCTTTAAAAAAGTGACAAGTTATATGATATCTAAAATAAATCTTGCACAGTTTTATCTGTTATTATACACCATAAATCACAAATATGCATTGTTTCTTCGATGATATTTGGAAATTTAAGAGAACAGAATGTTCTTCTTAACATAAAGTAGTTGTACACTTTAGACTTTATCATATGAATCTCATGAAAAAAGATGTATGAATTTATAAATTAAATTAGATTCTCTTGGTATAATAAGTCGCATCTATTATTTTAATATTAAATGGCCATTTTTTCGTTTTGATATAAAAAAAAACATGTATAATCATTCAAAAAGATGTAAGAAATATTTATAGTATAAGGTGCTCAAAGTTTCAATAACATTTATATAATAATAATATATATCAGTTAAATTATAATATTTTATATATATTTTATATAATACTGGCAAGATACTCGTGTACCGCAAGTGTGTTATCATAACGATCAACTTATGTTAGGAAACATATAAAACATCATCTAAGCTAAAAATTCAGGTAAAGAATATATATAGTATATATGATTATATCATCTCTATATCTGTCAAACAAATAGTGCCTCAAAAACATACAGTTTTCAAATAAATAAAAGCGTTTACATCAAGAAAATGTCTGCTTCTTGAGGTAAAATTGTAACGAAAAGAAGAAAAAACATAATTCTTATAAATAAAAGTAAGGTCTTCAGAAAGACTTAAGTTTATAAAACGTATCTTTAACAGTATAGTAGCCAAAAAACAGAAAAGATCAATATGAACTATATATATAAATTTAAAAAAAACATTACGAACTATGTTGTTATCATGTATCGTCGTATTTTAAACAGGCATATAAAATATGTAAGGGGGGTCAGTATACTCTTCCATAATAATAAGATAATTTTGATTTTAAAAATCTATTCTTTAAAGACCTTTTCCTAGTAACTTATTTCATAGATAAATAGATGTGTATATTTAAGCGCCACTGGGCCGTAACATATTAATTAACAGGGTACATATGTTGTATATACAAGCGGCACTTAGCTGTGATATCATAAACCACCAGGGTGCATTTTTTAGAGTTATAACAATACATTAGACTACGTCACTTTTGTTAGTTGTCAAAATATTTATGGCCCAAATTTTGTTATGGATCATCCTATGGACTTTATTGGTCATGCCTTACTGATTTGATACTCGATCCAGAATCCTACCAACTGGCACAGTCAAAAATACGTAAAATTATAATTCGGTTAATAACGAATTTCTGTGAACGCGTTTTACAACTTGTTTTTGTTGTGTGTTGTTTTTTTTTTTTAAATATTTGATAAGCAGAGTATGAATTAAAAAGTATCAAGTTGAAAATATTACTTTACCAGCTTAAATATATTGGTGTGATGTACAGAATCCTTACATAATATCTTTTGGGTATTGTATATTAGCAGAGACATAGATACATTATCTATATCTCTGGTATTAGCAAGTTAGTACGATTTAACTGCCTGGTTAATAATTTAACGAAAATGGTAATCGTGATCAGTTACCCAGGAATATGGTCTACTATTAAAACAAATCGTTAACCATATTATATAGTAAACATACCTATTCATTTCACCATCATTTTCATGTAATATCTTATTCAAGTACACAGAATTTTGGCAATTTTAATCTGCCAATCTTAAAAGAGAAAGGATTAACATCTTTATATCCCTCTATTAATGTACTAAATCGTATCGGCAGTGTCCACCATATCCCCCAATGACGTCATCCAAGGGCGACAACTTGAATACGGTCTTAAATGAAAGGGTCTATAATAACTGCAAAATAGCAATGTAAATAAACGATGGTTCATGTAATTGGCAAATGAGTATCTTTTTGGAAACCAAGATTACAACAATATAAATGGCATTTACGGAGCATAATGGGCATTTATGTATAAAATATGTATATCAAGTACATTAAGGACATCGGATAGACAGGGATAGACAGGGAATGCAGACACTATATGTCAATTGTAGAAAATATTGATCACTCACATAGAAAAAGAATGCAGAAATCTCTCACGTCTTAAATAAGTAAATAAAAGAAAAAGTATGTTATATTTGTATAATTTCTGCCACTATGAAATAAGCTGTGAAGGTTGTGGTGCGCTTAATTTTGTCTTACCATATTGCTACCCCTGAATAACATACAGGGCCACAGAAGCGCAAGATCGACACTACACATTTATAAGAATCAAACGATACGTTCAAATGTTCGGAACGCTTCAGGTGGAGCCTTGACACTGATGACTGTTGTGTCAATATGACCTCTTGATCACAAAAAATATATAAGAGGTAAATTATACTCTAAATTAACTTACCGGAGTAAGGCAAACAATTTCAGTAAATAACAGTAAACAAAAAAGTTTATTTCATAGAATAAATCTCTATTGTTTTAAAGTACAACATATTAGAACAAAATTAGCCTGGTGATCAAGTTTACCTTGAAATAGATTATGTTTTCTATTATCTCTGTACCATCTTATTGAGCTTAAACTAAAATGTCGTTCCAGATGAGTTTTATAAACAAAAGGATACTCAATGAAAGAAAAGTATAATGCGACATTTTGCTCGTATCCAATTTTGTAGAACATCTACTAAAACATAATATTTAAGATATTTTCTAAATGAAAATTACTAAAGTGGCATTTCACAAAGGCGCTATCTTTTCAGAGTCCAAAATACCTATATCAAATGCATAAAGTTCTCAATCTAGCCTTGTTTTCATTTTACTTTCAGTGTCCAAAAATCATGATACATGTAGTACTTGAAATAACAACGTTCTATCAAAATGTCAAAAATGGAGGTGTGAAATAAATAGGTCAATATGCTTTGTTGAGAACAATATTTATTTTTTGAACTCGCACACAAGCTAGCACTATTTCAAATATAGATTTTTTTACTCCTTCAAAAGAATTAAATTGTGAACTAATCAATGTCTTTATACCTCATGTCGTTTTTGTAAATAATAAAATGAAGTCACGGAGCGTGACAAAAACTGTACAAGCATGATCGTTTACCACATTTTTACTTGCTTAACAAACTATTTGTAAATTCGATAACTAAGTTTGAAAACAAATTTGAATCCGATCTTCTAGCACTATAACTCATAATGTATTATCTTGGACAAAAAAGAACAGAAAGACATGAGTGCATGCAACAAACAGCATGACAATATCCCTTGAGAAATTAACCTCTTTAAAACGAAACTGAGTATCTTGTTTTATTACATAAGCTCTTATTTAAGACAATTTCGGGGTAAATTTTGAAGTCCCTAGGGATTTTGCATTAAAACAAGATAAATATATATAGGATTAAATACTGAACAGTAATATGATAATGACAGAAAATTGCATAAAACATGATAAGACATGTGACGTGACGGAAATTAGAAAAAAAAGAAATCCAACAACTTGTAGAGCCGTCAACATCATGCTTTAAACATATTGTTAATGTCATCAATGCTGAACATTCTCGACAGATGAAAGTAATATTTTGTTAATAAATTAATCTATCTACACATTGTCGTTCATTCCACATCTCATATCTAATACAAAGTTAAAAGTGCACACATCGTACACTTACATATACGTATAACGTGAACATGAATTATCTTCCTTAAACATAGGAGTTTTTCATTATATACCTTCTACAATTTAACAATGAATGGGATCGTGATGCATCCCAAATGTATATCATCTTCGGATCTAATTAATCTATTATTGTTTTTTATTTTTATTTATTTTATTTTTTTTTTGAGGAGGTACGGGGTTCCCTCAACATTGTTTTCCTTTTTAGTATCCAGTTTATATTATACGCGAAGTAGCAAGGTTATGTCAAATGCAAACCATTGTGGTGTGAAAGAAAGAGACTACTAATAATTTATGAGCACCATACTGATAGATTGGACTTGTACATAACTAAGACCTATATAAATTCAAACTCATTTGACGCCTTGTTCAATAAAGGTTCTGAAAGCACTGAATATATATTTATATTTTAATCATTATGATAATTGCACCCCCCCCCCCCTTTTTCACTTTCAAAATAATACAATTGCTTTTATTTGCTTTTTATATCCTACTGAGATATGGTTATCACCACAAGTTTGACTATTTAGATTATGGAATAACGTACATTTAAGTTTCGTACAGCATTTCTGGAGAAGCCTATGTGTGTATATGTTATCTTTTTTATTGCTTCATTTTGTTTTGTGTTTCCATTTTTAACTTCATTTATATATAAACTATACTAGTATATTATTTTCATGTATTTATATGTTGTTGGAATTTGAGAAATAACTATAAAGCATTGCAGGCAGTTTGATTTTAATCATAATGAAATTTATCGAGGCAATTCTACAAATAAAATGAGCCAAATACCAATTATGCATGCGCGGACCCATGGTGTAATAAAGTCCCTTATCTATCATAATAAAATTAAACTTCATCGAAAGGATGAAAGACAGCAAATTGATAATAAAATGCTTTGATAGAGGATCCTGGCTTAGAATTACTTTTGACTTTTATAATAACACACAGCAGGGTATGAAACAGACACCTTAATATTAATAGTTTTGTATCAGTCGTCAATCCGCCTGCACAGGGATAACAATTTCAGTCTTTGATCACGAAAGTCATTTATCTATTAAATCAGCGTCTAATTCTTAGCTACCTAAGGATAATTTTAATATAGACACGTATGAAAGTGGAATTAGAAATGGTGGAAATGATTTTTCAAATTGAATATTCACTGAGAAGTTAAGAAGGTAAATTACTTGAACTGAATGTAAGAATGTGTGAAGATATATTTGTTTATTTTCTTTACCTAAACACACAGCTTATAGTCTCACTACTAAAGCTGAAAATGGACATACACGCATTTCAATAGAAATTCTTGCAATTGTGTAGTGTTACTTAGAATAAAATGAAACAAAAAAGCAGATAATTAAAAAAAAAAACATAAACAATTAGGACATGGATAGATAATAAGGATAAATAATGTCAAACTAACGTAGCATAATTATTTTCCCGAAATGAACTTATTAGCAATACATAATATATTTTCAAGAGATGGCCCCTAGCACTGGTTGAGCAAACTTTTACACATTTAGAAACATGTTGTTCATTTGTTCATATTCTTTATTCATTCTTTAATGTCATAGATTCGTGTCATTCGACGTCCCAAAATCAAAGAATGTGTTAACCTTCAACAGGAAAACAATAGGCGGAACTAAAAAGACATGGAATTTTGAAAGAAGATCAGGTAATGAAACGTATTACATATGATATTTTAAGACGCTGTTTGATCTATTCAAAAAGCTTCCTAGTAACGTTCCTATGTTCACATCATGATTTATAATGTGTCATAAATTGCGGTTTGAATCGCAACATTGGTTCCGAGGGTGCCCATCGGGCGGATACAAGGCTTTCCGAGGCTTTTTACAATAAAATGCTTTAATATGAATTATTGTATAACACGCTTCTCATCTGGCAACCCCATGCCAGATGAAATTTTGGCTTGTGTAAAACGAATAGAAGCAGAAGTCTGATATGCTAGGATAGAAAAATATTACTAAAATGCTTTACCAAAATAAAACAATTTTTCATGTCAATATATTTCATTCGTAACTATTTTCTTACTAAAATGTTAACTATGCATTTACAATTTCCTTCATAACGACGGAATGAATTTATCGTAGGCGCCGTTTTGGATCATCATTTCGCCGAAATGATGTCATTTCGGAATTTTGAAATGACGCAAATTTTATTTTCATCAAAGATTAAGTGGTTTGGATTGAGTAGTTGGACTTGTTGGTCTTTAAGGTGTTCATAACTGTAGATGGAAGGATGGAATTTAGTGGTCGGTAATGGGATTTAGTGGTCGGCAATGGAATTAAGATGAAAATAAATATGTTTTTTTAGATATTGAAACTTACGTTTAAAATAAATGATTAGCTGAGCTGAAATGGTTTTGTTGCAAAAGTGTGTTTTACTTTTTCTAAAAATACATTTTTACAGTTATTAAATTAAATGATGTGTCCGTTTAAGGTGTAATAAATCGAATATCCCTAAAATAACAACAACAATAATAATGATGAAATAGTGAAAAACAGAATCCCCAAAGAAAGCCCAGCAAAATAAAATTGAAAATATTGCAGGCTCGGTTTGATTGAGCCTGTTCATGGACGGTAATGGAAAGTGCAAGTTACCTTCCACATCCCTAGCACCGGCTTAAGCAGAATTCAACATTTAAACACTAAATCGTGAAATTTTGAATTAAGAAACATCCGCAGATGTGTTCATACGGCAGTTATTATGGATCATTCAATGTGACACATACTAGTAGTGTCATTCCATGAAAAGAGGCGTATGCCCTAAACGAGAAACAATGGTCGGAACTAAATAAAATGGAGTTTTGAAAGGGGATCTGAGGTTATGAAGCCTGCATATCACAGACAAGACGTTAAAAGACACATTTAAAAAGCAGGCCACACATCCTAAGGATGATTATATAGTATTCAAGTAGGAATACGGGAACCATCCAAATTGAAAAAGGCTAAATACAAGAAACTAAAAATACCATCTTAAATGTATACACATCAATAATGTCGTGCTGAACAATGATAATTATAATTGACAAATTGAAAGTGCGTCCTTTTACTTATTCTTTTTTAAATGGGCGGATCTGATATAAAATATTAATATATGACTTTTTGTCTATGTAGTTCTCTATGATATTACAGTTGTATGCTTAAGATCGCAATTTTGTCTTGAATGTCTGATGCAAGCATTTTAGATTGAGAATTATGCATCGAAAACGGATTAAATATTTTGTGCGTGCTTAATATACTTAGAGCAAAAAGCGAAGTCGCCGCAATGATTAACGTTTTGAAATGCACAAGATTTTATTCTGCATAAAATTCAATACTTTTGAAATCCAACGTTTTGGACACATCATGTCTTGATTATTTCATATAAAAAGGTAATTACAGTAGGAAAATGCAATCTTTTATTGTTATATATGATAAAGCAGTAATTATTAAATAGATCATTTGCAGATTGTCTGTCTTCGCAATTCTTATAAACCGTGCAGGAAGCGTTTCTTTCAATATTTCTTTATCAATATTTAGTTCAATGAATTGTAAAATAAGGCTTTAAATTTATTTGAAAGTTTTAAGTACTTTTCAAAGGCATTTTATTGATTTGCATGTTTATATATTGCAATTTTATTCCCAAATGAATTCATCGTATGTATAAAAATTATTTTTTGATGCTTAAAGGGTTGTGACATATCTTTTTGGAAATTTTAATCCGATTGAGGACCAGTTGCTTCTATGCAATGTGTTCTATCGTAGAAACTCTAAGGCAATTTTAAGCGCATGTGCATGATATTGTTTTAAGCATTTATCATTTAGTTCTATTGTAACAGTCGTTTGGAAACACAATTCTTAATAGTGTACGGTTGGAAGCTGTTTGCCTGGTTTCTACATTATTTTTTAATTTTGTGTGCACGTTATTGTTCAACGTGATTTAGCATTATTATATAATCATTATACTATGTGCTATTCAATGTGATTTAGCATACATTTTTTTAAAAAAAATGTATACAAATAATTTATCGCTGGAATGAAATTATCTTATCGCTGTCAATCCGTCATGATCAAGATTCATTTCATTGAAATTCCGTCAAACAAAAGTACATCTCTTATTTTAAAAGATGCATAGAACAATGCATCAAAATGGTCAAAGTCATCTTTTTGTTCTATAATATTTAATAAATTACATGAGTTTTAGAAAAACACTTTGCGTTGATTGAACGCCACCCATCCTTGTTGATCTTTTTTCTTAATATTTTGAAAATGCTGCATATTTTGCGGTTAGTTTTAAATAGGTTTTTGATATTTTATATGATTTTATTGTCACGTCTTTCTTATTTATTTAATTACGTGAAAGTTTTAGGACAGCACTGTAAGATTTTATTTCCCATAAGTCAAATGGCATTCCGAAGGCTATATATTTTTGCCCACTATAATTTTAATCAGTTAAACAGACAACTTATGATCTTAATAATCTTTTGATAACAATTGATAAAAACCCTATCTTTTAAACAAAAGCCTGGCATTCAAATAGTTGTTATCTTATGAAATGTTTAGAGTTCCTTGCCAGTGAGCCGTTATTAAGTACCTCTGTAAGAAAGGGATGTCCCCTAAGGAAATCCATGAAGACTGGATACACTTGGGAAGGAGTCCCCTTCCTTGAGCACTATGAAAAAATAGACTACAGAATTAAAGAGGGGCAGGAAGAGCATTGGAGATGATGAGCGGCCTGGGCGGCCAAAAGAGGCCACCAACGAGGAAACTGCCCAACTATGCACGATTTGTTCATGTGCGACAAAAGGCGAGACCTGGGAATCATTGTTAGGGAAGTGAATATAAACTTTGGTTCAGTTCAGGCAATTCTGACTGATGTCTATGGCATGTCAAAGGTTTTCGCTAGATTGGCCACTAGACAGCTAACTGACGATAAGAAACGGACCAGGCTTGACATTTCAAGATATCTTTTGTCTCACTACGAGGATAAACTTGATTTTATTTACCGGATCGTAACTCGAGCTGAAACATTGGACCATCACTTCGATCCAGAATAAAAAAACAACAACAGAACATGCAGTGGAAGCACTCTGGCTCACCAACTCCGAAGAAATTCAAGGGGATGCAATCAGAAGGGAAGCTGATGGCTTCAATATTTTGGGATAGTCAGGGGATAATCATGATTGACTATCTTGAGCAAGGTCGTCCAATGAACGGTACGTACTATGGTGTCTGCGTCAGGAAATCGGGCGTAAAAGGAGGGGCAAACTGACTCAAGGCGTTCTGCTCCTGCACAACAATGAGCCAGCTCACACATCGCAAGTTGTGATGGCTGATGCAACTGACTTTAATGAAGGTGTCACTGAGGCGGTCAATGAGTTATTTGAAGGGTTGAAACAAGTTGTAACACAGGTTGGCAAAGTGCATTTATGTAGAGGGAGATTATATTGAAAAGTATGACCATTAGTTGGGTTCTCTGACTACAAGAAGTACATCGGGCCAAAAACTTATTGATCAATCCTCGTCAGTCGTCAAGGATATTAACGAATCTAGATTTGAATCTAAAACAATTAATTTTAATTCATACATAAAACGTTAGGCTTTTAGTAATGTTGCATTGCAGCATAATAGAAATTAACGATCAGCAGAATAAATAAACGAGACACTTGTTAACACATTATCAATATGTTATGAACAAAAACGAATTATAACATATGAAAATTTGTAACTTTTATTTCAGATTCGCCATTTATAAGAGTAAGAAAAAATCATTTTACGCAGCTATTATAACAGTGAATTTCCAAAACCATCCAGAGTGAAAATCCCAATAAAGTAATTGAATGAACTATATTGGGCATTACATTCTAAACTTCATTATACATATTTAAAATACTTCTTGTATCTCATTAAGAATCAAATGAATATGCTAACATCAATTGAAGGGAGAAAAATGCAATATTTTCATATCTGCGATTTGAATTGTTCATCAAATACTCTATACATGTCATCGAATTGAATACACTACGCAGTCTTACAAAACTTTTCTCCATATAAAGAAAAAGGGTCCGTTGAGAGCATTCAGATTCCACGATAGTTATCTAGATTGAACTGTGGAAACGTATTTTTCAGAACCTATCAAATGAACGTCTTAGACTTGTCTTAATCTAACTATATACACATTATCTGTTTGCTATCTTCCAGGTTTTGTAATTGTGAAATGAATTGTTTTACAAGTATTCGTTGATTCTGTCTGTGTCTTCATTTCGCTCAATGTATGTAGATTTATTAACTTTTCAAATCCACATTAAATTGTATGTTTACAGTAAGCAACGTGCTTGGACATTTACAAACTTCATTTTGGCGTGATTTTAGTAAATATGATAAATTTGATATTTTGTCATATATTTGCCTGAGTATCCCTTTAAATGACATAACTTTGATCGAAAAAATACATTTCTATTTTAGATAAGCAAACTTATTTATTGCAATTTGTCAATTCGTTTTGTCGCTTAATGGGTTCTTTACTGAACATATTTTTAGAGATTCTTTCACTAAAGGAATTGTTTAATTGTAAAATGAGATCCAAATTTCTGTTTGGAAGTCAAATTACATGTTTTTTCTTAGAAATGTTAAGAATATTATCAATACCACTTATGCATGTATGACCTGTTGATCAATTACTTTATATACAGGGAGATCCTTGTAAAGAAACACAACACTTTTTAAAAGATGAAAACCAGAGAATTTTAATGAGATAATGTTAGGGGCAAGCTCTCAAGCCCTCCAGCAAATATGATGTATCTATTTATCAACTGAAACAAAATAATATAAGTCAACAATACTGATATTTTATCAATTTGGTTACATAAACTTCTGATATTTTATCAATTTGGTAACACAAACATGATAAATCGATTAGACAGTTCTTTTTCCTTTCCAATACTAATAAATCGTCTGACTATTCCAACTGAGCCTCACCAAAATCATTAAATCGTTGACTCTCTTAATCGATGTTCAATTAAAACGACTGTAGAAATTTCTAATTTGATTCATAAAAAAGATAATTAAACCGTTATACCAACATATACGTTGCTTTGTAACAAACCCCAGAGCTGTATAACAAATTTAATTATATAAAAATATATTGCAATCAGTGAAAATACAAAATAGAAAGATATGAACCAAGATTTTCCTGTAATAGATTTTAACGGAATATTCATGGAAAATGACTGATATAAATATACTAGTATTAAATTGAATTTAAATACAACATATTTTCCAAATCTTTTTTTAAATTACTTTTTCATTAAATGTTTGCAAAATAATTGTCAAATGAAACTTTCACACATACGCAACAATGTGAAAGATAAAAAGCATTTACATGTACATGTTTTTCTGTTACAGTCAAAATACTGACTGAAGAATTGTTCTTTGTTGATTAAGACCCATACACCGATTTTGCAGCATTATTTACATTCATAGTGGCACAATGTTTTGCGAAAGTTTAAATGCAGTTTTATCGGATGAATTGTCAAATTTGTTACACGAACATTCAAATGGAAACTCTCAGCCGCGCTGCGTTCGACCTTTTAACCACTTGCTGACAAGCAGGGGCCTAGACCTCAGAGGCAAAGAATCAATACCTTTGAACATTTGTCAGAGGTTTTATTTATCGTTTTCAAATGAAGATTTTCACTAAAACTTAATCAGTTTTTTTTCCTTTTGCAAATTAATTTCAATTTTAAATATATTATGGACTCTTGAATTATTCGTTTGCAATGTATTTGATCAGTTGATAATTGTTCAATGTGTTCTATACTACAGAGTTTTTGAGAACGAAATCATCCATCGCTATTACAAATTTGCTAATTTAAACATAAAACAAAAACACTTTTCTGTGTATGAGTTATATAAATTCAACGGTTGGGATATAACGATTAATATGTGTTTTTTGAAGGTAAGTCATGAAAATTGTTGTGTGACACATTAAATATGTCACAATTCAGATTAACGATCAAACTATAAATGGTTCAGACAAACTGAAATATTCGTGAAAATTTAAAATATTATGTTATTATAATTCTAGTTTGGACGTAAATTTCTATAAAAACTGACAGAGAACCTTTAATAATTTAATCATGCCATGACACTGTCTAATATGTTCAAGCATTTTATTCAATAACTGACGAATTATACTTGTGTATGGTATTAATAAAAATCAACCAATTCAACCAGACACGTTGCATTTCATATGATTGCAAGAGTTTTTAAATCAGGAGAGTATTTGAACCACACGAGCTTTACACGTATAAGGAAAAAGAAATAAAAAATATAACTGCTCTTAAGAAGTTAAGCAATTATTGTTGTATCACGCAAGCATCACAGATATTTAGCGAATTTAATTAGTAAACAAGATAACAACAAAAATATGGGACGATTACAGACAGTAAAATAACTAAGGCTTATGTCCTTTCAAAAACATTATTTAGATCACCAAAGAAATATTTCTTGCAGTGAGTTGTTTGTGCGACACTTTTTGTTTAAAAAAGACATTTCAGACAACACATCTTTCTCTCCTTATGATTAAAATACTAAATGGATTGAACTATAACAAAATATTATATTGCTCTTGTAAATTGACAGACATTTTTTAAAGATTCAAGCTTGATACAGAAAGGAATCTTGTTATACGCATGGCAATTATGGCTACAATATTTCTTAATTTGCTTCTAATTAGGAGATATGTTGTTGAAAGCTGACATTAATAAGTCTAGATGGACACTTTAACAAAGGAAACTTTATTTGAAGGTAAAAAACAAGATAAATAAGGGGAACGTGTTGTTTTGGTTTACATTCTGATTATTTAGATAACATGGTGGTTTAATTATTTTAATGAACATTTACATGACAATAGAAATGTATCCAATCCCTTTATCCAATTAAAAAAATTGCTCACCAAGAAAATGACCACCTTATACAATCCGAAAAGAAATTTCCTCATTGTTTTCTGTTTCTGTATCCATTTCCTCAAACATTTGAATTAATCTGCCTAACAAATGTCATATCAACTTGTTAACACAATATTTTGTCGTAATTGAAATCAATGCACAAAAAATGGTTCACTAATATTCATTGATAACACCATTTGATTTGATGACAAATCGACTCTCAAATCAACATAGCAAATTTTACAAAGATTATTCTTAGCCTCTGAAACGTGTTATGTTTTCATACTTATATACAAAGCATAACGAGTATACTTAGATATATTATAAAATCGAAAATGTAATAAGCGTTAGAAAGATTGCACAATATATCGGCTCAGTATATTAAAGACATTCTTTTTACTGATTTTTCAGTTTCTTGTCTCTAGTATTTTATACAAACAAATTATCAAACTTATTTTAATTATTTTCACTAAAATTTTAATTACTTAAAATTCATGGAACAATTTCTGTTGTGCATTGATTGAAGGCAAAAACCTTAGTGCATTTTACAGACAACTGTTGACATTTAGATTAATAATTAGACATATATAAAAAGACAGTTTCGAGGTGAACTAGACAGCCAAATATCATATTTAATTCATATGAGATATGTTATATGGCAGTTTTCAACAAATGGTTAACCTTTTGATAAAAATGTCAGACTCATATGCCGTAAAACAGTTTTAAAACTTGATATTTAATTCTGTAGAAACTCAAAACTACGTCCAATTGAATTGCCTAAGAAAGGTTGAAAATTAAGGTTAAACACTGAAATTTGATTACAAACCTGATATTAAAACACATTTTATTACATTAATACCAATGTTACTATATATAGAAACAAAATTTAGGATAATTCAAGTCCGTTATGGCAGGGCCTTAGTCCGTGTGCAATTTTTCGGGATTATTTTTTATATTGGGCAAGTGAATGAGCACACATACAAAACGACGTAAACAATTATCAGTGGCGTTCAAGATGTCTGCTATCGTTGACTGAACTGTATACACTAGCAACAACAATTTCAGGTTAAGATTACATCATTAGTTGCAATCATCTTACTTAGTTAAAGATCTATCAAACTCAAGCAAAAAACCTACATTAGTTACTAAAAAGTTACCTCAGATATTACTAAAACGATTTCTAAAGACACGAAGACAGCTGAAATTGCAAAAATACTATAACCAAAATAATTAGTCATGTAAAAAGTATAAATATCGGGCTACATCTCCAGATAGGTCTAAAAAAGCTAGTAGACATTGTGCAAAAAGGAAGAACTAGAACCATCCAAGGGGACAAGATCTTTATCCGGGGTACATTTTATGACTTGGGGTTAGACTTGTACCTTGGTAAGCACAATACTTCATATGCAAAAAAGAGCACCAAAACGTTATTCTCAAAATAAAGAACAGTCTTATAATATAACAACAATAAAACAACATTGTTTCACCTTCATTTTGTGTTATCATGTTTTTTCTCGGAGATTTCTAGCTGGTTGTAAACTCAATGATAGATATTTGTTTACATTGACAACTGTTCGTTTCGTAGAAAGGGGGGCAACCAAGAAAAACGATTTAATTGTATAACTCCTTTGTTTGATCAAGTCTTATCATATTAGCCATGTTTTCGTTTAAAAATCCATATCGTACCCCATATAACCTCGTTTTCATTGTCAGTGTTCAAAATATCTATATCAAATGCATATAGTGAATTTTATGGCCTTGTTTTTTATTTTCAGAGTCCAAAATAACAATATCAAATGCATAGCGTACTCCATCTAGCCTCGTTTTCATACTCCATCTACCCTCGTTTTCATTTCAGTTTTCAGAGTCTAAAACACTTTTCAAATCCTAATTTATGTACTACTTGAAATAACAACTTTCTGTCAAAATGTCAAACTTGGGGGTGTCACTATACAGAGTTGAGAACAATTTTGCTTCTCGTGATCTCGTTCACAGGCTTGTGCCGCGTCCAATATAGGTTGTATTCATCCAATAAAATTCAAAATTGTAGTCAACAATCTATTACAACCTCATAATTGAGTTTCTGTTATTCTGTTAACAATAAAATAAAGACATAAAGTGTGTCGAGAAAATGCATCATCGTTTACCGCTTATTTGAAGTTTTACTTGTTAAACATGCTCTTCTTTAGCAGATAATTAAGTTTGAAAAATGTGCATCCGATCCACTAGCACTATAACTCATAGTGTTTTATCTTTGAAAAACCTTAACAGAAAGACATGAGAACATGCAAAAAACAACATGACAATACCCCTTGAGAAATTAACCTCTTTTAAACGAAAATGAGTATCTTGTTATATTATATAAGCTCTTATTTAACAAAAAAATGATGAAAAACTTTGGAATCACATAAAAACTAGTTTTTCCATGTTAACATGTCGTATGTACCTAATTTTGGTGAAAAATTGTTGTTTTGTAAAATTTATATTTTTTTTAGTTAACCCTTTCCCCCATGAGCATATTGTGAAAAATGGCCGTTTTCACTGAAAAGCCTCCTGTTACAAGTTCAAACTGCTATGAAACTATGACAAATGCTTCAATACTAATCAAACTTGGCACAAATGTTAACTGGACCATTGTCTTTGTAACGACATGCTCAGTCTTAAATTTCCTGTTACCATGGCAACGAGGGGACATCTCAAAATTGCCAAAAATCACTATTTTGCCTCGATTTTTTCCATCAAAATTTATTTCAAAGTGCTGCAACTGCTCAAGGGATTAAGATAGAGTCAAAGGCTTTTCAGCGTTGGTTAAACTTTACATTATGATCAACCTGGGGTCATTTTTAGCCTCTCACAAGTCCAAAATTTTCTTGGCGATGAGGGGGACTCCGCCCCCCTTCAAACCCCCCTAAAAGAAGGGGGCACATCCCCCTTCTGGCAACCCCCTGATGTATCTTTTGGATGGGGGGCGGCGCCGAAAAAGTGCTAAATTTTTTAAGCAACATTTCTCAAACGAAAACTTATGTTTGGGGCCCAAATAGGACATTTTTTCACTATTTGAGGCCTAAAAAGGGGGGGGTAGAAAATGCGTTGTTTCGCGTATATATGTGGTAAAGGGTTAACAAAAGATGATGAAAAACTTTGGAATCACCTAAAAACTAGTTTTTCCATGTTAACATGTCGTATGTACCTGTTTTGGTGAAAAATTGTTGTTTTGTAAAATTTATAATTTTTTTAGTTAACCCTTTCCCCCATGAGCATATTGTGAAAAATGGCCGTTTTCACTGAAAAGCCTCCTGTTACAAGTTCAAACTGCTATGAAACTATGAAAAATGCTTCAATACTAATCAAACTTGGCACAAATGTTGACTGGACCATTGTCTTTGTAACGACATGCTCAGTCTTAAATTTCCTGTTACCATGGCAACGAGGGGACATCTCAAAATTGCCAAAAATCACTATTTTGCCTCGATTTTTTCCATCAAAATTTATTTCAAAGTGCTGCAACTGCTCAAGGGATTGAGATAGAGTCAAAGGCTTTTCAGCGTTGGTTAAACTTTACATTATGATCAACCTGGGGTCATTTTTAGCCTCTCACAAGTCCAAAATTTTCTTGGCAATGAGGGGGACTCCGCCCCCCCTTCAAACCCCCCCCCTAACAGAAGGGGGCACATCCCCCTTCTAGGCAACCCCCTGATGTATCTTTTGGATGGGGGGCGGCGCCGAAAAAGTGCTCAATTTTTTAAGCAACATTTCTCAAACGAAAAATTATGTTGGGGGCCCAAATAGGACATTTTTTCACTATTTAAAGCCTAAAAAGGGGGGGGGAGAAAATGCGTTGTTTCGCGTATATATGTGGTAAAGGGTTTAGACAATTTCAGGGTAAATTTTGAAGTTTCTAAGGGCATTTCACTAAACCAACATGAATATAGATAAGATTAAATACTGAAAAGTAATACAATTATGACAGAAAATTGCATAAAACGTGATAAGACATGTTACGGAAATCAATAAAAATAGAAACCGAACAACTTTTTGAGCCTTCAACATTATGCCTTAAACATATTGTAGATATCATCCCTGCTGACTTTTCTCGATAAATGAAAGCAATATAAGTGTAATTTAAAATATAATGTAAATAATCAAGCTATCTATACATTAAATTGCACATACATTATTTTTCCATATTCGTGGTACGTGACAAAAGGGTTCTCTTCTTTGAACATATCGCCTCATACCTTATGAAATGTAACTAATGAATCTTGAACCATGACATGTCCAAATGTATTTCATTATTGGACCTAATTTGACCAATTTAGTAATGATTTCTTTTTCAGTTTCAAACATCAATATCAATCAATTATTTATCATTCTTAAAAGGGGCGACAACCAAGATTAGCGGCGATGTCTATACGCCGTGTTTCCGGAATAGTTCCTTGAATGCTGCTTGCTGTTATGTGATTGAGGCCCCCGAATTAATAATTTCAATATAACAAGAGGGCATGACTCTGGTAAACAGGCCAAATTTGTTTGTTTGTTTACTGGACCCTGTATGTATTGTGCATAGGTAAAACCGGGCTATAACCAGAGCGCATGACTATGTTTACGCATGGTTTTGGTCCCGTTATAACATTGACAAATGAGGGAAAAATAGCCGATTTTATGCTATAATAAAAGAAAAAAAAATTCTCAAGTATGCCTACAGTACACTTAATCCTTATAAGGCAAGGACATTTTAGTTAATGTTACTCTTGGTTTATTTTTGTTACCTACCCATTGAATAAATGCCTGATGTGTTGATAATTATTTCTAAATGCAAAATTTCTGTGACTTTGCCATTCTAAGCAATAAATGATATTTTATTTTAGATTTCTTCTATTTCTGCTTCTTAGTTACATTAAATAATATGTTGTCTTGAACCTTCTTGGTTTTATTGTGCAACACAGTTAGATATATAGAAATGTACGTTCAAATTCTAAACAATACAAACAAACTGAAATGTTCGTGTTTATTTTGGGGGAAATTCAAAGCGTCTTAAATAATCACGAATATAACAGTTTGTTTGAATTATTCTAGTTTGGATGTAAATTTCTATGAAATTGACAGAGAATCTTTAATAATTCAATCACGTCATGAAGCTGTCTAGCATGATAACGCGTTTTATACAATAACTTGCTAATCACAGTGTGGAAGTATTAATATCAATTTAATCAGATACGTTGTTTTTCATGTTTGCAATTTCTTTTTAGTGAGGAGAAAGTTTGTAGACAATGACATTTATACTGTAAATGAGATATACATGTGTAACGAAATAGATTAAAAAGTCAGTACTGAATATAAAACTATGTTTGAGAAGGTCAAGCATTTGTTAAGGCACAGTCTGCTTAAACGGGATTAATTTAGCAAAGTTGTATTCGTATATAGTGATATATATACTTTGGTACACCTGCAACAAGATAAAATCAACAATTCGGACAATTACAGTCAGCACAATGATGGCCTAGGAAATATTTTCTGCAGTTAGCTGTTCGTATGGCATTTTTAATAAATAGAAAGGCATTACAGATGGATTCATATCTTTCTCATTGTTTAAAAAAAATCTGAAATGGATTATATTATAACACAAGATTGTATTGCTCTTGTAAGTTGTCTGACATATTTTTAAGATCCGTGCTACGTGTAGAAAGGAATCTTGTTCTGCGTATGGTAATTCAGGCTTAATTTGCCTCAAGGGGAGGTATTTTATTGAAAGTAGACATTTATACGTCTAGGATGTACACTTCAGCAAAGGAAAATTTATTTGAAGATAGAAAAGAATCTTCAGGGAAACGTGTAGTTTGGCATTTTGATTATTAAGATAACATGATACGTGTTGTTTAATTCATTTCTTATGTTTCGAGACAATAATGACTCTGTAGAGCTATTATTTTTGTCATAAATGTCGTACAATTGTTCTGATAAACAATTAGATACACGACATAAAATAAATATGTTCAAATTTCTAATGTACCCTGAATCCTATCAATAAAATTCACCAAGAAAATGCTCACCCTTTATATAGTCCGGTGAGAAAAAAATTTCTTATTGGCGTCCGCGCCGAAAACATTTATTTTTGTTAACACGTATAACAAAAACAAAAAATCTAGAATTTGTACGTTGAAATTCATCCCAATTGTTTCATACCAGTGTGCGTTCTACTTTCAGTATATATCAGGTGCTTAATTCATATTAATTTTATATTTATATGCTGATTGTATATTTGTTTCATTTATAATAAAAGTAAAACACAGACTCTGTTCATTTTGACTAGACTGCTACTGTTTTGCATGTTCCATAACATATACATTTAATATTCTAATCTCCAGCAAGCCAACACAGTTCATGATAAACAATGCTTTTGTCCCACTTTTTCATCCATTAAAAAGTATGATAATTATACAATTCTGGTAGGATCCAATTAATCATTGAAAAGAAGATATCTGGTCATCAGATATGTCTACTAGTTCATCGTGACTTGCTGCATTTCTTGTCTGGACGTCCTTTGGTGTTTTGTATCAATGCTTTTCTTGTTGTTATCTGTTTCTATATCCTTTTCCTCCAATTTATTTCTGAATTAAATTTCGTCATATCAATGTTGTGTGCACAGCTTAAGTGTCATAATTGAAATCAATGCAACACAAGATGAGTTCCTAATATTCAATTAATAAAAATAAATTCTTTTAAATCAACACAGTATATATCGTAGAGATTACTTTTATTCTAAAACATGTTTCATATTTAAAATAAAGAAGTATACTCTTGAAATGATTAAGATATAATATAAAATAAAATCGGAAATTTAATAAGCATTTAAAAGGCTACAAAATATATCTAGTCAGTGTGTTACAGAGTTTACTTTACTGATTTTTTTGTTTCTCCTTGCTCATATTACATAGGAACAAATAAAGTTTAATTCCTTTCACTAAAATTGTATTTACTTGAAATAAACAGGTCATTTTCTGCCTTGCCTTGGTTGGTCAAGAACAACTTCAGTGCAATTTTCAGACAAGTGTTGACATTAAGATGAATATTCATACTTTAAGACAAAGATAATTCTAAGCTGAACAAGTAAGCCAGATATCAGATTGTTTTTAAAGCCGTTTTCAAAGACTGTTTAATCAACATTCCGAACCATTAGTGCGAGCAAACATAAAACACCTAAAGATTTAACTTATCTGTTCACATATTATCCAGGCTAATTAATCAGTTATTTAACAAAAAGCAAGGATAAGGTGTTATATACTTAAATTCTTTAAAAATTTATTCTTGTATTTTCTAATGTTTTAAAGTTACTCATTGTTCGAATTTCAGTTTTGAGCAGTGATTTTTCATCTCTCTTAGGCAATATAATTTGACCTAGATTTCGAGTAAACCTTTATTTTATACAATACTAAAAATACACAAATTGTATGCTTACTTATTCGTGGTACAATAAAAATTGCATTTGCTTCCATGAACATAAAGGTATTTTTTCATTCCTTTTGTCCATTACTGGATCTTATCACATCAATTTAGAAATGATTTCATTTTTGCTTAGCCGAAAGCCATTTAAATTCAGTTAGACTTTTCAGAAATTTACAGAGAATATAAGCAGAAATTTCATTGGTCGTTTTAAAATTATAAACTGGAATCTGGGAATCTCATTTGCCATTCTAACATAAACTGTATAGAATAGTTCTTGCCATTCTAAATAAAAGAAATAAAAATGGTTCAAAAATGAAATGTAAATGGTAGTTCTTGCCAAAATAAAATAGAAAGCAAAGGATAGTTCTAAAATTAAACATACATTACAGTTCTTCAACATTTAAGTTGAATTGCTGAAATATTTAATTAGTTATGTTTAATCATACTTCCTTACACAAAAACCCACCTATCAGGTACCTTTTGGTTTGTGATGTTCGATAAGTGTTCAGTATATTTGATATATCACAGACATGTTCAATTGTTATATAAATTGCAAAATATTAAAAATTTGCATAAATAAAAAGCCCCATTGTTTATTTTACCGATATTTACAAAAGAGTGAAAATGAACTGTAAGAAATTATTGAGTACAAATATATTGTTTATGTTGTATGTGGTTTTTGTTTAAGTATTACTTCAGATCCCCATACTGTCACAAATTAACGTGACGAGTGTGACTATAAACCATTCATAGGAATATTTCTTGTTATCACTATTATATTGTTTTTGTTTGTGACACCATGGCCAGTTTACAACGTTTTACAGTGTTCTATATTTTTCTTTTTCATTATAGCTGTTTGCGTTGAATTAAAGAAAAACGTTTAGGAGTTCTTTGTTGATTTAATAGTATTCATTATCCTTTCATTTCTAATTGCAATATTCCATAAGTGATTCTCAGAATAACACTGTTATAACTGCGTATGATTACATAATTTATAAACAGATAAAGGCAATATAAATCGTAAAAATAAGTATTAATGAAGCATATATAAATTTCTATAGAAAACATAGAACTAACATATACAAGTGAACCAGGTTTACTTCGGCCGAGTTTATTTTAAATTGTTTTAAGTTACTTCTTGTTTCAGTTCAGAACATGAAATACTTATACAAGCTTTATGTCTATAATTCTATATCAAATATCAGTTGTGTACTCCGTCAAGCCTCGTTTAATATTTAGTTTACCCTCGAAGTAGCAAAGTTTTGTCAAATGTAACGTTGGTGGCGAAAAACTGAATTGGCTATTATTGATTTTTGAGTACCATACTGACTATATAGGACTTGTACATAGCTGAAACATATACATGTACTAAAGGACTCGGCTGACGCCTCGTCCACTAAATGTCTGACAGCAATGAAGTCGTTCAATGGAATTCAGTATTGTACTTACGTATGTATAAAAGCATCATTAATTCATTACATGCTATAAATATAGCAATTACTGTATAGGTGTAAAAAATTATTTCTCTAGTTGCATTATGGATTTTGTGATGCCCATATACAACATTATCAATTGAATAAGAGTTAATTGAAACCCTCTAATGGTATGATAACAGTCTTGAAATGTTCATCAACTACCGTCATTATTGCTAGAAATTAATATATAAAATGTGTCTTACATGGCATCAAACCATGAAATGAATTCATATTTATAAATGGATCTTATTGGTCAATGTTGTAATGGCATTATAAAACATACCTTACCTTTCATGTTGACAATAAACGTCAAATTGCACCGAGAAATGTTCCGTTATTTGAATACACCATATATATTTTAACACATAGAAATGGAAAAGGATGACAGATAGATCAATTTGTGTCTACTTTGTAATGTCCTTGCTCTGAAGGGTTCTTCTTTTTCTGAATTTCAAATATTTAATTGTTAAATATATTTATCTAAAATTGCTGACAGATTAGGTTAAGCAACATAAAATATCATATGAAATAAATATCTAATATGCACTGTCCTATTATATGTTGGACGAACATACTAATAACCTAATTTGTATCGCATGTATAAAAGTGTTTTAGTTACTCAATCTCAATCAATATTTTAACTTTGCATGTCGTTTAGTAGCATTGTGATGAGCTCAAAACACCAAAATTTAAAATATTACAAGGTCATTCTTGAGGCGTTTAATGGATGACAATGGTAGGTGCAAGCTGCCTTTGACGCCCATTACCTCGAGCTTTATCAGAACTAAATTGTCTTGTACAAAAAGACAAAATGTTAAAATTATTCATTTAGAAACATAAGCAGTTGTGTAAAAAAAACATACACCTAGATAAAGCTCTTAATATGAAGAAGTAAACGAACATTTGAAATATGGAATAAAATAGTAATTTATGATACCACCGTTACACTTTCAGAATATTACAATTTGTTTTATTTTGTCAGAATATCCCACTGATAGTCTGTTATCATCACAATTTTGACAATTTTAAATTAATTATGGATAACGTATATACTGGTTTCATTTGATTCCCCATGAAGTATATTTGTATATATCTAATCTTTTTTTCTCGCTCTTTTGTAAAATTTTATTTTTATAAATTACGACAAAGTATTAAAGATAATTTGGCTTCTATTTGGCAATCATTGTGCCATTTATCTTGGAAAGTTTACTTTTTAATTTGTAAATAGTGACAATATCAATACCAATATTTCATGCCTAATGAGCCCGTGGTGTAATCAAGTCCTTTATATGTATAATAAATATTAAACGTAATCGAAAAGATGAAAGATAGCAAATTGATAACAAATCAGGCATTGTTTCCGGAGCTCCCTGGCATAGAATAGCTATTGTCTTTTATAATAACAAATAGCAGGTTATGAAACAGACACCTTAATATTAATAAGTTTTATCAATCGCCAATGCGCCCGCACAGCAACGGCTGTTAAATGGTGATGATTTCAGCCTTTGATCACGAAATTCATTTCCTTATTAAATCAGCGTTTAATTCTTTAATTCCTAACTACAATACTGGTAGCTAGATGATGCATTTAATATACAGACTCAATCAAACCGAGTCTGCAATTCTTATGTAATTTTGTTAATTGTGATTAATGATCACAAGGGATCACTTTGTTTCCAGATTTTTATACTTCACAACAGCAGGTGTCAAGTGCTGTGTGTCAGTTGTATAAAGTTGCCCCGTACTTCAATCCAGTGTTGTTATATTTTCTGGTTCTTCGAGATCATTGATGCCAGCACTATTAATTGTTGTGAATTTAGTACCGCTCAAGCCGGTGCTAGGGGGCGTGAGGGATGTTGCACTTATTTATTATCTCCAATGTACAGACTCAATCAATTCTTATGTAATTTTGTTGTGATTAATGCTTCCGAGGGATCCCTTTGTTTCCAGATTTTAATACGAAAAAGTACTAAACTGGAGTTAAAAATGGTACGATGTTATTTCTGCAAATATAATTGTCAACGAGAAGCTAGAAAAGTTACCATGTATTGGTTGCAAGAATAAGACTTCCAGACTACATGTAGTTGTAGTTGTTTTCATGTTTCTTTACTTTAACATAAGCTAGCATTCTTTAGAAATACCTGTTTTTAATGTTTAATGCTTTTAATGTTTAGTCTATGTTTTTAAACTAAAAAAGGAAACAAAAGCATTCTGATTTCATCAATAGAATTTAGAAACATCTGCAGATTTCTTCTTATGGGGAAGATCGTCGAACCTTTTTTATGACATGTCCGTACCATTCGAAGGTTTGTGGCATAGGGTCCTAAAGTAAAAGAACGTGTTTGTCCTTAAGAAGAAAATAAAAGGATATCGATAAATAAATGAAAATCAGGTCCCGTGTTCACAACGAAAAGATCAGGATCAGATGATCATGATTTTATTTTCATTGTTTTATATAACTAAAATTGATTGCATTATGCTAGAATTAAATGGAACATATTCTGCAAAGAAACCAACCTAGGATTAACTACAACATTACGCAAAATATTTGCATACACGTTTTCTCAGTTCTAAGGACAATTCTTAACAACGTGGATTTGATTTCTCCCAGACGTTAAGTTATATAGCAGACATCCGTTTAAAGTAATTGTACTTAATCCTTATTAATCAAAGATGGCTAGATATTTTGATCGCTCTGAATTTCTTGTATCGGAAGAAATCATAATAAACAAGATGTTGAAACAACTTACAATTTAAGTTTCACGTTTCGTAACGTAGTCACCTTATATCAAGTAATTAATTCACATTTGGTAACAAAAATTCAAAAAATGATTTTAATTTATTAATCTATATGATAATAACTCCGTAAGTAATATTATAATGTCAATACAGCATAATCCTACGAGTTTCGACTTCAAAACATTTTCATAAAAATAGTCTTTTTTCAGAAAGTGCCACACATTTAAAATTATAGCTTAAAGTGATTTTTAAATAAAAAATTTAATCACTTTTTATTCTAAAGGAAGCTTTGATAAAACACAGAAATGGTGTTCTTCTTCCATAACACAATATACTTTAGCAATGTTCTTTGTATGTCTAGAAATAACTTATTTGTTTAGACTTTGTGCAATAGATAGAAAAATAATGCTAGTGGTGATATGATTATTTGATCTCAAGTACTAGTATTCACAATGGAAAACATGTCATAATAATAAGTGGAAAGCAATTATTAGATTCTTATCAGATTTGACCATAAAATTGTTGAGATAAGAAATGTATTTTGATGTTATTGACTTCTATATGACTGTACGTAATGACAGAATTTTCAAGATCACTAGCGTTGCTTTCGTGTATGTCAATTAATATTTTTTGTTTCCATTTACACAATAAAAATACATTAAAATTTTCTCACTGCTAATTTTTCTTATAATTTGTTTGACTTAACTTTTTTCGAAGGAATTTCTGAAATACGTAC
This sequence comes from Ruditapes philippinarum, assembly GCF_026571515.1. Taxonomy (NCBI): domain Eukaryota; kingdom Metazoa; phylum Mollusca; class Bivalvia; order Venerida; family Veneridae; genus Ruditapes; species Ruditapes philippinarum. The sequence goes on from NW_026860878.1 coordinate 166,383, forward strand.
CATCTAAATGTCTTATTATTCATTTATGACATTCCATTTGTACCGCTTAATAATAAGCCCTATAATTGAGACAAAATCTTATCATAAGTTGTAAAATCTTGAATATAATTTTCGGCCGGAAACATTTCAGATCAATAGTCTGAAACCATTAAGAAATTGATCAAGGAACATTTTATGACATTGAATGAGAAGAGATAACAGTTGTACATGCTTATTGGATATTATCACTTGTTTTAATCGTATTCTAGATTTTAATGAACAAGAAAGATGTCAAATAAAAGTCAATTATTAATATACATTTTTGTTACATATAAATGCATTTTTGTAGCTTTTTCACATTTACAGTTCTACTATTGTGCCAGTCTGCCTAATCTTTTCTGGTCAACTAATTATTGGTTCATCCTATATTTTAAAAGATTTATATGTGTTGTTCTACTAATAAATGCAATGAAACAAACGAAGCGCAAAATAGTTTAAAACAGGAAATTATTAATTATAAAAATGAATAGCGTTTAAACAACAAGTTCTATTATCATTGCAAATTGTCAGATATCTTTGTCAAATCCTTTCTACATGCAATGATAATACGTTGTAAAATATATTGTTCCGTGCATGGCAATAATGGCTACAGAAATATCGTAATTTGCTACAAATGAGACATTTATGCTGATAGCTGACATTAATACGTCTAGGATGGACACTATAGATGAAGAAAATTGATTTGAACATGACAACGAAGTTCTTCAAAGAAACGTGTAATTTTAGTGTATATTGTGATGCTATTCTTTGTTGATTATTTAGACATCATGGTATTTTGATTCTTCTTTCTATGATTTGAAACATTATGATGGTGGAGGGAGACTCATTTTGTCAAAAATATCATTGAACAGTTCACTTTGATAAACCGATAGTAAAATGACGATAAAAATGTACCAGAATAGTCAATATAACACCACTGTTTCTTTGTTAAGAATGTGATTCATTTTATTTATCCTTAAACGTAAAGTGAAAATTTGTTTTAAAAGTTTACATTATCCATTTCCTCAAAAGTCTGAATTATTAACAGAACAAATAATTAATATATCAATCTTGATAACATAGTTTTCGGCTCAAAATCGTAATCAGTGCAGATATGACAAAAAAATGATATTTTGCATTTTGACATAAGCACATTTTCAGGGTAAAATTTGAAGTCCCGAAGGTTGAATATATACATGTAGATAGGATTAAATATTGAACGCTTATTCAATAATTGCAGAAAAAGCATAAAATATTATAAATAATATGATAACGGAACTGAGGAATGTGCATGTAATCTATTATTTGACCAATTAACACATTGTTAAAAAATAAAGCCAACCTTGATGATTTTTCTCAATAAATGAAAAGCAATGTTTTGTACATAGTTGTATCATGCCACCAGTACCAAATGCTAAACTTCTTTAGTGCACACCTGATAACCAATGACATTCAGCGTTCGACTCACGTGATGTTCATATATAAGTCATTATTGCAAATGAGCCTCTTTCTCACCAGAGATCTATATCAGAAACACATCTTTCCCAGTGTAGCCTCGTTTTCGAGTCCAAAATATCTATATCAAATGAATATTGTACTCAAGTAAGAAACAACAACAAACAAATCATTTCAAATCCTCATTGTAGTATTGTAGTATTTAAAATTCTTTTAAATCATAAATTAACAATGGTGGTTTGACATAAATATGTCATAACACATTGTAGATAACAATACTGATCCTATTGGATTCGTTCACAGCTGTTAAAATATACCAGCCTCGGCTAGCGCCTCGTCCAATATGGGATTCACAGCTGTGTACTCATCCAAAAAAAGTAGTATTGAACTCAACAATGTACAAGTATCATAACCGTATAATATCAAATTCTAATAAAAAGTAAACAAACCGATAGATAGAGCTGATGTAACGCAAGTCGTCTTTATTTTAAGAAACAAGAGAGATAGTTTGACACTTTCTAGAAAATATCTATCTGTGATAAAAGGGTTTTGAAATAGGCTTACAAGATGTTAAAGAACAAACATGCATCTCAGTTCATGTGTTTGAACATCTCATTTTTATTAAATGAGACAAAATAACATTATTTAATGGTTGGTGATCTTACGATGTTATTCAATTCCTTTGTCTATCGTATATATAAAACTTAAACGAAAATATGAAAGACAGAAAATTGATGATACATCTATCGTGATTAAGGACCTTGTTTAGAGAGCTTAGAAAAGCTGTCCTTAAAATATGGTGTAAAAGATATAATGTTCATGTAATTATTGAAATGTTAATAATTTTGAATCAATCGCTAATGCACTCGCACACCAAGAGTCGTCAAATGAGAACTATTTCAACCTTTGATCACAAAAGTAATTTCTCTATGAAAGAAGACATTTAATTCCTAGCTAATAGGATAAAAGCCCTAGACGATTATTTTAATGTGTAGACTTTCCAAACAGAAATTACAAATTGTGTAATTGTTATATCTGCATGTCAGAGATAATATTCAAAGGGAAGTTAGCCATCAACTGATTACACAATAAGCAAACGATATTTTTGGAACAACTAAGCTTACTGTGCAAAACGGTAAGTTTAAACTTCCTGATGTTTTTTTTCTGTATCTTTTTTTGAAATAAATACAGAGAAGGTTGTACTGGTTTTTAAACCCAGATGATTTTGTCTCATCGTTTTAAAAGAGTTTATTTAAGCCAATGTTATAAGATGTCATGCATGTTTATATCCCTATTACAGCTTCCTTTATAAATGAATTATTAGCGTTTTATGAAAAATATTGTGTTCTTCATCATTTCAAAAATATAATGTATGTTCTAAAACTAAAAACGAAAACTAAAATTACAATTATCATGATTGTATCCTACAGACTTAAAAATGCAAAAAAATGTTTTGGTTGTGACATTGCTAGTAATTAGAATATGAAAATATTGCGCACAGTAGTGACAGAAAGACAAGAACATAAGCGTATACGCTTAAACAGTACTGTTGAGTGTAAATTCTCGGCATCGATTAATTACTGGCTAATTGCTTAAATTGTATTTCACAGGAAGTGATGAGAAAAAGTAGATACAAATCCTAAAAAAATATCTCACATTAGGTATTTTAGTGATAATTGACAACGTTGTCGCTTTAAACAAACGGACAAAAACTTATTCATAAAAATCTAGCCAAATCTGGAGGCAGGCTGCTTTAAATTTATAAAAAGCAATTAGCATCCATATGTAAATATTACAATATGTTTAGTCTTGAATGATCACCTATGTTTCTTTATGAAAGTAATTCCGTCTTAAAATATGTAATTAGTTTAGGCTCCTATAAGATTTCTTTGATTATATGTTTAAGAAACAAATTCTTAAATTGTACTAATCTGAATTTCACATGGACTGTAATTTAGATGACAAGTTAACATTACATCGTCTGCTACGATCATAAAATAGAACAGAATGTCAAACACTATTCGGATACAAATCCATTATTCTTCTCTGTTATCTTGTATAAATGTAAATTCAATGTTTAACTTGTGCATCTATACTGATTTGATCACTGTTTTTTAATCAAACGTTTCACAAAAATAGTCTTTACTAGACCAACACTATGTATTAAATAAATAATAATTTCAAATATCATATGTTGTATAATTATAAATATGTGTATATAAATGTATGATTTAACGAAGTAGAAAACAACAATACAAGTGTAAGCTAACAGATCCATGCTGCACATTAAACAAAATATTTTCTCAATATTTATTATTTTTAGTATATAACTCAAAACACTCAGACAAAATTGCAATGAGAGATAATTTGTAAAGACATTTTAAATGCAGTGGTATTTTTATTTTCTTAGTAAAATGACACAGTCATATCAATGTCAAAAGCTACATGAAGAATCGCAAATGATGTACGCAGTTTTCAATGACAGCTTTTCTGACACCATTGTGATACATGTAATACATTTCATTTAAAGTTTATTTTCTTTGCTGATTTGCGAATATCCGTTATAATTTTGCAAGTCGTTTCACAAATTGGTAATAAGATCATTGGTATATAGAAATCATATATTTTACTATAAAAACATTATGGCAATGCATAAATCTAGACTTCAAATACTTGAACTTTATTGGAGTTTAAGGTGATTTTATTCCAGCGGATTCTGGATACCGTCGCAGAATGACTTTGCCTATTGTACTTACACTATGCGTACAATTGTAAATGGAGTATCATATCTTCACATCTGTAACATTATAGTATTAGAAAATCATTTCCGTTGCATGATTTACATAAGAGATCAGAACAAATAAAAAAGGAAATGACCACATATAACATCCGCCAAGAAGAACAAATCAATGGTTTTGAAATATTTTGAAAATGGAACTAACGATTTTACAAGCTTTTCTAATAATTTCTTTCTTCTTAAAGAACTGTGATTTACAACAATATTATGCAATAATTGTTAACATTCAGCTTTAATCAGTTATTAGAACAATCTGGTAGTCATTTTAACATGGTGGATTACATTTCCCCTAGACAACAAATTATATAGCAGTCATCTCAACTTAATCGTAATTAATCAAAGATGGCTCGATATGTTCACTCACAGACATTGATTGATCCGACTTTCTTATATCTGGAATTAGTATCTGTATTTTGTAGCTACTTCCAATAAGACGTTTCGCTGTAAGTGTTTACTTTAAATAGTCAAGTCATGTTTAATAATCGTTTCACACTCCATAATGAAAACGCACTTAAAAGTATATAAGTTCGTCTCCAATTTTAATAAATTATTATATCTCCGTTAATTGAACCAATTTGTTATTCATAATGCAAAAATCTGGTTTCCCTTATAAAAAGCTACACATTAAAGGTTGTTAAACTTATACTTGAAACTTCAATAAAATATAAAAAGGTGACAGTAGAGAAAGCGCGATATATTTAAGGGATGCTCGACACCTTTGAAAAAGTAATCCAAAACAAGTTGACAACGGAATAATAAGCATAATGAGAACAATAACATGTACATTTAAAAATGTTTCGATATTGTAGTGATTTTTATATTTTTAAAGAATTTAAATTAAACAATTAGGATAGGAAACATTACTAACCTTTGTTTAATGTTTCACTTTGAAATAACTTATTATTAACGATACGAAATGACTTAGAAAGAAAATAAACTATTGTTTGCAATATAAATCGTTTTGTTTCTTCTGTTAAACTATCTTTTCGGTTTTGATTTTCAGATTAAACAAGTGGATATTGTGAGAGCAAATTAATAGTTTAACTGTTGTTTCTTCGTGTGTTTGCCTACTGTAGTAATGTTCTTGCCTTATTTTGTAAGAGAGTCATGTAAACAGTTATATGCAATAATTTCATCTCAAGCATTAAATTTAAAATATATTAATAATTGTTACACATTAATACTTTCTGACTTAAGAAATTGATATTTACATTGGTACATTCGACACATTTGCATTTCAATATCGTAATTAATCAAAGATGCTCGATATGTTCACTCCGACATTGATGATCGACTTTAACGAATTAGTATCTGTATTTTGTAGCTACTTCCAATAAGACGTTTCGCTGTAAGTGTTACTTTAATAGTCAAGTCATGTTATAACGTTTCACACTCATAATGAAAACGCACTTATATAAATGCATATAATTAAACACAATTAAAATGTTATTATATGTTTATTTATCAATTGTTATTATAAATGCAATAAATTGGTTTCAGTAAAAAGCCGAATATTAAGATCTCGCATTAACAGTAATAAACATTGCAACAATATTCAGATAACATACATTTAAAATGTTGAATTTGAAAACGGTATATTTTTAAGATTAATTAAGACAATGTATGAAATATGAAATATGCACAATTAATTTTTTGTTATATTTTTTTATAGGCTCGTTTGGAACAGTGTATATCCCCGGTTACAGTAATAACAGGCAAGGTCATCACTTCTGCACTTCAACTTTTGCATTAAGTTGACAATAGTTTTATGTTTTGATAACCTCTTATATGGATATCACCTTGTGAATTGCAATATTGCTAAATCTCTGAAATTAAATCCTGCAAAATATGTGTTAATTCATGAAATAAATACAATGTAGTTAGAAAATCGTATTATATTCCCTTTTTACAAAAGAATTATAAAACTGTTTGATATTCTGTGGTATGTCATATATCAGCTCATTTCAATGAAGAACGCTGTTCTCAATCGATTTCTTTATTATTTAAGACACATTACAAATGTTTCTCAGATATTACCAAACATAAAGTTTATCCAACAGTTTTACAACTTTTGTCATGCGCTCATGAAAATTTCCAATTATAAATTTACAGCAGAAAAATGAAACCTTAAATTAAGACTTTATAACTATAAAGTTAAAAGATACAAATGGAAATTCTAAGGATTGATACTAGAAACTTAGAAACCGGTATTTAATACAGAATTAAGCATTATGATAGTGTAATTGTAAACTTGATGAAAATGTGTCCGTATACTATTGACAAAGTTTAAAAAGTTTTGACAAGCAATATATATACATTTTTAATTAAAGAAAACTTTTCTTTAAACATTTAGGATCTTGTTCAAAGAAAGAACGAATCCCGTTTCGTTTATGTATATTAGTTTGCTCAAAAGTATGTTTGGCCGGACAGTTGAAAAATTACAGTCCCATTAAACCTATGAATGCTTTCATTTCAATGTTGGTATCCTATTACAATTTCATATAATAAAACAAAATGGTCATTTATCTGAGGCTACTTTACTTTCTTGATGTTTTGGCATTTAGTGCAATAATAGTGACTTCATATTTGTAGAGAATATGATAAACAAGATCAACAAGGAAAGCGGCTTTCAATGAACGCAACCCCCACCTGACCCAGTAACAAGAGCCAGTGGCACGGAGCCCAGGAGGACCCAAACAAAAACAGGACAGGGCACAAGGCAGAGAACGGGCAGGCAAACCACTAAAATCATACATAAGAATAAATAAATAGTAACTGATAAGGAACTAAAAGAAAATAAATAAATGATTGAATAGGCCTATAAAGTAAAAGGGCACAGGGGAAAGTGTCACCAAAAACAGTATAAAACAACATAGACATACATCTGAGGAACACAGAGGGGCGCCGCCTTGGAACGGTCAGCAGCATAAATACTGCTGGGGAGTTAAAACCGCTTAATGGTGCACCAAACCTCACTCTTAGCCCCATCATGTTCCTATAAACGAGACAGTGTAAATAAAATGAATCCCCGCAAAGTGAAATTCTAACAGTTGTCATGGTTACAAAAGGTGAATAAGTAAAACATCGAAATGCTCATGTAGAAACATACAAAAGAAAACCCAACGAAGCAAGACAGAAGACGACTATTAAGGCAATTCATTCCTAAAGGGCTTTAAGAACTGTCCATCATAAAGTCTCCAACCTGGTCCGTCAGATGTAATCAAAAGAGGAAAGCGTAGCGTCCAACTGTAAATGGGTTGAACACTAAGCATGCGGAATGTTCTAAAAAAGTAGGGTCATAACCCCTTTCAATAAAACGTTTAATATTTTCAGTAAAGACAACAGAAAAATTACAATGACCCTAGATCTTAAAGTTAAAATAAAACTTTGGTTACGTTTAGCCTTTACTTGATATAATTTGGTTCTGCTTACTATTGGCAACAAAAACCTAATCATTTCTGAGACACAATGTGCCTTTAATCATGTACGTGTAAATCATGCCTCTTCTTTGATATATATAATATACCGTTCTTTTCTTTCGAAATCCAGAATTAATTTCATCGGTATAATTGTAAGAAATATCCCAATATCTTTTGTAGAAACATTTTATTCATTTATTGACTAAGATTGTAACTTTTCCTTTAGACATTTTCTTTAATGTAATACTACTAATGTATGTAGTCCATAGTTTTTAATTAAAATTGTTTACCATGATAGTGTTCCATACTACTCATACTGGCTAATCAAGTTCATATGATTAATGCAAAACAAATAATAATTAGAACCCTTCGTTTATGAAATATGGCCTTTAGAAAGAAGAAGTTTAATGACTGTATGTTTGCAATATTTTGGTTATTTTGATATGTCTTTGCAGTTTTCATAATACATGTTATGGTGCAGCTGTAGAGATGAACTTGCTTTTATGCGATTAATTGTCCTAATGGTCCTTTTTGTAACAACATAATTGATTTATCCATACGCATGTTTGTACCAATTGAAGGGGTCAGTGCAAGATGGTATCTATCGTTATTTAACATTATATTGAGAAAAAGGGCATTTTATGAAATTTTAGTTTTAATTGAAATGTTTTAAAATTAATTCACTAATAAGAAATGTTAATATTAATAATAAAAAAAACATTTGAAACCAAAGTTGTATGTTTTACATAAGTTTTAACCAATTTATTAAAAGAAAAGTTACATTTATCAAATGTGCTTATGCAAAAACGGTTTTAAATTCTATGGAGTAAGGACCTTTGTAACTTTTAAAACAATTGCATAAAGTATTTGAGCTTAAAATTTACATTTCTTTCAACTTACCTCTGGAGTTAGGATCTTTGTTAAGTTTCCCCAAGAACCATTTCCACCTTAAAAACAAAGAAGTGAGTAACGAAGGGAGGTTATTCTAATTCTAGAAAACGTTCTTTAAATCACAAAGGTCCTAAATCAATTTTACCCTAAATTGGAGTTAGGTACCTTCTTGCACTGACCCCTTCAATTTGCCATATAAATTCATGTATGTCTCTTTAGCATTTTTGTCTTTTTCAGTATCATCTTTGCAAGAAATAAAAAATTGTTTTGTTGTGTCATTATTCATGATGACTATCTGGTGAGCTCATTATCTGCCAATACGGAAAAGACAATGACATGACGGTCAAGTAACATCAAATCAAAGATGTTACTGAAAAATACTAATTCTTGACGGCCAATAACTTTTTAAATTTCTTCCGGTATGAAGTGCTCAGGATTTTAAACTAAACACTTGATGGTACAAATATCGAACAATATAATTTCTCTTGAAATGTAATTTTATTTTTATTTTCAAATAGTTTTGTTATCAGTTTAAAACATATATTATCATTAATAATGTAACACGTATTAAAAATAATACAAAATACATTATATATTAGTTGGAAGAAAGGATTACTGACTTTTTGAACACATTGTGTCATTAAAGCAAGTGTTATGACGTTACCGGGGACACATTATCGTATCATCAGCCACTTGTAACATATAAAAAACGCGATTGAAATTATTATCCTTGACACGGTATACATCCAGTAACACAGAAATGTGTAATTTTATAGCCAGAAAACGAGCACCACGGAAAATAAATTAGAAACTATTTTATTGTTACAGTATTTAAAATTAAAAGAAACGCATAAGGTTGCTGAGTCATTATATTCAGCCACTTGTAACATATAAAAAAAACGCGCTTGAAATGATTATTTTAAACACCGTATATATCCAGTTTCACAGAATCGTGTAATTTTATGGCCAGAAAACGAGCACCACGGAAAATAACTTAAAAAATATCTTATTATATTTAAAACTGAAAGAAACGCATACGGATGCTGAGTCATCATATAAACACGTCTTATTTTTTGTTTATTTTTCCAGATCAATCGTGAGAATGACGGTCTGGGTGCGACTTTTCTGTTTTGTCAGTATCTTGAAATATAATGACGTATTTATTAATATATATCCGGTGAACCTGGGACTACTCATGTCATATAGTACTTATATTAGCAGATAATGTGCTACTTTGACTTTTACGGGGCAACGCCGAATTCGTGAAATATTCACCGAAGCAACGCTGACTAAAGTAACTGAAGCTTATCTGTTTCCTTCTACCATTATATGACACCAGTAGTTTGGCAAATGTTTCAGGTATACCGCATATACAAAACTATAATGGTGCTTTCAAAAGGGAAGTCAGGTTATCATTCTCACGAGTCATCTTTAAAAGTAAATATGTACCAGGAAATATTTGTATTGCTGGTAAAAGTATGATGTTTGAGCTGCCGTATGCGCTTATTTATTTCTTTGGTATGATATTTCGGTCCGTTAACTTACCGTGTTATTCGTTTCCCCCATAATTTTGCACATATTCGTCTTTATGTTTGCTTTATTTGCATATTACTGCGTTACTTAAAATACGCGGCATAAATTGACATGCACGTTTAGGTGCACTTTTCTAAAATTGAAGAAACTAGATGGCATCAGTATTTTAAAAAAGGACTCTATGAATCGCTAGAGTAATATGTATTGTTTATTTATATTTTCTTGTCCAAATTAAAAGTATATGATAATGATAATGTTAACGGTCAAACATTATTAAATAGGTATGAATCTAAATACTGACAGTTGTAAATGCTAAAAAAGTATACGGTCAAATGTCTTTTGAAAATATGATAAATAAGATCAACAAGGAAAGGCGGCGTTCAATGAACGCAACCCCCACCCGACTCAGTGGCAAGACCCAGTGGCAAGGAGCCCAGGTGGACTCTTAACAAAAACAGGACAGGGCACAAGACAGAAGACGTCTTCCAACATGACAAGTGCAATGACATTACCGAGTACATACCGGTAATCATATATCATTGGCGGGATTAACAAAACAAGGAACGCATTTAAAATGTTTTTTCTAGACGGCCAATAATTATTAATTTCACATCCGGGATGTGCAGGTGTCTGAGTAGATGGAGTTAAAACTCTATTACACGTATTTTCCCATGTTAATCGTTTTCCATCGTACGAAAAAACGTCTTAAAACGTACTATTTGCAGGAAAAAAAACATTATGATACGTACATTTTCATAAAATCAAGATACTGTGTACACAATTATGAATTATTGATAATGTGTACCCTTTCTTCGAAGCAGTAGATCAAAAGGATAACACTGGCGAACAAAAAAAGAGAATCAAATACTGTGAAAAAGTTTGCTCTCTTAAATAATGTTTATAATGTACATTCTCAAAAAGATTTAAGTTCAGTATTTTTTATTAAATTTCTTTACGCACTTTTGTAACACTATCCGGTACACTGCATTTTAAATTAACCATCTTTTTGAAAGTCAAATGGATATCTAACTAACCAAAATAAATGGGCGAATTCTCCTCTAGAAAAAGTGTTCGCGGTTTCAGCATTTTAAGGATGCGCGCGAATCGTTTGCCCCTTTTTTCTATAAAAGAAAAAAATGGTTTATTTACAGCAACATCGCACGTAACCATGTGATAACTCGTTCTTTTGGTCACAGCCTCGGTATTTCCGGTGAATTAATAGCTCATTTGGAAACATAATTTGTCAAGTTCAAATCATGGCGCTTTTGCTACTGAATAACACCATTTTCTTATCATGAATGTTGAGTGTGAATTTCCTGGTCCAAATGGAATAATAACGACATAAAGCACATTGAAATTATTGCAATATATAATTTGTTCAAAATTAAGTAATCTTTTATGTTTCTAAGATAGGTTGTCTGGACTTTATTTCTGAAATGTTACATGTATAATTAAATCGGCATTGATGTCGATTCCATATTTGAGTTCCTAAAATGGTATGCTTCTGTTCGTGATTAAAATATGTGTTTTTTATGGCGATGCTGATATTTTTACATTGTTCTCAAAATATAACTACATATTTGAATAGATGTAAAAGAAGTATTTAATGTACTAAGTATACGCATATCTATTAAATAATGTGACGGTATTTGTTAATATCTAATATAACTGTAATATATATTTCTGTTATTTACGTAAGAGTGATATACAGTTTTAATTTTTCATTCGTGTTTACAGTTACCTTCTATTTCTGGACAGAATGTAGCTATTATGCCAGAGCCTTCATATAAAATCTAAATTTCTGTTAGGTGTGTTTCTTTGAGGAAATACTAGCCTTTTGGTAAACGAATATTTTAAAATGATGATATACGCAACCTTTCATAACTATGATCGTTAATTAAGTTTTTGTAATAGTGTATGTGTTTTTTCTTTATCTCTAAAATAGTGGGAAATAAGCCTTTCTGTACCATCTGAACAAATGGAATAACAAATAGCTGCAGGGTTTATTCTCTGCAAGATTTCTTTGCACTTTTGAAGAAAGAGTATTTTCTCTCACGGCAACGTATCACGTTATATGATGATCACTCAATATTTTTGGTCATTGCGACCTCTGTATTTCCGTTGAATACATTGTGAGCCTTATTTTGACAAGTTAATTAATGGTGGATTCGCATTAGAATAACATTAATTTTCATGATTCCAGGAAGTTTTTATTAACTGAATTAAAACAAGAGTATGGCTAAACCACGTTAGTGCTTCTAGAATGATGAAAATGTGTCGAAATTATGGATCACCACTTAATCGGTTAACAAAATGTGCGATTTCAAGCATTTCTCATCCAAACACTTCTAAGGGTGTCAAAGGCGTAAAGCATGTCCAATATAAAGACTTAATGTTGATTTCATTTTGTTTGTTTTGTTTTTTAACGTTTATTTTTGGTCTTATGTTCTTGTTGACGATATGGATATGGAATTTCTTAAAAATATTTAACTACTTTGAGACTTCTCTGTCGTTGTTCCTATTTCATTTACTAGTATTCGCCACATCGATGTGGATTAATCCGCATTTATTGACCATCATTGTATATTTTCTTGCGACAGAGAATGATTTTAACATAATAGAACCAATTGGAATCCCTAAAAACGTTTGAGAGATTTGATTTCTTACTTAATCGTTTATTTTATTAATTTTAATCAAGGTCACCATATGATAATTAAAAACACTACGCCTCTGGCTGGCTATATATCTTTCTTTATATCTCCCAAATTGAGAATGGAAAAGTTTAAAAAATGGAAGCTGGTGCATGTATATTGAGCAGGGTAAGGATTAATTTAAAATACTCAGGGCAATAGATATGTTCTGAAAATACACATTTTGTCTCCGTAAAACATGCTTCATATGACACATGATCTTTTCAAACGTGTTGTAAATAACAACTTGTTTAAAGTTAAACGAATTTCCTATTGTGGTTAAGTGAGCCATTGTCGTATCGATTATCATTAGTTTATTATATATTTGCTTTTAGTAAAATGACGGATCTCTCCCAGAAGATGCATCCGATAGTACAAGAATATTTTAAAATGCTTATCTATTCCGGGGTTTAGCTTTGTTGTCCTTCCGTCATATAGATAACAATGAAAGTTCTTTTGTATTGTTTTGGAAGATCCAGTTGTGTTGTTGGTTGGCATTTTACCTGGTGAAAACCCTAAGAATGCATTAAGTGTTTGACAGATGGTGTGTTGCAATCTATCATTAATATTGATAGGTTTTACAAAGTTTATGCGGCAAAAATGTCAAATTCATAGACACCTACATTCGTTATTGTTATTTTCTATTTCTATGTACTGTACCACTTTGATAATGTGAGAGTGACTTGCAATTTTTGTGTACGCAGAAGTTTACAATCTTTGTCTGAATATGTAAAGCAGCTTTTGTAGCAGTTAATATAGTACAAGTTAGAGCATAAAGTTTATATGACTGTGTTAATGGCAAAGTTGGTAGTCATTGGGATGCAATACAGCTTATTTTTTCACGAGTTCGAGCCTCACAAGTTGTCTTCTTGTTTTTTCCTATTTTTGTCATTTTTATTGAGGATATAAATGATTTGAAAAATATAGGAAGTTTTATTATAATATCTAATAATTTAAGTATACCGGTTATATAAGTTTTATCCTGTGAAGTGTGAAGTACGCTGTAGTACTTTTACACTGCATGAGTACTTCGTGCCAACTGTACTATAGTTGAAATAATTTGACTACATATATTCATTCTGTTTAGTATTCAGGAAAAGGTTGTACCAGCTGGCCAGACATTACTTTTGAGAAAAAAAGGAAATAAGAAGCAAATAGAAATTAACACAAAACATAACACTCTTTACGTCAAGAAAAATATAGTATATTCGTATTTGATTGTTTATATAGAGATATTATATTCGCGACAAAATACCAATCCGAACCAGTCTTGCATTGTAATTTAACTAGAAGATTTTCTGTGCGTTACGCTGACAAGTGATTGATTTGTCAATATTTTAATTTATATGGCAAGCCTGCATGCCCAAAAATAATAAACATAATATGATAACTGTTTTACACTCTGTAATAGTTGACTTGAGCGCCGCGTCACTAAATAATAACCCTAAACGTACAGCTTTTTTAACACGAAAATATTCCTAGAAAGAGTACATTGGATCTCCGTATCTCCTGAACTATTTATTACACTTTCTAATTAAGAAATAAATCCCAAACAGTGATTTTATCGTTCAATAAAATTACTGTTTGTAGTTCGGATGCGAGGAATTATATCGCGAGGGCGTAGTTCGAGTTATATAATGATGCGCATATGAACGACAAACATTGATCTTATCAGGCGATAAAATCACCGATTTGGATATATTATTTCGATTCTAACACGACATTAACAAATAAATGCTGCCGTACCTTATATTGAGCAAAATATTGCCTGATTTGTTGCCGTACTTATTTTCAGCGCGGCGCATTTTTTAGTGGTTACGCCACATGTATAAAGATAACGTCACATATCTAAATATAGAACGTGAACAGTGATTTTATTGCATAGTAACACACTATTTAGGTTCTTCTATATTCAATAGGGACTATTGCGGGTCGTATAACTAAAATCCCGAGTTTCATTACATGACGGTTATAGTAAGTTAGTTTGTATGATTTTTAATAGCTAAAGAATGTTCAAAATCATTCATTTAATGTACCGAGAAAAAATAATTGTAAACAAAATTGTGTTCAAATCACCAAAGAGTATACCAAACATAAACTGATAATGTATAAGATATATGCTAATTAAAACAATATCCTAAATAGATATTATGTTGGTAACAAATGATGTAAAAAAAATGTTCTTAAATTTCCATGTGATGTACTGTATCCGTTTTTCTTTTACGCATAATCTTAACCAACGATAAATGATAAGCATTAATGTATCGTCAGAAGACGTTCATGTCAGTGCCAGGATAATTGTCTGTTAACCTCATTCCTTACCAATTAGATTGATGACAAGCGAATTAAACGAGAAGCATGATCTTGTTAAAGTAATCAATCTGTAACACTTTCGGGTTCAACTTTGTCGTTCCTTTCAGCACCGAGTTACATGTTTACACACATTTACAAATGCTATTTGGGTCTTACATAATATAGATCGTAAAGAACAAAATGCACTATTTCAAATTTGCTGTTCGTTCTATTTATAGGACAAATAGAACTGCTATATGTATTTCTTCAAAATTAAGATTAAACGCAATGTCAATGTGATAACAAAACTATGGATGGTTTACAATTCAGTTTCATAAAGAGTTAAATCTTGTTTAAAGTAAAAGAAATATTAACTCATCTCTTTTCTTTTATATGAATATAAAATGCGAATTAATAAAGAAGATTTATACTGACAAAGTCAAGTAATAAGTATATTAAATATATAAACCAATAATATGATGGCATTTTCAGTTATTCGTCGCTATTTTCTGTCTAGTCAGATATGATAATCAGTATATTTGTGCTTCCATTCGCTCTATTTGTGGCAAAGATGGCGTAAACTTGTGGCTGTGATATTTGTGAAATGTTACAATGAACGGGACTATTTGAACATTTGTTTATAATGAATAATAGCTTATTTAATATGCATTATACTACTCAAGTTTTGATTAGCATAAAAATAGTCATTATACTATTTTAATTTTAATTGTCCCGCCACGTGGTCACGGATAGCGATTTTGTTATTCAACGATGTATCAAATTCATGATCATTTAAAGGCCACACATGTTAACATTTGTCATTTTGACTTGGCAAATGCTACATGACGTTATTTGAGCGAAGCAGAGATGTGTAGCCCTGCAAGGATGGTTTGGGGTCAATATTTGTACAGACATATTCACATAATTGATGAGTCTAGGTTTTGCCTAGACTTTTCTGACAGACATGTAAGAGTCTGGGGACATGAGGAAAGATTTCAAGCCGGTTCTTTGCTTAGCACGTCTTTTCTGAGGCGGGTCAGGTATATTGTCGGGATGCATTAGCGGGGAAGGACGGAAGACCTCTGTATGCCTATTAGAAGTTCATTGACTTGTCAGAGGAGAATATACTTAAACTAATGCAAAATTAGTAACATAAATATCAAAATTGTTCTACAATCAAATTGATTAAACATTGAAAATCAAATGTATGACGCTAAGCATATCATTACACTTAAACATTTGATGCTTAGCTTGGTAGTATATTATATTCTATACTGATATGCATATATAATCAGTTCATTAAAAACATATTTAATATATTTTCTTATTACAAATATTTGAATGTTTTTTTTTTTTTTTTTTTTTTTTTTTTTTTTATACTGATATGCAAGCAGCTCAATCTCAATAAATTTGAGATTAACATTAAATAGAAATCTGTTATTTCAAGATTTATGTTTATGTTGTTAAATGAGCAACCTTTTACATTCTCAAATGCTATAAATTCATTTTGTATTTGTCATTGAGTTTTGCAACGATCGAATGTTATAAAAGTTGTTTTCTGCAAGCTCTTATTTTTAGAACCATAACTTAGCCCTTAAATTGTTTTCGCATGATACCTGTATGCAGAACTCAGACAAAATGTCTGAAAGAATTTATCAAATCTTAATATATAACTGTTTTTATTCAAGACCATTTTGTTGCATTTTTTATTTCTTCGTAGAAATTTCCTGCTGACAAAGTTTGCAATTGAAAATTATTAAATCATTAATTATTGTATCATTTTAAGAACAAAATGTTTTAAATAGCGCCGATGTTAATTCTTTTCAGTATGAATGATAGGTTGATTTACAAAAAAATATGTCAGTTGTGATTTAATTCACTTCATATTTTTTTCGGGGAAAATCTTATTTCCTCAAACGGGATTTTTCTTAGCAACGTTCATGGCAATTCTGTTAATCTTGAAAGATGGCATATCTATATTTGCCGAGCAATAACTGATTCAGGCACTCAATTGGTTTCTGTGTGAATTTTATCGACCAACATCCAATTACAAATCGAGGTGCCAAATGTAATGTTACAAATAATACGATAATAAGATTTCGTGTCCATTAACAGAAATATCCTATCTGCGTTTTACATCGAAACTAGTTTACTGAATTATAAAGAAACTACTAGTAGGCATTTTCTTATTACAAATATTTGAATGTTTCATTATTGCACAATTTATGATATACAAGTTAAGTAAAACTTAAAATATGATAAACAAGATCAACAAGGAAAGGCGGCGTTAAACTTCATTCTTGACTTATATCTAGTATAAGAGGACTCTTAACGTAACAATGGAATTCAACAGTGCATAGTTTATCATACAAGTAAGTAGTGTGTTACGAATTTAGAAGTTGTTGATATTGATTAATAAGAACGACAGTGTCAAAACGCAACACTTTGAACTAAGTTACATTTTCGACGCTTAAATTATTGTCAAAAAGTTGTGCTCGAACAGCGATGGCCATTGAATATAAAATTTTTATAATGACTATTATTCTGTTTTATGTCAATATTCAGTTTACTTATTTCCTCGAATCAAAACATTTTTTTCCTCTTTTCATAATATTACTCTTAGACATTGTATTTAATGTGATGCTCCTTCTTTAACGAAAAATCATAGTTTCGTCTTTTCCAATCAAGCTTTTCGGAAAAATAATCTTGGCACTAAGGTACACATTATATCCTTTCGGCGACAAATACGCTATAATAGTTTATTGCAAAAGTATATGTTTTTTATCATTGGTCAGGGAAATCAACTTTATAAAAATCTGGAAACAAAGTGATCCATCGGAAGCATTAATCACAACAAAATTACAATAGAATTGCGGACTCGGTTTGATTGAGTCTGTACATAAGGGATAATAAATAAGTGCCACATTCCTCACGCCCCCTAGCACCGGCTTGAGCTGTACTCAATTCTCAACACATAATAGTGCTGGCATCAATAATCCAAGTGATTATAAAGTTACTTTTTGCGAGACAAAAAAAAAGATCAAGAGCAATTCAATTTGTGCGTATACAGTACATCGACATTATAACGTCACTGCTTTATTCACCACATAATACTTTTGAGTGAGCTAGCTCTACGTTTCTTACTATTAAAAAAAATCTGAATTGGTTTATTTCAAATAAAAATGGTAAGTAATATTTTATCCAAATTTTAAAAAAGAAAGAGACTTATATTCCTAAATGTATGTCGGTTGATAATATTATATCAATTATCCTTAAGTAAAAGTAGAAATGCTTTGTGGTTTCTATTTTCAAAGTTGCATTTGAAAGTAATTATTAAATAGCACGGGTTCTTTCTAATGAATTGAGTATGGCAATTATCTTCTTAACTCTCATTTTTAAAGTTAACGTTTCCTAAACTTAGTAAGGAAAGAAATTATATGTTCAACATGTTATAACTACTTAATTAAGTTAATGGATAAGTAAAAAAGAAATAAAAAATGTAATTCACTCAGTATTTTAAAGCAGATATATTATAGACTTCTATCAAAAACGGTGTTTTGGTACATAGAACAATAAAAACTGGAGACAAATCATGTATTTTAAAATCGGATATTATGAACAAATCAAAAAGCAATAGTATATTCGTTCTATTTATAAATAAAAAATGCAGATACATTGCTAGATAGTACAATTGTTAATGATTTTTAAAGATGGACGTTATACAAAATGAAGTAAGGACCATGCGGTATTATATGCTAATACTTTTTTTAATACGAAAGCTATTGATAAAACCATTTTGGTATGCTTAAGGCAAACCAAGACACCTACATTATCCAATTTACAATTTACGTAGTACTACGCTTTTCATGCAAAAGACCACCAGGGGCTCATACGAAATAGACCGATGCTTAAAGACAATTTGTCACTGTCAGGATAATTGCCGGTTAAAATAATTGCTTTTCAATTAATGTTTTGACAAGTGAATTAATATTTGGAGCATTAACAGTTTGTATTCTTATAAACGAATGAGTGGCACAGGGGATACTAAATGATTGTGATTTCTGATTGGTTGTGTTGCTCACGTGCAGATACAAATTTAGCCAATCAGCAAAAGCGACTGATTCTATTTAATTAGAACACTCGTTTAAATTTCCATTAAAAGAAAAACGTGTAAATATCGTCGCAAAACCAAAATGAGTTTTTTTTTTACTTTTTAGATCCTTTTGAGGCGTTAACGGCGACTCAAGCAATAAAACACAGAAATCGATATTCTAAGTTAAAAATGACTTTAATTTCATTTGAAAAAACTTATAATAATATGTTTTATAATTATTATTTGACGTCACATTTTAATATACAAATTATGTATAACACACATTTCGTAAGAAAATGACCCTTTATTAAGTTACGTTGTCGTTTCAACATCCGCTGGCTTCATAACAGTCATGTGAAAAAAAGAATTTTACAGTCTTTTTACAATCATTTTATATAGACCTAGTATATAAAATTCGTTTCAAAATTGTCAAAGTATAGCTTTATAAAACCTTCGTATATTCGTTTAATTCATTTAGAATTTGTTTTGTTTTGTTTGGTTTAACTGCACACTAACATAGTTTAGAGCATATGGCGCCGAAACAGGAGGATGAACTTGGCTAACCTCGAGTGTTACACACTTAAAGCAACACTAGTGTCCAAAACAACCTTACCTGCTGGAGCTTAGAGATGCATACACTTCAATAATTTGAAAACATTTGCTCGCCTCTTATAATCATGCAGGTTAAACGGTGGCTATAACAGTTTTTATGCCTAAACTCGTGAAGGAAACCACTCGGCCAAGGGGAAATGCATTGAGTATAAATTTAAATGAGATGATTACTCATCTACGAACCTAAATCACTTGGTCTTTATCTTAGCAAATGGTCTGTGCAACTGCATCATTTAATCTTTTGAGGCGATTATTAAAACAAATAATGTTACATTAGACGATTGTTTCTCCTTCAAATTTATTATTCGATTAATAGCCACTTTCTTGAACGCTTACAAATATCAAATTAAAGTTTCTATTCCCCTTATTTGTGTCATGATTGATATCGTGGTATTTTATAACAGATATGGAATCATCTAAAACAAATAAGTCCTACATCCTAACAGATATGGTTTGATCCATTGAGGCGCCTTAGTATTATCCTATTTTGCTGCAAATACAAGATAAGGCTTTACAGGGCTATGTATCATACGATTATATAGTCATTGAAAGAAAGATATTAATAATGGCTAACTATTATTAATTTCTGCGTCACATGTTAGTTGTATTCCGTAAATGGGTTAACGTCCAAAAAAAAGAGAATATATTCTTTTTTTTCGTTTTTTTTCTTCTTTTGTCTTTTCCTTTTCTTTTTCGTCTTTTTGTTATTGTTCTGTTATTGTTATCTTAATCTGGAATCTTTGAAATTAATGTCTTTTAGCGGTTTCCGTCACCTGTAATTAAATGAACGTTTCAGAAATCCTTATTGTTTTCATTTTCATATAAATTGATCATTTGCAATAGTCTTCATTATTCTTTGGGGCTATTCTGTACATCTTGATAGAAAACATGATTTATATTTACCTAGCAACAAATCATACAGAGACGAAATTGGTTCCGCATAGGTTTTTTATTGACCAACAAACTAATCTAAAAGCATGGGGCCGAATGTCTTGTTAAAAATAATACAATTTAGGTACGTATTACAGAATGCTTCCAATTCATTAAGAAATCAATTTTGTCTTTGACATAGAGACTGTTTTATTGCGCTGTATTTAGGAGAAAGTGATACAGCCAGTTTTCAACCCATCTATAACAGAGTAGCTTGCAAGGGACTTTATTTCAGGATCAATGATTTTCTACTATATATTCACTTCACAACGTCAAAATTGGAAACTGTTCTCATCGGGTGGTTAGTTGTTTTCATTGTACTACGTTTGGTTTTCATTATAAGCTAATGTAAGTGTATTACAAAGGTAAACTTTAAAATAAGCTATTAGCAACTCGCTTTGTCATTTATATTTCATGGGATGTGTTAAATGTCAAATTGACATCTATCTTAGTTGAACAACCGAATTATTATTTAATTAACAAAGAATAATATTCCATGCATAACAATAGGGCAATTGGCTCCATGGCAGTCACCTGAGGACTAGGTATGTCAAGATGCATCCACTATGTCCCTATGTATATGCACTTAAACTTTATGGCCCGTTAATTTTTTCCGGTGAATTTGACCTTTTGACTTGAAAATGTGTGTGAAAGATAGAACTCATGAAGACGCTTCCACACATGACGTTTTATGATTATAGGTTAATAACTATGAGTGGATTGAATGACAGTATATACAAGTACTATACAAATCTATATGAATCAATTACCCCCTTAGGTGGGACAATTGTTGACTCATAGGACATTATTTACATTTGTTTGTGTATAAGTTCACAAGGCAATGATTCATATCCAATATACTGTCCTAGGATGATAATTTGGTCTTAACGGTACATGGGAAAGTCCAAAACGGGGTTATTTGGATTATTGTCCGATATCGTAAAAGTAAACACTTACATATACTATATAGCATAATTCTTACAGTGTCATTTGTATGTTACCGTTATGGTTCGGCTGGTAGATCGAAGTAATTGTAACTTTTAATATTTTGAACTCATAGGTTCGAACCCAACGTAGTGTCATTTTATAACCACAGTTTTTTCTTCTTGCTCTGTTTTTTATCATTATTATTTATTTACTTTTCGTTTTCCATTTTGATTTCTTCTTATAATATATATTTTATAGTATATATATCTTTTTTATTTCTATTCTATTTTCTTTTATTATTTTTTTATCGCAGAGTAATAAAATATTCGATTGTTTTGAACAATTGACTGTTCTGAGGTAAAAATGTGTCTAACCAGTAGTCGAACTTCTGCTTGTACGGGTAAAACACATTACCGACACGGTTGCTCTACCTACTGCGCTAACAAGACATATGATACATACATGTACTTTTATTTTCATTTTTATAGGTTGTGGCATTGATCTGCCTAACCTATTGTTCGCATTGTTTTTGGTCTTTGTTATGTAAACAAAGGCTCAAGTTATCATCCTAGGACAGTATAAGCTCGATTCTTTGAAGTTTCATAAAATAAGACTTAAACATACATTGTTCCTTTGGGCGTGGAACATTTTGACCCAAGGGACATGATTAAGATACATGTATATTTTGTAATGGTCCTTAAGGCAATACCACATGCCAAAAATTTACTTTCAGAAAATTTTGCCTAAATGTGTTTTTTTTTTTCAATATAAGTCAAGTTGTTCCCTTGACCTTCATATGTAACAGACCAAAACCATTTGAATAACTTTGAAAGGGGACCACTGAAAGATCATTCCTGTAAAGTTTGATTAATGTTCAGAAGAGACGTTGATTAATGAAAAAGTTGACGACGCATAACGACGGACAACGGATAAAGTACACAAACTTTAACGTCAATTTTAAGTTTCAATTCTCCCGTGTCCAGGTTTGGGGCATGATGATGAACCAGTTTGCAAAATTTCTAAGATGTATGTCGATGGACTTGGAAAATAGTTGTGGTGGTACGCAAACTTTAACATAAGTGGTTACGCTGACTCGGGACTAGGATAGTTCTCATTATTCTTCGAAAAGTCGAGCTAAAAACCTTAGTTCGAGCTAAAAGCATCAGTGATTTAGTTTTCTATCCTGGAGGGAAATTACGCAAGTCTTGCTGTTTTTAAGCTTGCCATTCACTGCTGTAAATATACAGTCTTTTTGAACACGATTTGTTTTGACCAAGTGACACAGCTGGCTTATATAAGGTATGCAGGTTTATTCACGTGGCTACTTTTGCCTGAAATAATGCTTGAATGTGGCACCAGAGGTCTTATTTCAATAGTGAAGCTGGAGTTGTCATATGTCCTTTTATAAATTACGTTATTCTCAATTCTAATACAAGGATATATCAAATACTGGTTGTACTTTTAAGGAATTCATCAAATAAGGGGAATACAAATGAACTACATGAAAAAGTAATATCAAACTTTAATCAGTAGGTAATACCTTAGCAGAAATGTTTATAATAAATAACAAAATGATGACAACACAAAACTGATAATTTAATTGCAAAATCAAAATACTATAGGTGGTCAACTACAAACAGGAATGATTGAGGGCTAGGGTACAGTAATCTATTAGTAAGTAGATTGAAACTTATGTTAATAAACTAAACGAAAACATAATTTAAAGAAGACATGTGACATTTAGACATTAGGTGTAAATATAAATAATTAAAAAAGAACTCATGAAAACTTACATTTTATTATAATCATTATATCTTTGCTCTTAAAGTAATACATGTACTTGCTGTTTTTTAATGAAGGTTTATAACCGCTATGTAAAATTAAATTTTGTTTGCCAAATAAATTTTGGGATCCAGCTCAGACAGGTGATTATATAGAAAGCAAGATTGATTGTTGCAATAGGTTCAAACAAACAATACAGTGCGCTGATTGACTTTATGTAAATATACTTTTTTATGTCCATACATATAAGTTTTAAATCATAAATTGGTTTTATTTCATTTGTACAGATCAAAAATCCGTAAAAGTTAATCATAGAATATAAATTAATGTTCATGTAGTAGAGTAGAAAATAGAATAAGAACTCTAACCCCACCGGTTACCAACACATGGTAAATTCAATTATGAGGTAAAATTATGTCTTATATCTCGTGAAGATTTCATAGAGCAGTGATAAATTTAACACGTGATTCAATCAAAGTTTTAAAATAGTATTTGAACATGTTTGATAATGAGCGTTTTGACATGCACATAAACTTAAAGCAGTGTGAAATACATTGAAAATAAAAGAAGTATATTTTTATCTAATATGCACTTAATGAATAAATAAAACTATGTTTTAAAATTATATTCTCCCAAATATTAAATTCAGATTGCCATATTATGTTTTTATTTTTTTAATTCTAAATATGGTACTTTTACACACAATTACTTTTGTTTAAACATTCAATTTGTGTTATTCAAGTATTACTTTATATCCACTTTTGACTTCAAATGCCAATTTATAATGGCCTCCTTATGCTTCATGGACATAGCTTTAACAGGGGAGGTAAACAGAGCTGTATCTTCTAATACCTGTAAATACATGTTCTCCCTCTTGTCGAAATAATAACTTTTTTTGAAGATAATGCAGCATTTGCCTTTTGTTTACTACTAGAACGCTTTACCCCTTTCAAATTTTTTCAGTTTTTGTACAGGTTTTGTACATGTTTTGGTATGTTGTTAAACGAATATTGCCAATAGGCTTTTTGTACGACATTGAGTTATTTTATATCGTTATATAAAACATGCAATTTATGCGCGTTTATGTCATGTTATCCATGCCGAGGAATAACAAAGAATCACCACGAATAAAAATTATAAAATGTGAATCGTCAAATAATTCCCACTAAACAGGTTTATGTCTCATCCTTGTATTTTGTTTATTTTTAGATTCTGCCTAAAAAACACTTTAAAAGTACGTTTTTCTCACAATCACTCCAAACAGTATATTATGCCAGAGCCTTAAAAATCTAAAGTTTCTGTCAGGAAATTATAGTCTTTATTAACGACCTTCTTAAAATGATAATAAACATACGCTTTACAATAAATTAAAACTATGATTGTTAACTATGTTTTGGAATAGAACGTTTTCTCCTTTAATCAAGTTTTTCATAAATTTCAGAATATTAAATGGAATAAGACGCAAGGATAATGCGCCGCAAAATTCCTTTGCTCTTTAGAAGAAAGATTATTTTCATTCACGGCAACATAACACGTTATTTGATAATCACTCAAAATTTTTGGTCAATTCAACCTCGGTATTTTCGTTGAATATAGTGTGAGCCTTATGTTGACAAGTTAATAAATTGGTGGATTCGCATTTAATTAACATTCATTTTTATGATTAAAGGGTGTGTTATGAACTGAGTATGGCTCAACCACGTTAGTGCTTCTACAATGAAGAAAATTTGTAGATATTATGGATCGCTTCTGAATAAGTTAATAAAATGTGCAATTTCGAGCGTTGTTCATTCGAACAGTGTTAACAGGTGTCAGTGTGAACAATGTTATATTCAATTCGACGCCACTTTGACACTTTTTTGTCGTTGTACTTATCCATTTATTCATCACATCGATGTGACTTTATCCTTTTTAATTGTCAATTGTACACATTGTCCTGCGACATAGTATGGTTTTAACATAAAAGCGCCAATTGAAATTCGTTAAAACGATTGAGAGATTTGATTTACAACTTTATCATTTATTATTTTAATAATAATATTCATGAACAGCATAAAATTATTAGAAATACACAACAAGGTTCTCTGCCGTTGGCTGACTAACGTTTTTCTTTATATCTCCCAAATTGCCAATGGACAGTTAAAACATTGAAGTTGGGACATTGAGCAGGGTAAGGGTTAATTCAATGTATGCTGGGCAATAGAAATGTTTTGTAAATAGACATCTTGTCATTGCTTGAAAACAAAAACAACAAAAAGCATGCCTTATTTGACACATGCACATTGTCATATATTGAAAATAACAACTAACGATTTTCAAATTGTTGTCTTATAACGTGTGAGCCATTCTTGTATTGATTATCATTATTTTATTATACATTTGCTTTTAGTTGAATTACATATCTGCAATATGTATCCGATAGTATATAAACAATTGAAATGCATATATATATATATTCTTTCGTATAGCCTTGTTGTCTTTCCGCCATATAAAGATAACAATGAAAGTTGTTTGTATTTTGTTCGTTCATCCAGTTGTTTTGTTGGTTGGTATTTTACCTGTGGTGAAAACCATAGGAATTCATAAAGTGTTTGGACAGAATGGTGTGTTGCAATCTATCAGTAATATTGATAAGTTTTATGAAGTTCATGCGTTAATTATGTCAAATTAAATTCATAAACAGTTATATTTGTTATTGTATTTTTTTATTTTTATGTAGGCTTTTCTAACATTAAACTATTCATAGGAAGGGAACATGGGATCATCTGTATCTCCTGGACTATTTATTTTACGTTCAAATAATAAGAAATATTATATCCAAAACAGTGATCACTGTTTGGAGTTCGGATGCGAGGATTAATATCACGAAGATGTAGCCCGAGTTATATAATGATGCGCGTGTGAACGACAAACATTGATAAAATCACCGATTTCGATATATTATTTTGACTGTAACACGATATCAACAAGTTAATGCTGCTGTACTTTATATTAAGCTCAAATGCGCCTGATTTGTTTCGGTACATACTTTTCAGCGCGTCGCATTTTTAGCAATTACGTCTCTTGTATAACGATTACGTCACATATCAAAGTACAACGTCAACAGTAACTTTATTGCATAACAACACACACTTTCGGTTCTTCTATATTCAATAGTCGTGTAAGAATCCTGAGTTACATTTCAGGATGGTTGAAGTTAGTCAGTTTGTATGATGTTTAATTACAAGGATTATTCAAAATCATTCATCAAATGTATCGAAAAAAAATACTGTAAACAAAATTTTGTGCAAATCACCAATTTGAAATAGTATACCAAACATAAACTGATAATGTATAATATAAATGTTTAATAAAAATATCCTAAATAGATACAGTGTTTGTTTCAAATGATTTGAAAATTTGTTTTAAATTTCCATGTGATATACTGTCTACGTTTTTCTGATAAGTATGATCAAAACCACCGATAAATATTAGGTAATAAATGTATTTCTAGGAGTCATTCATATCATTGCCAGAATAATTGTATGTTAACCTCATTCCTTACCAATTAGTTTGATGAAAAGCAATTAAACGAGAAGCACGACTTTGTTATAGTGATCAAGCTGTAAACACTTAAGGATTCCAACAAGCATGTTTACAATGTGTGCGACGAATAAACGACGTAAATGTTTTACCATTAAGTCATTTCAGCTTTTGATTTTGATTATAAAACTTTTTATGTAATCGTAGCGAATGTAAAGGATACAAACATATTGTCGTAATGCGCTTAACTGAATACGCATGTTATATCGCTTTGTTGTACACGTTAACATTTGTTTTTGATTTATTTTTTAAAAGTACATGTACAAAATTGCAAATATGAATATAGTTATTTTGTCGAAAGCTCAGCATTTTTGGATTTTGTCAAGCTGATGTATCAGTTACATATAATAACTTTAGGTCATGTTTATAAAATAGTTGATGAGAAAAGCATACCTTACTCTTTGATAAAAGAGAAATCAAAATATATTAGACATTTTACCCTTTTATTAGTTCATACATTACTATTCTCTAGACGATAAATAATCAAACGCAAAATGGAAAATTTTTAAATTGTCATTCAATCAAATTCATTAAATATTGAAAATTGTACGTACACGACGGTAATCAAATCGTTGTCCGAAAATATTCATACATAAACATTTGATGCTTAGTAAAGTAGTATATTATATTCTATAATGAATACAAGCAAGCCAATCTCAACAGATTTCACATTGACAATTTAATAGAAAATATGTTATTTAAAGATAAATTTTATGTCTGATACTACTGTATACAAATAAGATCAACAATTATTGAGACCTTAAGTGGTTTGGTTTTCAGGTGATCTCTGTATGCAGAAATAGGACAAAATTGTAATACTTATTTGCCAAATGTTATAACTCGTGGCCATTTTGTAGCATCCATTAATGTCTCCTATGTATGTCTGAAGTAAAAATTTCCTGCTAACAAATTTTGTGTTTGAAAATTACATGATCATTTAAAAGTCTTGTATCGCGCAAATGTTAATGCTTTCAAATCAATTGAAACGTATTAATGGAAGGATATTTACAAAAAAAAACGTATGTCGGTTTTGATTTAATGCTCTTCACATAATTCTTTGTTCGGCAAAAAGTCTTATTTCTACAAACGTGATTTTTCCTAGCAACGTTCGTAGCAATTCTTTTAATCTTGAAAGATGACATATTTATATTTGCCGTGCAATAAATGATACAGAAAATAAATTGGTTTCGTTGTGGATTTCATCGACCAACAAACCAATTATGGATCGAGGTGCCAAATGTAATGTATCATATAATAAGATTTAAAGATTTTATGTCCATTACAGGGAATATCCTATTAATGAAATTTATTCTGCGTTCTACATCGAAACTAGTTTTTTTGTACTGATTTTTAAAGAAAGTGAGCATTTTCTTAATTCAGATATTTTGAAATATACGCCCAAACTACTCAAAACACTTGTTTGTGAGAAACAATGTTTTATTTATTATTTTCATGAACATTTTGTCAAACTCTATACGTAAAACCGATTTCTTGTGTGTGCAGATTTTGTCGGATTTTTGTCAAAAAAGATTGTTCTTAGTATAAACACTGATATATCTCCTCAAATATATAAAAAGACGAATTATGCAAATGATAATTGCTAGATTTTGGCATTCTTATTTCATTTTTTATTATTGTGCAATTTATGCTATACAAGTAGAGTTAACTTTAAAGAAAGAGAATAAAGATCAAGAAGGCAAAGACAACGTTCACAGGACGCAGCCCCCGACACACCCAGGCTCCCACAGCAGGGCTGGCAGAAAGCAGTAAACCAAAACCGAGATGGACATTAGGGCGGCGAAAGGAGGAGAGAAACATTTTATGAGTGAAATAATAAGAACTAAAGCCGAACAATATGGGAATTAGAGGGACAAGGGCTATGAGGGTGACAAAAGGGGCAGGGAGGGGGTAAAAATGGGAGGATGGCGTGAGAAAATACTTACCGTTAACGACAATTTAATAAGGTAGACAACACAAAAAATGTGAACACTCAGAATAAGTAACAATACAGACATGTGAAACACGTGAAGGAAATTGGAACGGTCAGCGGTAGTAACACCATTGGGGAGTTTAAACTGGTTCATTCTTAAAGATCATTATTGAATATTTTTTACAATTACAACTATTCTGTTTTATGAAAATTTTCAGTTTTCGTATTTCCTCCAATCAAAACAATGTTTTTCCCTTTTTTTCGTAATATTACTCTTAGAGTTTGTATTTGATGAGATTCTCTTTCTTGTAAGAAATGTCATTATTTCGTGTTTTCCAACCAAATGTGTTTTATTCGGATGTATAATCTTGGCAAATGCACATTGAATAAACCATTTTATCCTCTAGGCGACACATTCGCTCTAGTTAATGCAAATGTATATTGGTTGTTTAACATTGGTCAGGAAAAACAACTTTATAAAGTAACTTTTCGCAAGACAAAAAAAGGATCAAGAGCAATGCAATTTGTGTGTATACAATACATTGTATAATAACACCGCTGCATGATTCACTTGAGAATAAGTTTGAATAGGTTTGTATATAGCTATATATAAGGAATTTGGATTGGTTCAAATGAAAATTTGTTATTAATATTAGACAATAAAAAAGGAAAGATATTTATATTCCTAAATGTCGGTCTATATCTTTATCCTCATGTTAGAAAAAGTAAAAAAAATGAATAGTTTTGGTTTCTATTTTCATTGAAATTAATTATTTTATAATCGGCTTTTTGAGTCAATCAAGTCATTCTTATTTTATAACGTAAATTTGTATGTATGTATTATATATCAACTCTACAATATCCACTATATTTAAAGATAAATTTCTAAAATATCAATTAGTATAAAAAACAACGATATCATAAAATTCAATTAAAAACGATGATGTTTTCAGTACATAAAGTAGTTACAACTGAAGATAAATGATGTATTTGTCACAAAAAAATCAAATAAAACAAAACTATGTTCATGAACAAATAAACAGACTGGTAGTGTAAATTCGTTATATGAAGAAATAAAAATTTGCCAGTTAAAACATGGATGTTTTACAAAACATAGTAAGAATAATGCAGAATTTTATTTACATTCCCTTCATTTATACAAATGATAGTATATTTTTTGTTATGCCGAAGATAAACCAAGAGGCATACTTAAACCCTTTTACAATTATCGTACATTTTTCTTGTAAAGACCATCAGTGGCTCATAAGAAATAGACCAACGAATGAAAACTTTGCTTGAAGACAATTTGTGCCTGTCACGATAATCGCCGGTTAAATGTATTGCTTTTTAATTAATGATTCTACGAGTCAATTAATGTTTAAAACATGAACAGTTTGTATTTATATAAGCGAAGGAGTTGAACAAACATACACTGGGAATTTTGCATTAAAATGCTATTCTAATTGGTCACATCGCTCAAGTGCAAACACAAATTTAGCCAATCAACGTAATTCATTATACCCAATTAGAACACTCGTTCTTTTCCAATAATAAACTTTTTGATATCGTCACAAAACCGAAATGACTATATTACTTTTTCAGAATAAGTATGAACACGTTCGAGGCGTTAACGAATCTTACACACGTTTCGTTTGAACAGACCATTTTAGTTATGTAGCCATTTCAACATCCGCTGGATTTATCATTACGTATGATAAAAAGATTTTTACAGTTATAATCATTTTGTATACGCCATTAAATAAAATTATTTTCAAAATTGTCAAAGTATTGCTTAATTAATATATTTTTGTATTCGTTTAATTCATTTAGTATTTGTTTTGTTTTGTTTGGTTTCACGACGCACTAACACAGAATAGGTCACATTGCGCTGAAACAGGAAATAAGATTTTGGCTGACCTTGGGGTAACACTAGGGGTCAAAACTAGGTCACGTCCTTGGGCTAAGAGACGCCTATACTCCAATAATTTAAAACCATTTCGTCGCCTCTTACGAGCACACAGGGTTAAACGGTGGTTTCAATTTATGCCTCAACTCATAAAGTAAACCGCTCGGTCAGAAGGGGAAATGTATTTAATTTAAATTAATATAAAATTATTACTCATTTACGAACCTATATCACTTGGTCTTAATATTTGGGCAAATGGTCTATGCAAATACGTTTTTTAATCTTTTGATGGGAATATTTTGATAAATGATTTAAATATAGACGATTGTTTCTGCTTCTTATATATCATTCTATTAATAGCCACTTTGTTGAACGTTAACAAATATCAAATTTAATTTTGCATTCCCTTCATTGGTGTTATGATTGATATGCTAGTATTTTAAAACAGATATGAAATCAAATGAAACAAATAAGTTCTACATTGTAAAGGATTTTGCTTTTGATCCATTGTCTTTGTATTTTCCCATTTTGCTGTAAATACAAGATAAATATTTTTAGGGTTATGCATCGTATAATAATGTGAAAAGATGAAAACAATGGCTTCATAATACTTATTTTTATTGTCTACGTCACATATTCGTTATATTCCGTAAATGGACTACTATCCACATTTTTGTAGCTTCTTTCTTCCCTTTTTTACTTTTGCTGTCGTTTTTTTTTTCTTTTCTTGGTTTATCTTTTGATTTGTTTTATTGTTTTGTTGTTGTTATTTCCAAAGTAGATAAGTAGGTATTGAGACATATACAATACCGATAATATCATAGCCATACCAACGAGCTCATTGTGATATTTTATGCTCGCTCGTAAGTCCAACAGTAAAGCTTGGAAATCGTCCTATGACCGTTACAGTGTCAGTTGTATTAAACCCAACAATAACAAACAAACAAAGGTATTTTCTGTCTTCTTTATTTGGTTCTAAAATTAACTTTTTTATATAACAGATGATCTATTGACACAATGCCAAATTAACTAATTTCATCTGTAAGTCTATTATGTCCGTAGTTTCATACAGACAATACAGTGCGTTTTTTTATGTCCATACATGCCGCTTCCAAGTTTCAAAAATCATGAATTTGTTATACTCCAATTGTACAGATCATATATTAGAAGAAGTAAATCATACGACGAATAAAATGTTCATGTAGTAGTGAAATGAAGAGGAACTATTGCCCCGCATATTACCACCACGTGGTTAATTCAATTATGAGGTAAAAATTGTAAACTAAAGTCAATTAATGCATTTTTTTTTTATTTCTCTTTATTGTACAATGCAAACAATAGAAGTCATGAAATAATACAATAATACAATACCATGAAATTTGATGTAATAACAATGTTCTGAAAAGATACACACAAATTCATACATTTGCAAAGTACTATATGTATTTTCTTATTATATTTTTTTTTTAAAAAGGCAAAGTTTACTCTGCACAAACGTTCAATTATTAAAGAGTTAAGTTACAACAACAATAAGTGTCACAATTTTTTTTTTTACAACTAATAATGTTAGGTACTTTCATTTTCATTAATTAAGTTTATGTATTCTTTCCATACATCCTGCATTGTTTCAAACCTAAGCATTTTTTTGGCATTAATTATTTCTGTTTTAACCAAAAATAGTAATTGATTTTTAAAAGCCTCTAAGCATGGCAATACGGATTTCATTTTACATTTGTAAATATAATGTTTTAATAATAATAATATATTATTCTCTGGAACTGTGAGTCGGGGGAACAGCCGAAAATGACAGATTGTTCTGAAAAATGAAAAGAAGAATTTGGAATTTTGTTTGTTAACCAACCCTGCACGTCCCTTATAAACCTGTTGACTATGTCACATTCCCAAAATAAATGTTTTATGGTTTCTGGATTGACATTACAAAATGTACAGTTGTCGTTGTCCCTAACATTAATCTTTTTCAGTAATACATTAGTACCTAAAATACGATGCGTTTTATTCTATATTGAAGTCATTAAAGTTTTGGAATCCTTAGTAACTTTTAAAGGGTAGAGAGTAGATACTTTTCCAGTTAAGATAAATATTAGAAAAATCTTTTGCCATTTTATTTCTGATTTGTCTGACGATTATTATTGACCAGCACGTCGTATATTGCGCGACATCCTTTGCGACTTTTGTTAAGTATTTGGATGGCAATTGGCAATATTCCCGGCATTTTTTATTTGATTTAATTATTTGATGATTAAAAAATAAATTTTTGTTTCCCAAAGTTTTTCTGAAAAAAAGAGTATATTTAGCCTTCATTTTTTCAAGAAATTTTAAATCAAATAATTTTAAACTTGAAAACTTCAAACCCCTTTTTCATTAAAAATGTTGCAAAAAACCCTTTTTTTGTTGTTTTTTAAATTTTGATTTTTTGCAATTTTTGGTTATATAAAATGACAACGATATGGACAAATAATTTGATACAAATAGTCAATTAAATTGTTAATAAAAAGACCACTTTGAGAGACTTTCTGTCATTGTCATTTTCAATTTATTCGTCATATAGACGCGGCTTTATTTACTCCAATTGACCATTGTACATATTCTCTTGCGACAGGGAATGATTTTAACATAAAAGCGCCAATTGTAATTCCTTTAGATGTTTGATTTCTAACTTTATCAATTATTTTTTTGCTAATTACATGTATAATCAAGACCACTATTATATAAGTAGAAAACACAACAAGGCTCTACAACGTTGTGTTATTGTCCCAAAATTGAGAATAGAAAGTTTAAGAAATAGAAGCTGGCTGATTGAGCAGGGTATGGATTAATTTAATTTATTCTCTGCAATAGAATTCCGTTGTAAATACACATATTGCCTTTGCTTGAACAACAGCATGTCTAATTTGATATATGCACTTTTCTACACGTGTTAAACGAATTATTTCCAATTGTTGTCTAATAATGTGGTTACGTGAGCCATTCTCGTATGTATTATCATTATTTTATTAAACATTTGCTTTTAGTTATGTGACTTATCTCTCTCATAAAATGCATCCGATAGTACATGAACAATTTTAAATTCATATCTATTCATGAATTTAGCTTTGTTGTCTTGCCGTCATAAAGATAACATTGAAAATGTTTGTGTTTTGTTCGTAGATCAAGTTGTATTGTTGGTTGGCATTTACCTAGTGCAACCCATAGGAATGCATAGTGTTTAGACATAATTGTGTGTTGCAATCTAATAATCATATTAATATGTTATATGACGTTTCTGCATTAAATTTGTCAATATTTAATTCATTAACATTTACATTCGCTTTTGTTTGATATTTTCATGAAAGCTTTTATAACATTAGACCTAGAAATACGTAGGATCTGTAATTGTTATCTCCTGAACAATTTATTAGACTTTCTTATCCTAATTAAGTTACATTACACGACGGTTTAAGTAAGTCAGTTTGTATAATGTTAAATTACTTAAGTTTGTTCAAAATCATTCATAAAAAGTATCCAAAAAAATCATTTTTAAACAAATTGTGTTCAAATTACCAAATATTATACCAAACATAAACATATATGTATATTAAAACAACATCTTTGTATCCTTCAAAGATATTTTGTTCGTAAAATGTGATGTAGATAAAATTGTTGTGATATACTGTGCCGCTATGATAATGTGAGAGTGACGTTGCATTTTTTGTGTTCACAAAAGTTTGCATTTTTGTCTGAATGGGTAAAACGGGTATTTTAGAAGGGGATATAGTATAAGATAAAAAAGTATGATATGAAATGTCACGATGGCAAAGTTGGTAACGTCAATGGGATGTAATAGTGAATAAAAATAAAACATTTTCACGAGTTCGAGCCTCACATGTTGTCTAACTTTTCCCCCTTTTTTTGTTTCCCTTTATTAAAATTTTATTGAAGATGCAAATGAATAGAAAAATAAAGGTAGTTTTGTTATGTTAATAATTTAAATATATCGGTAATAATATTTGTTTATCATGTGTAGTGTGAAATATGCAGTACTCACATTACTTGTGCAGTGCACGAGTATTTCGTGCCAACTGAGCTATAGCTGAAACAATAATTATGTGTACATGTAAATATTCCGATTAGTATTCAGTATATGATTAACCAACTTTCTAGATAATACTTTTGGAATCAAAAACAAATGAATTAACTTAAATTAAGCTAATAGAAATTAACACAACACTTAACACTTCTTACATTCATGAAAAAATATAATATATTCGTATTTGATTGTTTATAGACATAGACATTATTTTCGAGAAAAAAAGTAGAATCCGAACCAGTCTTGCATTGGTATTTAACTAGAAGATTAACTGACAACGTTACCCACTGTTGATTAAGTTGTCGATATTTTAATTTATATTGCAAGCCTGTGTGCCTAAAGATAATAAACACAATACGATAACTGTTTTACGCCGTAATAGTGGACTTGAGCACCGCGTCACTAAATGATTATCCTAAACGGACAGTACAGTATACGTGTTTCCTTATGCGCATGATCTTTTGTTTGTTTGTTTGTTTGGATTTTTACGGCACGTCAACACATAACTGGCCATATCGTGCCGAATGCTATAATAGGCTTAAAATATTTTGTAAAACATTGTAAATGACAATAGAAATGAGCCAATTAGATCCTAGAATACAAGTTTATCTCTTTGAGCTAAACCACCGATAAATGATAAGGCCATCAATGAATTGCTGAAAGACTGTCAGGATAATAGTCTGTTAACCTCATTCCTTACCAATTAGGTGGATGACAGGCGAATGAAATAAGAAGCATGATCTTGTTATGGTGATCAAACTGAAATATTAAAATGTTACCAATATGTTGTTTTTGCAGCACTGTGTAACTTGTTTACAACGTGTGTCGTAAATGTTTACCTTTTTCGTCATTTCACCATCATGATTTTGATAATGAAAAAGTTTTTATTTGCGACAGTTCAACTGTCTTTTCAATAACATGTAATTGTAGTAAATATATTTTACAGGGTACAAACATACTTTCGTTATGCGCTTATCTGATATAATATTGCCCTGTTGTTTATTATGTCTTTCATGTTAACATTTGTTCTTGATTAATACAATACAATTTGATATCTACATGTACAAAATTGCAATATGAATACTACTTTGTGTCGAGAGCTCTGCATTTTGGATTCTGTTCTATGAATTGAGCTATAAATTACACATCATAATTTTTACATCATGTTTTTATAACGCAATTAGTGATTTATACATACCTAACTCCTAGATAAAAAGAAATCATAAGATATTAGATTATTTTGTTTCTCTTTATACTCGTTTGTACATAACAAGTGGCTGCGTGAATTAGGGGATGCATTTCAAAATCTTTAAGGGCCATGAAAATTAAAAGTTTTCTCCGAATGGAATAAGAGTTGTCATACACTATAATCTAATGAAGTACTTACAAATACTATCTGTGCCTTACATAAGAGCATTGTGCTCTTATTCCAACGTGCTGTTCGTTTTATTCGTTAAAACAAATATAACTGTTTCATATATTTGTTCAAAATTAAGATTGGAATAACTGTCTGGTTTCTTATATGTTAAATGCCGAGAAACGAAGAGAAATCGTCAATAATGTAAAATATTGCCTCACAAGATTTTGCCAATCAGATAACAAAACTAGTGATGCTTTATCATTCATTTTCATAAAGAGTAAATTCTTATTAAAGTTTGAAAACAATGATAATTTACCTCTTTTGAATTTACATCTACATAACATTTGCATTTATAAAGAAGACTTATACTGACTAATTCAAGTTATAAGCAATATACCAACAATATGATGACATTCTCAGTTATTCAACGCTTCATTCTGTCTAGTCAGATATGATAATCTGTATGTTTATGTTTCCTATTTACTATTTGATGTAAATTCAGCGTTAAATTATGGTCGTGATCTTTGTGAAATATTACAATGAACGGATATATTCTGAACAAGGTGAATAACAGCTTTTTAAGATACATTATACTACTCAAAGTTTGCATAGCATTTAAAATTTCTCATAATACTATGATAAGTATAAACAAAATAGTTAATAATTTATTTTGCTATGCCAGTCCCAAACTAATTGCAAATTGTTTTATCGTGTAGGTCAGGAAAAGCAGTATTGTTCTTTTACGTCGACAATAAAATTTATGATAATTCGAAGCTTAGACATTTTTGCATTGGTCACTTTGACATAGCAAACGCTATAATTACACATGGATTAGATGTCATTTGAGTGACGCAGAGATACTAGGAATGTAAGGATGGTCTGGGGTCAAAGATTGTACACTGTCGTTTTGAGAAGGTTGCACGCGGATAATCAAGCTGACCCTGTATAAGAATGCAATTGACTCGCCGTCAGCACCAGACAAAACTGGAGACATATTCTTGTAACTGATGAATATAGTTTTGACAGACGTGCAAGAGCCTGGAGTAGAAATGGGGATAGGTTTCAAACCGGAAATATTGCTGATAACTAAAGGGGTGGGTACCAGCTTGGAAGGACTGACCTCATTGTGTCAAAAGAGGTACATTAATTTGTAAGCGGTACATCGGTAAGATGTTAGACACCAAGGTTAATCTGTATGCGGGGGCATTTTCCGATCAGTTCATTGTAAAAGACGATACTGCGCGTCCATACAAATCCCTTGAAGCCCAGGACTACCTGCAGAGGAAGAGAACTGGCCAGTTCGAATACCCGGCCTAAATCCAATTCAGTACATGTGGAATGCAGATACGCATGTAAGCTCACCAAGTGTAACACCCAGGAACTTGAGGCCATGTTGATGCACACATGGGCGCAATCCCCACAAGGATTGCCAGAAACCTCAAAGATTAGAAGGCGTTTACAAGCAGTTGTTTTTGGCAATGGGTCACAGACACAATGCTGGTTTTAACTTGTAAACGTAAAAAAGTTTGTGCAAAAATGGAACTAAACGAATGCAATATTAATGTAGTAAAAATATTATATTATATAAGATTGTTCTTCAGTCAAATGAAATTACACATTAAACGCATGTGTACGACGAAAATCAAATTATTTCCTAAATTATTTGGTGCCTATTTGAATACTATATTCATTCTATAATAGGATACAGGCAACCTAATCTTGATGAATAAGACACTGATATTTTAATAGTTTTTTTTTGTTTTAAGACTTATGAGTATGATATCAAGAGTGCACCATTTTTACGGACCAAAACTGACCCTAACACGACAGTTTTATCATGACCAATCTTTATTCAGGTTTTGACAACATTCAAATATGATACAGTTCAAATATAAACCACTTTGAATGATTTGGTTTTGGCTCGATCATTGTTTGAAGAACTAACTAGGATAAAATGACAACAAGAACTTGTCAAATTGTAATTTTTATTCTTCAACTGTTACATTTCGAGACCATTGTGTATTCCTTAATGTATTCTATGTATGACTGAAAAGGAAATTTCCTGCTATCAAACTTTGTATTTGAAAATTATTATATCATTTGAAGTTTTGAATCGCGCCAGTGTTGATTCTCGTCAAATAAATTGCAAAGTACGAATGAAAGGTGGATTTACAAAAGAAAAGTATGACGGTTGTGGGATTTAAGGCTTTAAACATAGATAAAGTTGTGAAAGTTTATTTCCAAAGCGGGATTTCTGTTTATGCAAGTTTTGGCTAATTAGTGTAATCTTGAAAGATGACATATTTATTTTGGAGAATAAATAATACAGAAAATAAAATTGTTTCGGCGTGAGTTTTTCGACAAACGCATTTAGGGTTCAGGTGCAAATGTTTGTTGAGAATAATAGATTATGGATCATTATGGGAAATATATATAAGTAAGATTATATTGGCGCTTAATAATCGGAACTTGTTTATATTGTATTGATATAATAGAAAATAGAGTATAATTTTCTCTGGTTTTTACTTATTTTAGAATATACCCGCAACATAATTGCAAGTGCCTTGTTTTGTAAGAGCAAATTTGTTTTTTTATGTAAATTTATTTGTTGTTTTTGCTGAAGAAGTTTTCTTGTTTGATAATTCGAATAAACGACTACACCTGTATTATGAACTATGGATAATGGCAGTGGGAATTATAATAAGTAAGTGAGCGAAAATACATAAATAAGATATGTCTGATTGAAGTATATAAAACTAACATATTGTGAAATGTGTTTATTTTATAATAATGACTAATAAAAATAATAAGGGATATAATAAAATTGTATACAAGAAAGGAAAATTTCTGAAATGTATATAAATATTATATAACACATGATCGAAAAATTAAATCAAGGTTGGGTTCTAAGAATATTAGCTGCAGGTTTGCTACACTGTGTATGAGATTATATACCACATTCTTGAAGTGAAAGATAATATGGGTACATAAATTATAACAACACAAACCTTTTTGATGTTTAATAAGCTTGTAATTGAATACTGAATGTGGGTGGGATGGTGGGTTATTGAAATTGTTATGAAATTATTTACTTTCTAATAATGAGGGACTTAAATATAGACATCATTATCAATTGTATTACTCATAAATGATTATAAATGATAACTTAGTGGTTACTGTACTAGTACGGCTTTTTCGACAAATATAGTGCTATGCTTAAAGGACCTATGGACCACATGAAGGTTGAGTGACCATAAGAGAAATTTTGTTTGCAATAATTAAGTTTTATGTCAATGTATCGAATTGTGTATTTTGCCTGAAGAGTTTTCTCTGTTTGATAATTTCAAGAGTAGCAATACACTTTGAATTGAAATGGCATTAAATGATGAGGAAAATATGAATAAGAATGTTGATATGAAGTTATCAAATAACATAAAATTGTGAATGGCCATTTAATAATATGACATTAACATATAAGAACATGGCTGTATGAAAAGTATAATAACATATAAGTGGTATAAGAAAGCAACATTTCTGAAAAGGTATATAAGATGTATATGCACACATATTGAAAATTATAAAGGTTGGTTCTAGAATTTGCAAAAAATTGTGTAAAACAATTCCCAAACAAAACTTCTTTAATGAGTGATTAGTCTGTAGGGACAAAAAAATTATTCTTTTATTTTGAACTGATTAATGGAATACAAGAATTTAAATATGTACATCACAAATGATAAACTACTAATATAGAACACATTTTTTATTGCACAGGGATTTTATTGCACTGTATGTGTTAGAAGGTATTGTATTCAGAGGCTTGTCCACATGCATAAGTAAAACATTTTGTGCTGAATAAATGTTAGTTTTATTTAGATTACCTTTTTTAGAGTAGGTGTATACTGGATCTACTCATATGTGTAATATCCAGTGATCTTAAATTGATAATTAAATATACGTGCTGGCATTTAACTTTAGACTGAGTTTTAATTTACCTTAAACAGGATAATATGGATTTAAAATTGAATGCTTATGTAATAATAGGATTACAATTCTAATATCGGTAATATGACATTATATAATAATATTGCACGGGTCGGGAAAAAGTTTTGATCGAGAGAGTGTTGCATAGTAGAAAAGTGATGTTGTGATTGTAAATGTATGCGCATTCTTGAAAAATAAATAAAAAAAGGATATATGTGGATTCTGAATGGCAAAGATATTAAAGATTTGAAAAGAAAAGTGTTAAATAGCACTCAAGAGATATATCAAATTTGGACTGGTTTGTACATATATATTAGTTTTGGAAACACTTAATGTCAGAAGTCTGTCCATGAATATTATTAGTGACGTTGTAATGCTAAGAAAACAGCGCAATTAGTTTAAAATTTTTGCATTATTTGTGAAAGTTGTACATTGGGATCATATTATTTTGAAGAAGAAAATGTAATAAGCCGAAGATATGGCTATATTGTCAAAGGAATATGTTTTATGAAAAAGTTACATTGATTTTTACAAATTTGTGATGCTGCTTAAATTAATGCATGGATAAATTATTATGCATTTTTGTTAGAGGACTGCTATAATTTGCCATTATTAACTTGTAAAAGAATTCTTATATACTTTTTTAATGAGCAAGATGCCTATGCTGTGTTAATTTTTCTTTGTAAACTTGTATTGCGTGGCAGTGGGGCAGCTATGTTCAACAGTCTTATTCTTTAAGGCACACAATGTGCAGTCCCATTTGTAGATGTTGCTATAGGAAGAGTAAGATGTGAAATAAGGGTTATCAGCTTAAACAATGTGAAATAGTTCTTGTAAAGTTTGTGGATTACATTCTTGGCGCATGCGCATTGGCTGAAACAATTTGTTTGTAAAGGTACTCTACAAATTGCATTACTGAATGTGTGAAAAGATTTTGAACAGAAGTGCTATGGTGGTGAAACATGGATTGCATTCATTGGAACATGAAATCGATGACTGCAGAAATCTGCTCTAGCTGCTTTTGTAATGTTTGATGGTGAGATGTTTTTAAACACCAATAGTAGGTCATGATACGAGTAAAATGCCTGCTTGGACATAGGACAGCACAGCTAAAATTAAGACAAAACAATCAGACTGTGTTCAAGAGATTGCTTTTTTTCGATGCTTGGAATTTGTCAGAGTAGGCGATTTATAATTTTTCTTGGGGCAATTTTTCTAAGATTAGTAAGAGTCCATTCAATTACAAAAAGGACTGATTCTGTGGGAAGATATATAGCATGATTAATATGGTAAGCAACTAAAGAACGCGCTTAAAATTTTTAACTTTTTCAACGACGTTGTTAATGTGCAACAAAAAGAAATCATCTGAATGTGTGACAATTATATAAAGCAGTTTGTTTTTGCATATTCACTGAATTCAGAACTGTCTGTAATTATGTGAAAGAATAGTCAGAAATAGGTAAGTATAATATCTATCATTTATTTGAATCCAAGTATAAATCTCTGGGGTGTATGGAAAGGAATCGATAAGGCATTGTTGATGTTTACTTTCATACGATGTAACGATGGAAGCAAAGCTTGATAATGAAACAGTGGTATAAAGTTTGGTAGGAAACCCTACCGTAAATTATGTGGATACATCTTTGGGAGATTCAATTTCGTTTTAAAAGGATGATAAATATCTG
Source organism: Ruditapes philippinarum (assembly GCF_026571515.1). Classification (NCBI taxonomy): domain Eukaryota; kingdom Metazoa; phylum Mollusca; class Bivalvia; order Venerida; family Veneridae; genus Ruditapes; species Ruditapes philippinarum. The sequence goes on from NW_026860878.1 coordinate 208,353, forward strand.
GATTTAAAAAGATTGAGTGAGTATAATTACTTGACATTAATATATTTTATAAGAGAAATATTAATGTGATCATAATATTGATTATTATAGCACTGATTATTGAAAGTATATTGTTGTGTTAACTGGTAAAATAGTAAAGTGATGTGATTGAACATAAAATTACAATGTATGCATAAGTTAATGCAACAAATGAAATAGAAAGGAATTTACATTGATAACAATACTAAATGTTTAAGCTGAAGGTACACAAATAACAAATGATTTAAAGACTAAAGAAATTATAGCTAAACTTTATATACAACAGAAAGTACTAATTGGAAGTGGGTTTAAAATTAAGCTTTTCTCATATTCTTTAACAATAAGGAACATTGACTAAGAAAGAACTCTATATTTTAAATCAGGACTTGATAAGGAAGAATTATCAATCGTGAAAATTTATCAATTCAATTAGGTGTATTTTACTAAAATAATATTTGCATTAACAATTTTAAACTAGGACATTTAACTAAGTATTCTTACAATTAAGGACTTTAACAACTGTTAATGTTTAGGGACTTTGACGATACAGTCGGAATAAAATTAAAATTAAGGCGTGTTTTTACTAAAATTATATTTACATTAAACAATTATTAAATTAGGTAAGGACTTTTAGCTAAAGATATGTCCTTTACAATTGAATTACTTTAACACAACTGCTATTCTTAAGGGATTGACGATTATCGAATATAACACCTTAAAATGTAAGGGTATTTGTGAAATAAGTTTAGATTTACATTAATTACGACTAAGGACATTTAATAAGTATTCCTACATTAAGGATTTCAAACTGCTAATTACTTAGGGATTTACGATAAAGTCGAAAGCACTTAAATTAAGGGTAATTTACACTTTAAACCAATACATTACAACTAAGGGCCATTTAAGCTAGTATTCTGTAAATAAGGAGTTAGAACTTGCTAATTCTAGGGGATTTACGACTAAAGGAAGATAAGACAGGATGTGAATTAGGGTATGTATTAGTTAAATGAATATTAGTGCAGTGAAAAAATTACAGCTTACAATTAGGACATTTAACTCAAGTATTTACAATAGATAAGGACTTTAGCAAACTGCTTATTCTTCGGGATGTTACAGACTAAAGTCGAATAAAACCACCTTAAAATTAAGGCGTATTTTACTAAAATAATATATATAGCAGTAAACAATTACCTTACAATTAAGGCAATTTAAGATAAAGTATTCCTTACAATTAAGGACTTTAGCAAACTGCTAATTCTTAGGGACTTTAAGACTAAAGTCAATAAACCACCTTAAAATTAAGGCGTATTTTACTAAAATAATATTTAGCAGTAAACAATTACCTTACAATTAAGGCACATTTCGCTAAAGTATTCCATTACAATTAAGGACTTTTAGCAAACTGCTAATTCTTAGGGACTTTACAACTAAAGTCGAATAAAACCACCTTAAAATTAAGGCGTATTTTAACTAAAATAATATTTAGACAGTAAACAATTACCTTACAATTAAGGCACATTTAGCTAAGTATTCCTTATGAATTAAGGACTTTAGCAAACTGCTAATTCTTAGGGAAACTTTACCGACTAAAGTAATAAACAGTTAAAATTAAAGGTAGTATTTTACTAAAATATATATTTAGCAGTAAAATTACCTTACATTAAGGCACATTGTAACTAAAGTATTCCTTACAATTAAGGACTTTAGCAAACTGCTAATTCTTTGGGACTTTACAACTAAAGTCGAATAAAGCCACCTTAAAATTAAGGCGTATTTACTAAAATAATGATTTAGGCAGTAAACAATTACCTTACAATTAAGGCACATTTAACTAAGTATTCCTTACAATTAAGGACATTTTAGCAAACTGCTAATTCTTAGGGAACTTTACGACTAAAGTCCAAATAAACCACCTTAAAATTAAGGTGTATTTTACTAAAAATAATATTTAGCAGTAAAACAATTACCTTACAATTAAGAGCACATTTAACTAAAGTATTCCTTACAATTAAGGACTTTAGCAAACTGCTAATTCTTAGGGACTTTACGACAAAAGTCATAATAAACACCTTAAAATTAAGGTGTATTTTACTAAAATAATATTTAGCATTAAACAATTACCTTACAACTAAGGCACATTCAAGTTAAGTATTCCTTACAATTAAGGACTTTAGCAAACTGCTAATTCTTAGGGACTTTAAAGACTAAAGTCGAATAAACCACCTGAAAAATTAAGGCGTATTTTACTAAAATAATATTTAGCATTAAACAATTACCTTACAACTAAGGCACATTTAACTTAAAGTATTCCTTACAATTAAGGACTTTAGCAAACTGCTAATTCTGAGGGACTTTACGACTAAAGTCGAATAAACACATTAAAATTAAGGCGTATTTTACTAAAATAATATTTAGCATTAAACAATATACCTTACAACTAAGGCACATTTAACTAAAGTATTCCTAACAATTAAGGACTTTAACAAACTGCTAATTCTTAGGGACTTTACGACTAAAGTCGAATAAACCACCTTAAAATTAAGGCGTATTTTACTAAAATAATATTTTAGCATTAAACAATTACCTTACAACTAAGGCACATTTAACTAAAGTATTCCTAACAATTAAGGACTTTAGCAAACTGCTAATTCTGAGGGACTTTACGACTAAAGTCGAATAAACCAACTTAAAATTAAGGCGTATTTTACTAAAAATAATATTTAGCATTAAACAATTACCTTACAATTAAGGCACATTTAACTAAAGTATTCCTTACAATTAAGGACTTTAACAAACTGCTAATTCTTAGGGACTTTACGACTAAAGTCGAATAAACCACCTTAAATTAAGGCGTATTTTACTAAAATAATATATTTTAGCATGATTAAACAATTACCTTACAACTAAGGCACATTTAACTAAAGTATTCTTACAATTAAGGACTTAACAAACTGCTATGTTCTTAGGGACTTTACAACTAAAGTCGAATAAACCACCTAAAATTTATAGGCATTATTACCTCTTAACTATTTAAATTCATAAATGTATATGATAACAATAATGGATGCAAGAACATTATGTATAAAAAAAACAAATATTTCACTAGCAATTTTCAAGTAAATGTGCAAACATAGTCCTTACAATAATTTGATATATATAACTATCACATTAACCACAATTCATATCAGTCCCAAAGTTCACTTTGGGACTAAGAATGTATGGTAAAATAATGTGTCTTCTTCACTTGAGATCCAGGAAATTTCACTTTTCACTTGTTGTATGTAACTGTATTATGTAGTCGATAACGGAATATTGCATGTTATCCGCTATACCTATCCGCTACTGCCTAAAAACAACTGTTATCTCCTGTATCTCTGGTTATAATATAACGTGGCTAGGTTGAGAATAAACTGGCAACACCACAACCTCCGCTAATGTTGTATCGAACTTGAAATGTTGACGAAAATGTTAGACTATTTCACAAAATAGAAGTTCCAGTGATGCACTAGTAGAAACAATATCGTTTCTTAGCTAATTAAACGATAAAGCATTTTGGGATAGGCAGTTTCTGATACCTCAGTTCTCAACAGTTAACGGGTGTTTATTGTAAATCTTTCCTCCATTTATACTTCGAAAATGTACATCTGGGGCCGGGCCGGTATGCCCTTTTGTCGAAGAAATCGTTCCAACCAGTGTATATGAGATGTTCCTAATATTAGTATAGACATTTTACTAACATAGAATTGAAGAGTTAATCATCCACCGGTGTTTTTATACACATTATGCAGTAATCCAATCGCAAAACGTACTGTAGACACAGATTCCTTTGTTTACAAAAATGTGAAAACAAAGACAGTCAAAATACCAAACTGTGGCAAACATTCCTACAGTGTTAGCTATTGCCGGATAAGTTGTAACCTTCCTGGACTAATGAGCGATCAAACAAAGTATAAGTACCATGTATAAAAGCAATTTATTGAAAATTGTTATGAATTATTTCCTCTTCTAAAATGGCGGACTTAATCAGCATCAATTATCACATTGTACTTTCTCATTACGATAACCTTAGTGTACTTACTAGTACGGCTTTTTCGAACCCAATATATTTCGACCTATGACTAAAGACCTAATGAAACCCACCATCAAGCTTGTAAGTGACCATAAAAAACATTTATTTTGCAATAAATTAAGTTTTATTGTGTTTTTGTCGATTTGTCAAATCCTATAAGTAAAACACTGATTTATCTATTCACAAATAAATATAATGAGTCGAAAGTGTTGTCGCAATAATGGAAGTCAACAGCGAATAACATATCATTTGAATGTGTATGTCACAGGTAAGAAGTGTATAACGGAATTTAGATGTTGCTGACATTTTATAAACGGAGAAAGTTAAGTAACGTTTGCAGATTTTTTTTTAAAGTAGGCATGCTTAAACAGCGTTGGTCATTGAATATCATTTTAATAATTACTATTATTATAATACTATTTTATGAAAATACTTACTTTTCGTTTGTCCTCCAACCAAAGCAATTTTCCTGTTTTTGTGATGCTACTGTTAGACATTGTAGTCTATGTGATGCTCTTTCTTGTACGAAATATACGCATTGTCTAATTGAAATGTTCGGAAACATAATCTTGGCAAGTGCACATTGTATAAACCATTTTATCCTCAAGGCAACAAATACGCTCTACTTAATGCAAAAGTATATTTTGTTTTATCATTGGCCAGGGAAAAGAATTTCATAAAGTTACTTTTTGAGAGAAAAAAAAAAGAGAGCAAAAGCAATGTAATTTGTGTGTATATAATACATCGTTATAATAACATCGCTGCTTTATTCATCGGAGAATACGCTTATATAAGCTAGCTCTACGTTTATAAATATAAAAAGGAAATCGCAATTTTTTAAAATTTCAAATGAACAATGAATAGATAGTAATATCAAAATTTTAAAACAGAGAGATATCTTTATTCCTAAATATATAAATGTCGGTTGATCCTTATGTTAGAAAAGGCAAAAGAGGTAAAATGATTTTTTGTTTCTACTTTCATTGAAAGTAATTATTATAAAGAACGGCGTTTTGAGTCATTTGAGTTACTCTTTATACGGTTAATTATTCCTTAACTTTGTATGGACATATATTATATATCAAACCTACAACAGCTACCAAATAAAGTTCATAGATAAATTAAAAAAATCCCTAACTGTATTCTAAAACATTGATATTAATAAATTCTATTAAACACGTTGCTGCTTTAGAAACATAAAGACACAAAAAAATATAGATTTATCATTTATAGATGTCTTTAAAAAGAGGATTTTATGACCGAATCAAAAGACGATAATATATTCGTTTTATGAAGAATTAAGAAATGAAGATACATTGATAGATAGTGAAATTGTTTTTAAACATGGACGTTATTCAAAACTATTAGGTATCATGCAGTATTGTAGGCTAACATGAATGGTAATACATTTTGCAATTATACCCAAACTATTGATAAGCCAAGTTTGTTCTACTGAAGATAAACCGAGATACTTACTTTATCCAATTTCCAATTATCGTATGTTTTTCATGTATAGGCCGTCATCAGATCATAAGAAGTAGACCGACGAAAGAAAACTTTACTTGACGACAATGTTTCATTGTCAGGATAATCGCCGGTTAAATAAATTGCTTTTCAATTAATTTTGCGACAAGTTAGTTACAGTGTATTCATATAAGTGGCGGGGCGAGAACCTTTGGCGCAATTTTGGCGTGTTTTCGTCTGGCGACCTTTCGCCAAGCCACATGAAAACAGGCCATATTCTATGTAACAATTGTCTTTACCAACAGTTTGGCCTGTCTTTGCTTGGCGGGGTGAAAACGCGCCACATTCTATCTGTTCTGTTTTTGCGTTTAATTTGTCGTGTCTTCGCCTTGCAGGTCGAACACCTGCATCGTGAAAAAACGCCACATGTTGAACCTCGTGTTTTTGCCTGCAATCTGTCGCATCTTTGCATGCGAAAATACCGAAAAAATCACCTTAATAAATATCTCCTTTTGTTAAGACATGCACTTATGTTACATACAGAAGAAAATGGAGAGTAATAGCGATGAAAATATCTTAAGATTTTTTTATTTCAACCAAAGAATTATGTCAATACATTCAAATTTCACTTATTAGTCTTGCATCATGTAAACAATATTTATAAACATTCTTGTTCGTTGATAAATAACGAGAATGTTGATGTTAAATGGTAGGTTTAAGCATGTGCTTGAACACATTTCTGTCCATCTTTCGTGAGCTTATAAGAGTATTTTTCTTTAAAACTAAGCAAACTGCATACACCACCCCTCGAAATTCATTTTGTTTAAAGTTAATGTATCTCATTTTAATCATTTTCCGTGTTTTAAATGATGTTTTGTCCAATAGAATTACAGTATTCCAAATTCATAGCACATTTACTTTAATCGGTTAAAGTTACATTAAATAAATTTCATAAAAAACTAAAAAGCGACATTTCATTAATAAATTGGGTTTTATATCGACTCCAGGTCTTATTTTGGTGTCCAAACAACCAAAATGAGTTTTATTAGCATAAAAATAGGTAACCTCATTGTGGCGAAACGGGAAATACAATTTCTGTTTGCATGAGAAACTCCGCCTTCGGATCATCCGTACATCAATATAAAATCAACAATCATGACTATAAGTAGCAGTCCTAATTTAACGGTATATTTCCGCATTGTAACGGATGTTTTCATACAAATTTAATCCTTTTACGAGATTATTACTTTTACTGAACCCCAGGTTTAGTGCACCGTGAAGCTTAAACGGTTAAAGTGTGTTTGCACAAGAAAATATCACATTTGCTGTGTTCGGATAGCAACTATAAAACAGTGACGTAGCGCATACACGAGCTCATTATAGTCTTCATTTGCATGTTAAAATTCGTATACGAACTTTAGTGGTACCGTGGGGTTTCCCGTTTAAAATCATTATTTATGAACAATATTTGATGAGATTTACAACAATACTATTAAACAGGTTAATGAAACTGTAGAATGTTTGATTTTTAGGCCGACGGCAAAATATTTTTACATATTTATTTAATGTAACTTTAATAATCAATAATAATAATAATAATAATCAATTTTATTTATTAATTTGGTACATTTTTATTAGTGGTTGGACTATGGTAAATTCTAACACCACTTGGTATGGTCGATTTCATTACAAGTAAGTGTGAAGACTCGAACTCTCTATATAATAAAATATGCAAATCGTGATGCAATTAGCGGGCACTGTGATCTAGTATTTAGCATAGCTCAATCGGTTAGAGCGCGAATTTTCTAATCTTGACATTTTCAGGTCGCAGGTTGTATTTCCCTCTTCTCTAAATAAAAAAAAAACTCACATTTGGATAAAAGTGTTATTGAAAATTATAATAATATGTTCATGACTGTTCGGTTATTTTGTTATTTTATTTTTCCCCTTTTCTTATTTGTTTATTTATTTTACTCAACATATCCTAGGGAAAAATCACCAGGGAATGTTGTTTTTATTTCGGGATTACACCTACCCCGAACTAGTAACTATTCTTTGGAAGCGCTACAACAAAATTATAAGACATAGTAAAATCACAATGATGTTCACAATTTTATTTTTAATGGACGATTTATATTTCAGAGATAAACAGTAAACGAGACTTTGGCATTAAAATGTAGACTGACTGTTTGCTATAGCAACAACTACATTCAAAATACAATAGCAATTTCCGAAATTAAATGATAAAAGTATGACAAATATAAAAACAAACTTATATTTTAATTAAATTATCTTTTTGTGTAAACAATGAATTAAAATCAGTCAAAATAATAAAATATATTTTCTCTGTAACAAGATAAATTATATAATGTTTAAATTATATAAGGTTTTTGCCCAACCAAGCAAAGATACGACAAATTGTAAAGACTTGATACATAGAATGTGGCATGTTTTCATGTGGCAGCGCGAATGGACGCTAAGCGAACACACAAACAAATTGCAATTTTCGCCCCGCCACGTATTTTCGCATTTTCGCCCCGAAAACATGCTAATGCGACATGGCACAAATCAGCACTCATAGTTTTAGCGTATGATGAACACTTTCGAGGCGTTAACAACTCAAGCAATAAAACACGGAGATCGATATATTTAGTTAAAAATGAAAGTATTTGCATAATAATATGCTTTATAATGCGTATATGACCTCATTTGTTATCATAGTAATATGAAGATTACGTATTAAATATTAATCTTATAAAAATGACCCTATATTACTTCATTTAGCTGTTTCAACATCCGCAAGCTTTATCATAAAATATGAGAACAAACTTTTACGGTCGTTATCAGTATATATAGATCTAATCAATAAAAATCGTTTCAAAATTATGAAATGCTTACGTTATAATACGTTTTTATATTCGTTTTATTCATTTAGTATTTGATTTGTTTGGTTTTACGGCGAGCCATCACAGTTTAGGTGTCAAATGGCGCCGTCGCAGGAAAGATGGTTCCGGTAACCTCACGTTTTACGAACTTAAAGCAACAGTAGAGGGTCAAAACCACCTCACCTGATGGAGCTAAGAGATGCATAGACTCCAACAATTTGAAACCATTTGGTTGCATCTTATGATTGCATGGTTAAACGGTGGTTGCATTCTTTACGCCTGAGCTCGTTGAGGAAACCAGCCATTTAGGGAAATTTATTTAGTATACATTTATACAAAGCTAAATCACTTGGTCTTTCTCTTAGCAAATGGCCTATGCAACTGCGTCATTTAATCTTTTGAGACGATTATTTTTATAAATGATGTAACGGTAGACGATTAATTCTCCTTCTAATTTATTATTCTACCAATAGCCATTTTGTTGGACGCTTACAGATATCAAATTAAAGATTCCATTCCCAATGGTGTCTTGATTGATATGGTGGTATTTAATAACAGATATGAAATCATCTGTAACAAATCATTTTAACGAATTTTGCTTTCATCCATTGCCTTTGTATTTTCCTATTCTGTATTTTTCTGGAAATACAAGATGTATTAACACAAATGTATCATACAATTATATACATGTATATCATTTTCTGCGTCACATATTCGTTATATTCCGTAAATGGACTAATTTCCATATTTGTGTAACTTTGCTTTTTATTCTTCCTCAATTTTGTTTTTTTTCTTTTCTTTCGTTCTATCTTTTACTCCTTCGTATTCTTATTACTTTGTTGTTATTGATTTCCAATGTAGAAAGGAAGGTAATGCGTCATATTACATACAGATAAAAAACGAACATATTCTGATAGTGTATGTTCATGATCAATTAAAGATATATTCGGCTCAACTTTCATATATATACTGGGTACGCAAAAACTTTACTTTTAAGAACAAAATAGAAAAAACAACATGTTTCCCCATCAAAATGTTAATGTAATATCTACCAGTAACACGAGAATCGCAAAAACCAAAACTTGTTACGGAAATTGACGGAAACCCGCCCGCCATTATCGGAAACACTCGTGGTAATTATTATGCATTCCGTAAGTTCACGTTCAAAGGTCATCTATCAAAATGGCGGAACAACAATCAGACAGCGACAATGAAAGTTCTATGGTAAGTTTACGAGTTTCTGATGTAGAAATGGGAAATAAATTAATCAATTTTTGTCGTTTCAAAATCGAGGAAAAATGTGAGAATTAAGAGATGGGCTAGTTTGACAGACACTTCATCATTTCGGTGTAAACTTCTGGGAAGATAAAATGAAAATTACGTAGGTCATAATGCATTTTTGCGTCTGGAAAATTTTATAAACGGCACTGAATTAATCATACTTGATAGCGGGACTGTATTAATTGGGACTGTATAAATTATTCTTTCACGTTCAAATGTCTTATAGAATTTATGAAAGTAGAATAATTGGATAGAAACTTTTATACGATTCGGCCACACAATCTTCGACCCTTTAGTAATTCTGGCGAAGCACAAGGGCACGTTTACAAAATATGTTATTGTTGAGTGAAAACAATTATTTTCAAATGTCAGGATTTTGTAAATAAGATATAATGTAATGGAAATAAAATTAATTTCTGACTTTGATATATATTTTTTTCTTTTCAAACATTTTGTCAGAGACTTTTATTACAGATTAAATATAGCTCTGTGAACATTCAATGAGTTGTACCCCTGTAAAGTTAAGTAAAAGTTCCGCAGGCCAGCACAACTTGAACATCTTTAAAAATATTAAATAAGTACTCAAAGCAGGAACTGTAAATATTACAGTATTTTTTGAGAGAAAAAATATGACCATCAATTATCATCTTTGCATACAGGACAAATATTTGTAAAGAATAAAAGTGAGCTTTATATTCACTGACAACATCCTTATTTATGCATACATGATAAACATAACTTACATAATTCCACTTTAGATGATTATGTGAGTTTCAATTAGGTTAAATAAAGTTACCTTTTACTTCACCTGGTCTATTTATGTTGCTTGAGCTATGTTACTGTCAAAAGAAACAGTATTTTGTCCAATTCAGTTCAATCCGAAATCTTTGAAATAAATGTCTTTTTTAAGGTTTATGTCACCTGCACTTAGATAGACCCTTCGATAAGTCCTTTACATTTTTTGTGTAATTTAGACTTCAGCATATTTCGGGGCAATTATGTTTATCTTGAAAGAAAACATTGTTTATATTTGCCTAGCAATAAATCATAAAGAGAGGAAATTGGTTACGCAGAGGTTTTGTATTGACCAAACTAATCTGAAATCGTGGTGCCAAATGCCTTGTTAAAAATAATACAATTTAGGTTCGTATTACAGAGAGCTTACAATTTATTAGGAAATCAATTTTGTTTTTGACATCGGAACTTTTTTACTGCGCTGCATTTAGATAAAAGGGATACTAACAGTTTTTAAACCCATATATAACAAAATTGCCTGTAAAGGTTTTTATTTATGTCATGGTATATGGTTATCTATAATGTCCGATTTTCACTCAAAGCTAATTTAAGTGCATTTTCAACACATAGAAACGCACATTTTATATTTATTTAACTTGTTTGATTTTATATTGATTTGATATTATAAAATGTAAAAGGACAAATAATTTCCACCAAACAGGTTTATATTTGATCCTTGTACTACTTTATTGACTCCTTAGATATTGCCTAATAACCACTTTAAAAGTACTTTTTTACACAACCAGTTAAAAAAGTCTATTATGCCATAGCCTTATTAAAATCTAAAGTTTCGTTATGGAAATACTAACCTTCATTTACGAATGTTTTAAAATGCTAATTTACGTAAGCTTTTTAAATAAATCAGAACTATGATTGTTGAATAAATTTTGGAATATTATGTTTCCTTCTTTAAGCTTTTTTTTAATTTCAGAACAAACAGAAACACATTAATTTTAAGGATTATTCTGCGAAAAATTCCTTTGCTCATTTGAAGCACTATCTCCACTTTGAAATAGGCTAGAATCACTGTAAAGTGTGTTGAAAATGAGGGGCGTGGGTTCGAACCCCAGAAGGGGTTACTTTTTTTCTTTCTTTTTTTTTCTTTTTAACATATTTTATTAATCTCCCAGATCCCTAATGGAAGAAAAAAGTGTTTCATTTTAATAATATATTTTTTGTAGGTATTTTTTTTACTAAATAATGCCAAATTTAATAGCAAATATGATACCATATATTTTCAAAGGTTAATAAAATAAAAACTACACGGTAAAAGTATTTTATATTTTGCAAGACCAACCAATATACATTTAAGAAAATTCAGGCAAACTTTGAAAACAGCTCCTCATTGCGCAAAATTTTAGGAATATTTTAAATAAGGCTTTTTACACATGGAAATGGTGAAATAAGTGTTAAAAGTGGGTGGGGTAGGATTACATTTTTATACATATCAAAAACATTTCGTTTAAAAACAATCATTTTGTTTGTTTAATTTGTTACCTAAATGTCATTATTTGTTTCTTAACAATGAGCAATAGGAAAACATTTTTCATAATGATGATATTATAGATTATTTAGAATTTCCTCATTTCTGAAAAACACCCTTTTAATGGCAAAGTTTAAGTTAAGAAGAATGTGCATAACTCATAAACCACACGGTAAATTTTGTTTAAATTTTGCATACAGGTGACATTTTAGGCATATAACTGTCCTATGTTGTCAATTTTACAGTTCCTTATAGTGACCATTAGGGGTGTACTACCTTAAAACAATATCTTAGATATTGTTTTGGTAAAATATGATGTAGGAATTTCATTTCATTAAGTATCTTTGTTTATATTTTCATTGTATTTATGTATTTATTTTATTTTATTGATTCCATATTTTTTGCTACTGGGAATGTTCGTTACCACTGCCCCATTGGAGCCTCTGTGAAAAAAAACTGCATTGATATATAACAGGTGCGAAAAAAACTCAACCGATATATAAAAGTCGAGTTTTTCCCTATATGAATCAATGAAAAAACTGTACTGTTATATATCAATACAGTTTTCAAATGAGAGTAAATTTCATTTGATTAATTATCTTTCTTTATATTTTTCATTGTACATTTGTGTATTTAAATATTTATTTTATTTTATTGATTTTTTTTTTTTTTTTGCAACTGTGAATGGTCGTTACCACTGCCCCATTGGAGCCTCTATGAAAAAACTTTATTGATATATACAAGGTGCGAAAAAAAAACTCGACCGATATATAACAGTCGAGTTTTTTCCTATATGAATCAATAAAAAACTGTACTGTTACAAATGTATATATCAATACAGTTTTCAAATGCTCATTGAAGTGTTCTGAGTATAATGGGCTTGCAAAAACAAATGGAAAGTTCCAAATCATGCGATAATAAATGTTAACCTCGTTAATTGCAATGGACACGCTAAACCTTTATAACATTTTTTTTTGTAATTTACCAATATTTGATTGAAATATGAATTTTGACTAAAAGCTGTTTGGATTCTTGTAGACAAGCGTATCAATAATCAATTCATTTGCACAACGTTGTGGCTTATTTTTAAAAAAAAAAATCTAACAGTGAAAACCAACCAATTTACTAAACTCGATGACATCTTATATTTGCTTTAATATCTTTGAAGGTATCAATATAAAAAGGCCTAATATAAACAGAATATGTACACACATACACAAAATGAAGGAAATCTATGCATTTAAACAGGAGAGAAGAAAAGTTCGATTTGTTATTATCTAGATAAAATCTTGATCGAAAGATAAATGACAATAAAAAAATAATCATAATTAGATAGAGCAGTCATCATCAACATTATTTCAAAATTGTAATAATAAAAATCTAACGTAAACGTTATCATTTTTACTCATATCAGATACTTCAATCTATGAAAATACATATTTCAGCATAATAAAAAAATTATTTAAGTCACTTTATGAATCAATTTATGACAATATATTAAAAGTAAAAAAGAAATGAGTGGCTGATTGTAATTAACACATAACCTTTGTTTGGAACAAGCTCCTTTGACAAATTGCTTCTAAAGCTAAGTCAGTTGAAGCGGGCAATGAATGATGAAGTATCAGTTTGCCTCCCGTTGAAAGACTACATAATTTCGGCTGGAATTGTACCTCTGTGAGTTTGACCGGTACCTAGGTTGAAGGAACCTTAATTTATGTGCGAAACTCAGTCTCACAATGATGAGAATTTGTGCGCCAAAGAGTGCTGTTTTGTAGTCCAAAATCTAGTGACAAATCAGTTCAGTTCATATAACTTGGCCAAAGGTGGACAATTAAATAAATCAAATGTCCATAGTTTCAAGGTATATTTTTGTCTTATGTTTGTCCAATGTTGAATATAATATCATTTGTTCACATCACATTATATCACAATGTGAAGGCTACCAGATTGCTCAGTCAGTAGAGCCGGAAGACGATATTAATCAGGACTTTCTTACCATGTGAACAATTTATATGCTTGATTTTACAGTACAAATAATATATTATCATTATTCGGTGATATTTAACATAATCAGACCTCCCCTTTCATACAATATTATTTGGTGATACAATTTGTGAAGATAAAATCACAACCAAAGATCCTGTATGTCGTTATTAAGGATGTAACAATGCTTCAATGAAATTTTAAATATGTATATAAATATTATTCTTAAACAATTTTCAAACATTCAAGAATATGTTAAATATGCTCTGCAAATGCTTACACGCATTAAACGAGTCGAATTACATTGAACGTGTAACAGCGTGTCTGCAAGAAGACAGACGTTGCATTGTAAGGAAAATAAGTGATATTCTACGTTTAAGGTACATGAAATAATGACAAAGGAACAAAAATATCCAAAGTGCTACCACGATTGTTGAAAACAGAGGAAATAGCAGAGCGGGTGGATGCGTCGTCGTAGTTTTTACTATTAAATGGCACCGACAGCATTTCGTTTCTACCAAACATTATTACCACGGATGAAACTTGGCTGCATCTATATACGCCAGAATCATAGAGGGATTCCATGATATGGTAAACACCAAACTCCCCAGCACCGCTGAAGGCTAAACAAAAGAAATCTGCTAAGATGTTTATGTTCTGCCATCGTCCGAAGGGATGTTGCTCCAGCACGCCGTACCTAGCAATCAAACAGTCATTGCTGTATATTATCAGAAGGTAAATATTAAGCATGAACTAGTAATATTAAGCATTAAAGTAAATTAATTCATATTTTAAACATATAAGATTTAAGACAATATTTATAGCATGTGCGCTATATTTAGATGGCTTATAAAAGAAAACAGAACCAATGTTCAACTTCAACGGATTTTCTTTTTTATTCCAGGTTATCCGCCGTGATCTTATTCATGCCAGTAACGAAAGGGCCTGATATGGACATAGAGAAAATGTATTTTCACCAAGACAACGCACCTGCACACCGATGTGAGGAGACGCTGCTCACTATTGACATCATTGACTTCCGAAGACTACGACATGTACCTTACTCTCCCGATAAATAACCAATGGCTTTTGCCGTTTTTCCGAGATTGAAGTTTGACTTACGCAGAAAAGGATTTCCTGACCTAGCGGAACTACGCATGGGTGTCAGATCTGTTGAATCCGGATTCGGAATTGGTACAGAAATGTTTACAGGCAATGGGTCAGCAGAAATCAGAAATGCGTGGCATCACATGGACGTTTTTTCGAGAAAGAGTGAGAACAGACGTTCATTTGACGTTTATCACGTCAAAGTGTTCCGTGATTGTATATGTTATATGTAAAGACTGTTATAATGTTAATATACATCACTGTTAAATAGTTTTTTGCAAATTTGTTTATAAGATATGTATATTTTTGCTGGCAAAAAATCTAATATGTATGTATTGTTAAAGTGTACAGAATCAAATAGTACATGGACTTTCTGGACAGCCCTCTTATGTAATCATTAAAATATATGCATTCATTTCTTTTTGAAAAATTTGGCACAGAGTTTATAAATAATAAATTTCTAATTACCTCCCTTTACACGTAAATGTACATTCTGTAATATCTTTACAAATAATGCTTTTCGAACATACAATACTGATAACCTTCATTTGAACATCATATTTATATATAAAATATAAAAAAAATTTACAGGATCTTTTACCAACCAGCAATCTTTAATTGGGCATGATCAAGCAATAACAACATTACCACGCCCGGCAAACTGTCGCTCCACTTCAAAATTGTGGTGTACGGTAAAACGAGCGAACGGCATTTCCGAGATAGAGCGTAAGGCCGATTTAAACGGATAATTGCAAGTGTTGTTTATGTTTTTGTCTTGTTATTAATTTAAGTTGTATTTTTTCGAAAAACGGAAAATGTAGTTCCGTGTAGGATTGTTTAAGGCTTTCAACGATCTAAGATGTTACAAAAACAAAATTATATTAAGCACGGGAGAACTTTTCTCCCTGACGAAGTGAACGACGTTTTGTAGAATATTAAACGTCTATTTTAACTTTAATATATTTTATTTAAAGAAATTTGTAGACTATGCTTTTTACACCAACTTAATGTTGCCTTGCGCCCAACAACCGACCTTTCGCTCTCTCTTGTCCTTTGGCTCCACTACTTTTGAAAAAAATCGATAATCAAATTTAAGAAATCCACCATGAGTAGTTTATTTTGCACGAAGGACAAGTTCTTATTACGGGTTGATATTTTCCTAATACATGTTTTAAAGAAATCCGAAGGGTATGGCATATTAATGGTTGGGAAGTTCAATATTCCACAAATCGTCGTTCACTTCGTCAGGGAGAAAAGTTCTCCCGGGCCTAATATAATTTTGTTTTTGTAACAGCTTAGATCATTGAAAGCCTAAAACAATCTTACACGGAACTACATTTTCCGTTTTTCGAAAAAAATACAACTTAAATGAATAACAAGACAAAAACATAAACAACACTTGCAATTATCCGTTTAAATCGGCCTTCCGCTCTATCTCGGAAATGCCGTTCGCTCGTTTTACCGTACACCACAATTTTGAAGTGGAGCGAAAGTTTGCCAGGCGTGATTAAGTGATATATCAAGCTATTGTTAAATGTGTTTATGATTGGCGTCCGCGCCGAAGCGCGGAGCCCTTATGGGACGCCAAAGCGCGGCGCCCTTATGGAATGAAATCAGATTTTGTGAAAGGCGACAGCAACTTCTCGAGCCTTTTAGTCGGTCATAATAAAAGCCGATCATTCCGATCGGTATGAGGGTGCTTGATTATTAATTAAGAATGAAATGTCGCGATATGTTACAATGAATAGCGAACTGGAGAATTTCGCAATGCAAACATTTTCAACTGAAATAACCTTTTCCGTCAATAAATCGCGCTCTTCGGGGTTTTTTATTTATCATTTTGTAGTACACAGTGGGTTATCATGGTATGTTATTGTTGTACATGTATCCTAGAAAGATCAGTTGATGACCTAAATATTCCAAAAATGCATGTATATTTATAGATATATCTATTTATCACTCCTATCGGTAATTACCGGTCTCTCCCGGTCTATTTTGACCGGGATTTACTAGTGACCGGCGAATAGTAACACACGTTTATTGTCCGGTCTCTCCCGGTTTTGGAGTAGATGTTTGATATCGTTACAATTAGAAAAAAAACAACAATAGCATGTTTTATTTTATCTATATGAGATAAAAACAATAAATATGTACACGGATTTATATGTAATATAAATCCGTGATATATACAATAATTGAGAAAAAGGTACATTTTTTTGGTCCTAAAATGACATTATCAACTTTGAAACATTTTATTTAATTTGTTATCCGTGTTTAGTAAAGATGCCGAGGAATTATTCAAAGTTACAAATTAGATTTTATGAATTATTCAATTGATTGATAATTTAAAAAATGATAAAGAAAAATACAAATGTACATGTACATGGTTTAAAAATAAACAATATTATATATTAAAAGATAAACCATAATGTACTGACTTTTTCCAGTTAAGCTTTGACTTATAATCGTCGGTCAATATGACAATTGAATTCTTAAAATTTATTTCACAATTTTAATAAAAAAGAGTAGTAAAAACTCAGTATTAAAATAGCACATAAAACACAAAAAAGAAAAGAAAACAATATTCATAAAATTTGTATTTTTTTATTATTTATGTAACTGTAATGTATGGAGAGAAGAAATAATACAAGAGGGCCATGATGGCCCCGAATCGCTCACCAGAAACAACTGATTTTCAGTGATAGAAATAATTTTTCAAATAAACTTGTGGAAAGACAAGTCGAGCTCAACTACAGTTTGCCTCTCGAGTTATCAAGTTTCCAGACACTGATTGTGTTTGGCTATTTGAGGTAGTATAGGTTCACTACACACAGACGGACTGACACGGTTATAATGGAAGATAATAAACAACGTGGCAGTGAACACGTTGAATTTAGAACCAGGGACAGTTTAACTTGGAACAGAGAACATAATTCGTCTTCCAGAACTTCAAGAAGAAGACGAAGTATTTCACCAGAAGGAACTCGCCAAGCAGGCCAAGTGAGTTTCAATCGAGAGATAGCCGAGAAAGACAGAAGCGTTCCAGTGATATACGAGGTAAGTCCCCGGGGGAAAGGAACGCAGTTTTTGAAGAGAAGTTTTTTTCTCTCGTTTGTCTGACTTGAAGAATGATATTATTTCTCAAAGTTTAAAGTTAAAAAAGTAACTTTGAATAAAGAATGATATGATAAACAAGATCAACAAGGAAAGGCGGTGTTCAATGAACGCAACCCCCATATGACCCAGCAACAAGAACCAGTTGCAAGGAGCCCAGGCGGACCCCAAGCAAAAACAGGGCAGGGCAAAGACAAGAGTCGCATAACATTCAACACGAATTCAACCTTTAAATTCTTGTCGGCTTGGAGTTGATTTTGAAAGAGTTGTCTAAATCAGATTTGAAGGCTGATGTTCGATAAAGGTTCGATAAGTAAGATAAAACACAGGAAAAACTGATACAAATAGCAGATAGTTCCCCTGGGGGCTGGTCTACAGTCCGAGAATATGAGAAGCTTTCTCTCGCTAGCGATAGCGATGATAAACAGAAACTCAGGCAAGCCGAATCTAGAGCCATTAAAAAGGTTAAGACAACTTCTTCAAAACAAGCTCGTTTTCATTCATTAGTATAAGAGTGATTTTCTCTATTTTATGGGTACAAATCAACCACACCAAGGGCAGATGATTCAAGATATTGGTTAAAACCACGTCCCAACTTCAATCAGCTTTATCGTGGCCAAAGGCGAGCAACACCGAATGACGTCTGCTACGCATGTGGGTACAGAGGGCACTTCCGGCGTCAATGCAACTGTTTCTTGTCTAAAAAACAGGGTACCGACGAAATCGACAAAAATGAATATATTTTAGAAACATTGAGAATTGATACAAATTAATTTTTTCTGTACATCAAAGGTCAATTAAAAATAACAAGTCTGCATTAGATAATATGGATTTCGTAGAAAAAGCTGTTTGAGAACTTTTAAAAGATCATTATATTGTTGAGGTTCCATTTACACCACATATTATCAATCCATTGACTGTTTCCATCAACAAATTAGGAAAAAAGAGATCGATTTTAGATTTGAGAAAAGTTAAACATATTTGGAAAGAAAGAATTTCTGTTGAGGACCGGAAAGTTGGACTTGAGTATTTTACACATGATGGGTATATGTTTAAGTTCGATTTAAGTAAGGGCTACCATCATTTAGACATTTTTCCAAGCCATCAAACGTTTTGAGGTTTTTCAGTAAAGGGGAAAAACTACTGTTTTACTGTTTTACTTTTGGCATCAGTAGCGCCCCTTACATTTTTACAAAAGTGTTGAGGGAAATGGATAAATACTGGAGATTGAACGGAATAAAAATTGTAATGACTTTAGTTGATGGTTGGGGTAGCAACAAAACTTTTGAACAGACTCAAGTCGATTCTTATTTTGTAAAGAACAGTTTTGAGATGGCAGGTGTTTTAATTAGTAAAGAAAAGTCATTATAATTCCAAGTTCAAGAATTATAGTGGATTGGTATTTTCTGGAACAGTGAAAAATTTTATTTATCCATTCCAAAAAAAAGATTAAATTATTTTAACATAACTCTCAATATATTGTTGGGTTCTCTCCTTTATGTATCGGCGAGACATTAAGCGAATTTTACAGGAAAAGTCATTTCTATGATGCCTGTTATTTGAAATATAACAAGACTGATGACTAGGTATTTGTATAAAAAGATAGAGACTAGGAAGTCGTAGGACTTTTGTTTTAAATTGCCATCAAATCATCCTTGCCTTACTAAAGTAAAATATATGGGTTGAATAAAGAGAAATTAAATGTCAGAAAATTTTCGGCTTACAATCAGGTACAGACTTTGGCATATTCTGATGCAAGTCATCTGTCATGTTGATTTTATATCGTTGACTGCAAAAACAGTGAGTTCAATAGCGTTTGGAATAATGAAGAACAGTCTCTCTACTTTTAAAGAATTAAGAGCAGTTTATCTTGCTTTACGAGCTTATGGAAGTTTGTTAGAAAATTCTAAAGTAAAGTGGTTTTCTGATTCTCAGTCGTGTGTAAAAATTGTTCAGTCGGGTAGCACGAAATTAGATTTGCAACTTGAGTCGCTTAATATCTTTAAATTATGTTTAAAATGAAACAAAGATTTAAGCATTCAGTCCACGCCCTCTAGCACCGGCTTAAGCAGAATTCAACATTCAAACACATAAAATGGTGAAAGTTTGAATTTTGTGTCCATACTGCGGTTATCATGGAATCTTCAATGTGACACAGTAGTGTCATTCTATAAAAAGCGGCGTATGGTCCCCAAGTAAAGGAATGCGTGTGCCCTAAACGAGAAAACAATGGGCGGAACTAAATAAAATGTAATTTAGAAAGGAATGGAATTTAAACCAACATTAATGGAGGGGGACAAGATGATAAGTAAACGAGTGAAAAATGTGATGCTGTTATTCTGATATATTAATTACAAAAATAAATCTGAATTCAAAATAGATTTATTCAGTTTAACATACAAATAGATTAACAACTAACAAAGGCTTGTGTTTTCTTATTCTACGCGATTCGCTAAATCTTTTCTATTAAATCTTCTGTTGATGCAATATTATGTTCATGAAAATATTTTGACCTGCTTTAAACTCTAGAATATCTTCCTGACGCCATTGTTTTTAAACAAAATTGGCCAATATGACGAACTGGGTCATTTCGAAACTATCAGAGTGCATTTCCCTTTACATGCTACAAGGTGAAATATGGTTCTAGAAACAAGATATATATGTGCCACAAGCCAATTATTGCAGCCTGACCAAGACTGTGTAAAAGCATCGATTGCCTCAGACTTATATTCATAAAACAAAGAGTTAAAAAAATCTGGAAACAAAGTGATCCCTCGGAAGCATTAATTACAACAAAATTACAAGAGAATTGCAGACTCGGTTTGATTGAGTGTGTACATGAGGGATAATAAATACGTGCAGCATCCCTCACGCCCCCGAGCACCGGCTTTAAATCGATTTAATTTGTAATTTTTGAAGCTTGCAAACCTATCTACGTCATGAGGACCCCACAAGTTGAAAAATTCGGTAGTTACCTCCCACTCATCTTAACTATATATTTTACTAATGTCGTCTGCTATACGGAAGTCACTGGTCGCTATGCAAATTCATTGGTTGCTATGCAAAACAGGCGGTCGCTAACGAAAGGTTACGGCTGTTGAAGAAAGTCCGTGGTCGCTATGGGGAGTCAGTAGCTGCTATGGAAGTCATTGATCGCCAGGAAAAGTCAGTGGTTGATACGGAAGTCACTGGTCGCTATGCGAATTCACTGGTAGCTATGCAAAGCCGGCGGTCGCTATGAAGAGGTAACGGCTGTTGGGGAAAGTCCGTGGTCGCTATGGAGAGTCAGTAGGTGCTATGGAAGTCATTTATCGCCAAGAAAAGTCAGTGGTTGATACGGAAGTCACTGGTCGCTATGCAAATTCACTGGTTGCTATGCAAAACCGGCGGTCGCTAACGCTAGGTTACGGCTGTTGGGGAAAGTCCGTGGTCGCTATGGAGAGTCAGTAGGTGCTATAGAAGTCATTGATCGCCAGGAAAAATCAGTGGTTGATACGGAAGTCACTGGTCGCTATGCAAATTCACTGGTTGCTATGCAAAACCGGCGGTCGCTATGAAGAGGTTACGGCTGTTGGGGAAAGTCCGTGGTCGCTATGGAGAGTCAGTAGGTGCTATAGAAGTCATTGATCGCCAAGAAAAGTCAGTGGTTGATACGGAAGTCACTGGTCGCTATGCAAATTCACTGGTTGCTATGCAAAACAGGCGGTCGCTAACGATAGGTAACGGCTGTAAGGGAAAGTCTGTGGTCGCTATGGAGAGACAGTAGGTGCTATGAAAGTCATTGATCGCCAAGAAAAGTCAGTGGTTGATACGGAAGTCACTGGTCGCTATGCAAATTCACTGGTTGCTATGCAAAACCGGCGGTCGCTAACGCTAGGTTACGGCTGTTGGGGAAAGTCCGTGGTCGCTATGGAGAGTCAGTAGGTGCTATGGAAGTCATTGATCGCCAGGAAAAATCAGTGGTTGATACGGAAGTCACTGATCGCTATGCAAATTCACTGGTAGCTATGCAAAGCCGGCGGTCGCTATGAAGAGGTTACGGCTGTTGGGGAAAGTCCGTGGTCGCTATGGAGAGTCAGTAGGTGCTATAGAAGTCATTGATCGCCAAGAAAAGTCAGTGGTTGATACGGAAGTCACTGGTCGCTATGCAAATTCACTGGTTGCTATGCAAAACCGGCGGTCGCTAACGCTAGGTTACGGCTGTTGGGGAAAGTCCGTGGTCGCTATGGAGAGTCAGTAGGTGCTATGGAAGTCATTGATCGCCAAGAAAAGTCAGTGGTTGATACGGAAGTTTATTGAAAATGCTGGGCCTCTTAGAGGCATCAGTCACATATACAATAATATATACATATAATATGACATATCATAAAGAGATATCCACGAAATATATACTGATGTATAACATGGCAAATATAAATCAAAAATGAAAGTGTTACATTATGAAAATTAGCTTAGTGATCAGTTACTGAAATGCTGAAATAATTTTTTTACAGAATACTGCAAGTTTTAACAATATACTCCTATCTGAGCTATTCATTAACATAGAAAACTTGATTGAATTAACATTAGTACTATACTCTCTAGTAATATATTGTTTTCTATCAGTATTAAAGAATTGACAATTAAATAAATAATGGTATTCATCACCAAGTGAGCTATTATTGCATAAATTACACACTCTTAATTCTCTTGGTATATTACAAAATCTACCAGACTCAATAGGCATTTTATGGTTCATACATCTAAAGCGCAATAGTACCAAAGCTAAATGAGATGGTAAAATATCTAAAAACTTTTCAAATCTGAATTCACTTTTGTACATTCTATAATTCAGACATTTACTTGATTGTGACATTTCACTATGCCACTTTTGAATGATGAAACATCAACGTAGCGCTAAGTAATATAAATGATATTTTCCGTTTTTTCTTTGTACCGATTTGTTCACTTCGATGTTAATTTTTCGTTTAAGATAAGTCGTATTTTGAAACGGAGCATGCGTAAAACAATTTTTTATGCCTCCAGCATAAGTCTGAACACTGTGGAAATAAAAACCATAATTTTCCCAATTATTTTAAAGACGATTCTAACTGCAGAATCTTGAAATATAGCATGTATATATATTTAGAAGCTCAAATATCTAATTTAATTTCAGATTTGTGTTTTGTTTGTAAATTCCTCCCTGGCCAATTCGAAACTAATGCTCCAAACTATGTTCAATTGTAGAACAAATGAGTATATTATTAAAAGGGAGATAACTACTACTTAGATATAACAAAGCCAAGCATCACGCTAGAAGATCATGATTGTGCCAATACATTAACATACTCGAAACAACGCACTTTCGACCACCCCCCCCCCCCCTTTTAGGTCTCAAATAGTAAAAAAATGTCCACTTTGGCCCCCAACACATGTTTTCGTTTGAGAAATGTTGCTAAATGTTGAGCACATTTTCGGCGCCGCCCCCATCCAAAAGATACATCAGGGAGTTGCCAGAAGGGAGATGTGCCCCCGTTCTGTTTGGGGGGTTGAAGGGGCCTATTTCTATTTTTTTTTAATCAGAGGATCGTAGCTCTTTCTTGTTTTTATTCGTCTTTATTCGACTTGTTAAAATAGAGTTGTACGCAACTTTATCTTCATTATCTTTATATATCAATTTTGACCTACCAGTTTATGTACAAGTCCATTTTAATTGAGTACATATAAATAGGTATGAACACCACTAGACACAAATCGTCATCACATGAATAAATTGTTTATAAAATGTTTCATTATCTATGTATCAAATGACAATGGAACTCAATGTTCGGATGAGTTGTGGATTTTGTAAGAAGTGGGGACTTATACTTTCTTGACTATTTTTAAAACAAAAAAAAATCGATTGCTTTTATGTTCGCTGTATATATAATTCTTATTTTGAAATAATGATTCTTGTTGATATATACAAAATATTCAAAAATTTGTTCAATCACATTTATCGTTAGCTAAGTAGACACAGGCCAAACTTTGTAAACATGTAATCAAGCACTTTGTACAAAGTCCATGTTGACAAAACGAAGGTAAAATGTGATGTGATTCAACAACGGATTGAAATTATTTTGAATTTTTTAAGCGTTTGTTAAGCTCCTTTTAAAATACAACTATTGCTCCAGAAATGATCCCGTGACATAAGAAATGAAAATGTGCGTGGACGGTTGTTGGAGATGGACTTGTTATTTTCTAAATATTGCTAAATTATTAACTGGAATAATTTTGAAGGAACATTCTTGTTCTTTGAGTAAGTCCTTTTCTCTATTTAGGTTACATCATATATTTAGATTTTAACAGGTTGGTGCTATTGTAAAAGTAAATATGAAAATTTTCTTTCTTTCTTTTATGTACCAAACACAGTAAAAGTCATATGTCGATTTTCCAGCTTTACTGGTGAAAAAAGACGTCAGGTGCCTTTCCGTGCAATATTTCAGGCACCTGCGTAGGACCTCAAACGTTCCGTAAGCTAGCTGAGTTGCTTCCTCTCATGAAAGAATCTAAATCAGGATTAAATCTCACAGCGGTGAGGGGGCAAGCGGTTTAACCACTCGGCCACGGACATCCCATTTAAAACTAATAGTCCAGTATGAGTATTTTATTTTGTATTCTTAAGAAAAGTAAGAGTCAAAAATTTTATAGTTACAATATAAATTACATTACAGTATAATTTTTTTATTTCTCTTTAAAAATAAACTCTTGTTTAGCAAGAACACTAAATGGAACCTTATTTATAGACAATAAGGCAGCAGATTTATCCAAAGTTAAAAAGTAATCAATGGTTTGATAGAAATCGGAAATTAAACGATTTAAACTTAATTCTCTAATTGTTATAGTTCATTTATGTATAGGCATAATTGTTGATAATAAACACTTAATTACAATGCTTTAAATACTTTATGTAATTTATATGACTGTTGTACTGAATTGATAACTTTATATCATTATGATTATTATGTTCGTTTTTCAGTTGCTGGATTTACTACCCTTGTTGGAATTATGTACCTCAGTCTATTTTGCGAAGTACTTGCAGTGATCTTGTTATTAAATGAATTAATACGTCGAAATATTGACAAGAATCATCACTGGATAAGCATGTCTGTTACAAGCTGTAAGATATAGAGATTGCCTTTACCTTGACTTCACTTTGACTGTTTAATTGTAAATTACTTGCTGATGCGACACAGTATAATGAAACGACCACTGTGTCAAACTGTCCGTACATTTTGTCTCAAGTTACCTCCCTTTTATATGAAGTAACTAACAAGCCGATAGTGGGAAAGTTGTTATCATATATGTCACAGTGTGAGAACAATGTGCAGTCTGGCCGGGACTCAAACCTGGGACCCTCGAAATACCGTACCGGGGTTCTACCGACTGGGATATCTGGCCGCAAAAACGCTATTTCCCATAAATAGTGAAATATATATGATACTAGAAATGTGTCATCATGCCACGGATGCACCCGCATGCAGCCAAAATTTCAGATGGTGCATTATTTTTTTTTTTCAATTTAAGTTCAAGCCCTTAAACTTTTCATGTTAACAAAACTTTCAATACACTGTTTCAAGGGACTGAATTATTCAGTCTTATCCTTTTAAAAAAATAGCTATTGCATATTTGTACCAAAATATGGTAAAAGTATGAGTGCTGTAAACTGAAAGTTAAAATTTTTCCAACATTCAGGAAAGATAAGTTTGTCAAAATATTAAACCAACCAATTCAAACTTAACTGCTTATTTCTAAGATGTATCTATGATACTTTTAAAGTGAGGGACAAAACTCTGGGCCAAAATCATCAACCAGAAAATTTCCAACTTGACCTGGCTCATCCTTTGACATACTATATGTCAATTTAAGTTGTAATAATGTACACTGTTGGGTAGATAATGACAAAACTGTAAATTTCATATTATCTTCACAAGTGAAGGGGCATTTTGGTCTGCCAAAAATCATTGAACCATGACGCAATTCGAAACTTTGGCTGGGCAATTAACCAAAAAACCTACCCATATGTCAAATTTTGGAGTTTGAATTGTTGTACCTTTGGGGAGATTAATGAACGGGAAACTGAAAATTTCATTATTATTTTCAAAGTAAAAGGGGCATAACTCCTGCCAAAATCCATCAAACCAATGACCAATTCAAAACTTGGCCTGTATTTTCTCAATGCATATCCCAATGTAAGTTTGAGTTGAATGTGTTGTACCGTTGGGGGGAAGATAATGAACGAAACTGGATATTTATATTATTTTCACACAAGTAAAGGGGGAAATCTGCCAAAAATCATCGAACCATGAACCAAATTCGAACTTGCAGCTCTGTAATTTTTCTTCATGATATATCCATATGTTTCAAATTTGAGTTGAATGTGTGCAATCGTTGTTAAGATAATGAACGGAAACTGATGATGACGGAATGACAGAATGACGGAAGGACGGAAAGGACGGAAGGACGGAAGGATGGAAGGACGGAATGACGACACAGGGTAACACTATATGCCCCGGCCATTACATGGCGGGGGGGGGGGCATAAAAATGAAGCCAAATTCTTAAGACATTGTATGAATTGGTAAAAAAATTTCACTTAGGAATAACAAAATACTTTGTAAGATTTTATTTCTCTGTACATTCATAACAATTGTTTTCATTTATAGTTCTGTTGCAAATATGTGCGATTTACTGGGACCATAATTTGACGGGCAAAACTGAAAGAGATTTCGAAGGTACACATGCGTTGTCAATTTTCTTGGACTTCACGTGGGTAAGTAAATAAACCAACAATTAAAATAAACATCTGTTTACAGGTAAACACATCACACAGGAAATAAGTATTTCAATATTTGGGTTTGTTTTTTATAACAGTTATTATAAACTTTGACCGTATTCGGTATGCACTATATTCGATATTTTTTGTTGTTTTTTTTTTCAAATAACCTAAACTTTTTGTAGGCAAAAACTGCTTCAAAACGTTCTTTTTACTAAAAATTAAGTAAGGTAAGCTTAGAAATGTATTGACCACAGGCCACTGACTTGGGAAAGATTTTTGAAAAATTGTTTAAATATTTTACAAAAAATAGATAAACCATATAAGATGTAAAAATAAATTATTGAATGCTGATTTTCCAGTCATTTGGTACTGAAAATTTTTAAGTGTCGACTTTATCATCTGTTGTGGGGTTAAAAGCACCATGTTTTGTATACCTTTCAAGGACCTTAAAGAAGTACCAGATTCCATTTTTCATACATAGTTTTTGGTGGTGTAATGTAAAAGTTTTGAACTGAACTTTGTTTAGGTGGTTCAATATTTAAATATACTGGGAAGATAATTAAAATATTGCAAAAATATGTGATTTAGTGTCGGAGTTATCTCTCGACCCAGCTATAGTTACTGTATTTGTTAAATAGAAAAAATAGCAATAATGATGGAAAATGCGTTGATTCTATCTACTTAAAATTTATATATGTATTAAATGTTTACGACGGCTTTGTGCTAATATTTCAGGCACTAAGGTTTCAATAATCGCATCCTGCCCGGCTCACTCTTAATAGCAGACACTGTAGACTGTACATTCATTTTACTTGGTTTGGGAAGAGGGATTCCACTGGTGTGGGAAGGGGGTGGAGTTTCCGAACGGTGACTTGGCTGCGAAGGTTGCAACGCTAGGAAATTCTATGCTTTATTGCTTCAGAGGACGTTTGGTAATATTTTTTCAGTTCATGAATGAAGTAAAAAATTCAATGCAGGGTGTATATAAAGCATACAATAAAAAAAACGAATCTATACGTCAAGTAAAATATTTTCAACTTCACCAAACAACAAGAAATATCCTTGAACCTATTGTTGTTAAAGCATTAAAAGGAAAAACGTTTAATGAAAGTTACCTGCCCGTTACCTCCAACGAGCCACTCTTTGATAAGTAGCATCGCCCATATTTCTGTCTTAGAGTATATTTCGGTAAACAGTCTTGCTTCCAAGCGCTGTGTGACGGTGTTATGTCATTAAATCATTTTAAACGAGGAATCAACAGGAAAATAAACAAAAAAAAATATCCCAAGTTTCGAAAAGTTAAAAATTCTTCCAATTTTCTTCTGACTGCACCTTTGCGAAAGAATGTGAAATCTATCTATCATTTCAATAGATTGTGTATTCAGTAACTTATGAAGAACATGAATTATGCCATTTTCTCGTGCATTTTTGGCCCCTACAATAAGGCCAAATATATTGAGTAAGAAATATTTGGATATACCTATGTAATGCTCGGAGAAAAACCGTTTAAGCATGTAATAATCTTCACCTTAAACAAAAACTTACCTGTGGTCTAAGTCAGATAGATCGCTCGTACCAGTTGGATGTGAGATTTGATCAACTCGCTTCGCTCGTTGATAAACCTCACATCCAACTGGTACTCATGATCTATCCTATACATAACAGTATAGTTTTTTCATTGATTCATGTAGGAAAAAAACTCGACTATATTATATATCGGTTGAGTTTTTTTCGCACCTTGTTTATCAATACAGTTTTTTTTCTTCATAGAGGCTCCAATGGGGCAATGGTAACGACCATTCCCAGTGGCAAAAAAACCCATAAGATAATAAAAAATGAAATCAATAAAATAAAATAAAATAAATATATAAATACAATGAAAAATATAAACAAAGATAATTAATGAAATGAAAAAAGCCCTTTAATCTTAAATCAATCTAGGTAACAGTATAAAATCCGCCTCTTATATTGGAAGTCTTTTGTATATTTTTTTTGCAGCAGCGAAAACAACTTGAAAAACTGCCTTATGATAAATAACTTTAATGTAGGCTAACGATTAATTTATTTATTGTTTTCTATACAAAAAAGAAAAACATTATGCCATTGCCCGATAAAAACAGTTATATATATTGAAACTCGTTAGTTAGCGGGGGTATAACACTGGCTGGGGCGACATCTCGGATGAAACACCCTTGTTGTCGCCCCAGCCTGTGTCACGGTGTCAAGGTATACGCATCATTTTTCCGCTACCGTCGAAAATTTATCATCCTGCGCGCAGCACGTATCATTTTAGAAAAATAAACACGTAAACATAAACAGCATTGATGGAAAACGGCCTGAAAGTCACATTTTTAAAGTGCTAAGTGTATTCATAAAGTGTGTCTACGCGAATATTATGATCATTTGAAGCTTATGTCTTTAGCTAGTTTTTATCAAAGACTTTTACGATTTCTTGTTTTTAATGAAAACAGCTAGAGCTGGCTTGGGAAAAATGAGCATTTGAAAAACTTTCTAAAAGATCGATAATTATGTTGTCACTCAAAAGTATTTATTAAATATAACTGATAGCGTCAAAGATATATATACACAGACTCTTGCCAACATTTAAGCTGTTTAGTTCTTAAAAAAAGTCATAAAAGTGTGACAACTGACCGAGTTCTTGGTACCGTATCATGGGTCCCCACCGAAAAATTGTGGCGCCGTATACATTAGCGCTAGACTTGCACCGCATCATGATGATTAACCTAATGGTGAAAAAAATCTTATTTGTATTATTTATTGTTGCCATCTGGGCGAGGCCTGTAGATGTATATTTATTATTTTTGAACCAGTAGAAGCAAAACCTGTTTTTTTTTTGTGTGCCCGGCGCAAACACGTGCGTTTATTATAGTGGCAAATTGTTAATGGCATACATTTTTTTAAGTCATTTTGTAATTTACTTTGTTTGTTTTTTTTAGGTTAAGCGATTTTTTTACCAAATACATGAAATTAATATCGCTTATCATATAAAATAAATATCTCAAATTTCTAAAACCACATTAACTTACTATATTACATTAAGCCAACAAGATAGACCTTCAGGGAAGGACCCTAGATAATGTTGGTATAACTTTTGGTCCAACCCTTTTGGTATGTACATTATATTTTAATATGCTTAAGATATTGATGTTAGATTGTGTAAATTAATCATGTACAAAATATGCAATAAAATATTATAAAACTAAAAACACGTGGGACCCGGGTCATATTCAAAAGAATTCGAGTCGATACTTTATTATTAAGATCGGTTCGATTAACACAACCAGAGTGCAAAATTGCTAGACATTTTTTGTACATGTAAAGAAGCAAGTTTTTAGTGAAAATGTTATGTATATTTACCACAAATATAGATATTTAATTGTCACCATTTCATACATATTCTTTGAGATAGTGCTTACGGTGAGAGTTTCTAAAAAACAAGATTTCAAGCTTTCTCCTCAAGGTCCGTGCAAATTTTTAATATTTGTCAGTTATCATGAAATGAAATATTTATAAATAAAATATTGTTTAAGTAAAAGAATTTGAGTAAATACATTTTGAAGAGTGAGTGAATCGAACCCGTGACTTTTAGGACTGAAACGTCGGACTTGGAATTCTGGCATCGCTTGTCAATGCGTGAGCTCGAACCCGCCAGAGGCCATCCCATGTTTAATGAGCGTTGTGCTTAAAGCCTATTTATAAGTTTTATAAAAGTCTATCAATAACTGGAACTACAAGGAAAAATTCAAGCATGCCGACACATATATGTAATGGATACAGTACGAGTTTTCCTTCAAAGTGTCTTCTTACAGACATAAGAAGACAATTGAAGAAAAATATGAGTAACTGTATCTGGATTTTATACGACATTAAATTGTAAGAACCGATAAATTAATAACTCATTTAATTATAAATACAATGAAATAGAAAACACATTTGATTATAAATAGATCTATGTATGTTCACGTTGAAATATTAAGCTATAGAAACTATTTGCATGGCCTTTAAGGCTTTGGCAGTGAAATGTGTAGGTAAATTTATAATTCGCACGGACTTTCGTGCACTTAGTAAATCGGACATAATTCACTTTCATTTCATGTTAAAACAATGTTAAAAATGGCTGCCAGTCAATTAACAGAATGTCACATTTACTAAAATCGATTAATAGTATGTAATCGTCTCTAACTTGTTTTGCGTCAATGTTATATGGATTACGTTTTGGACCCCAAATTTAGTAAGTTTCCTTATTCACATGATTACCTTAACGCTAACGCAATGCTCGCCGTTTATTGGCAGTTGTTTTTTATGTGTGTGGGGCGGTGGGTTACGGTACATTGTAAATTCACTTAAAGGGACTCCACTGAGGTTTTTTTTTATATGATCGGACTGAATTTTTTTTTCCATGTAAATGTACCATTTGTTTGTAGGTTTAGACCTCTAATCTTTGTGCAAAAAATTTCAGATCATTCGCGCACTTCGTTTTTCCAGAAGAACTATTCACATTGTAAATAAATGTCACAAAATGAAAAGCGTTTAAACGCTTTTCACTCAAATCGGACTAAGAAAAGCATATAAATACAATTTTCAATTATTTCAAAGCATATTTCTTAACTATATTTGCATATATTTCTGTCTAAGTCCCCAAGCTCATTATGTAAGAAATTCAAATGTTATGATTTTAGGCTTTAAACTCAGTGGACGTCCTTTTAATGTTTTTTTTTAAAAAAATGTCAGACGATTATAAAAAACAACTATGTGGTGTACCATTCTTCCAAGCGAACAACTGTTTAGTTTCGTCCAATGCTAAAAATTTCAACAGTTACTTTGTTCCTGGAAATGGCCATCCAATTTCACGATAAACTGGACTTTCTCATGAGATGCACACTACTTTCCATCGGTTTCTATAGTGTCCTGTTTGAGAAAGTTAAAATATCGCCTGTTAAGATTGACTTAATCTCTTGATTTAGCTCAACTATTCGAAAAAAATGGGAGAGCTATTGCAGTATTGTAATTGTGAATTTTGACAGAACTATCGCCCTTATTGAAAAATCTTAAGGCTTTTGTTTTACTATCAAGCAGCGCACTGGGTCTTCTTAATAGATAAGAAGCGAGATTTAACTCTTTTTTTTCGTGGACTTTCTCTATAGTCACTGGTACTGTAAATAAGTTACAGTTCTCGAATAAAACATGCGAAAATTAAGTTTAATCGCGAAAATTGTTATATTTCGATTCGCAAGAGGATTTAAGTAACGGTTATTTAAAAGTATCTTCTTACTATAATGGCTGATTTGGAATTCTTTTGTGCGTTAACACCCTAGCGCTAACACGACAAAGCGCCAAACGGCGCATTGTCGGGCTTTCGTCTTGTCGTCATGTCGCTAACGATGTACGCCAAACGGTGCGTTGTCATGCGGCGTGTTGTCGCAATGTCACATTGTCGCTCGGTTCAAATCGAAGGATTTGCTTACAAGCCAAGCGACAGGACGTCATCACGCCAAATGTCCACGCGCCGTTTGGCGTGCTTCACTAGAGGCAGGACGACAAGACGAGAGCGCGACAATGCGCTGTTTGGCGCTTTGTCGTGTTGTCGTTAGCGACAAGACAAAAAGGCAATAATGATACCGACTACGGAAGCTTCAAAGGGTCACCTCTTACGCGATCTTTTATGAGAAGATTTACGCAAGTCGAAAGAATTAAGGTGCAAAGTCATGATATCTTTAGTGTTTTCGCAAAAAATAATTCGAATAAACGAGAAGATTTGAGTTAATTTGCCAAATGTTTTCTTGCAAAAACAGAAACATTACACATAACGATTAATATTTTGACGAAAAATTAATAAAAGGTGTTTTTCGAAAAAAAATATAGAGGCAATACATGATGCATTTCACTTTCTCGGAAAAGATTATGGACGCAATACCTAATTCATTTCACCTTCTCGCATTAACTTTTGATGCATTACCATAATAAATTTCATTTGATGAAAAAAGTTTGCGCAATGCCTAAAGTGTATTCCGGTTTTCGTTATAAATTTTGTCGAGATCGTCTTCCGTTTTGCATACGATGCTTATTATTTCGTTAAATAAGTTTTAATAAAATTGTGATAGCACGCAGCGTATTTGTCGAAGTCATGGAGAAAGTTTTAACAGTATTGGTATGTAATAATAATTTTTATCATCATCATTATTAGTAGTATTACAATTAGTTGTAATAGGAGTTGTAGAAGTGGCGGTGCTGGCGGCGGTGGTTGTAGCAGCCCCCAGCAAGTATCAGTCTAAGTAGGTACATGTCGTATTACACCCTTTGTTAGATTCTCACTCATTTGGCTTTTCATGATAGCTTATTTCATAGTGAGTGATTTACGGTTGCCATTCCCTACCTCATTTTGCATTTTAATCCACGGAAACAAATTCTTAAACAGGAGCTGCCCCGATAGGAAGCTCTGGCATAAAATCCTCAATATATGCCAAAATACTGGTTATATACATTTTTCCAAGTGGCAAAGTTAATTTACTGAAATCAGGAACTATTCACAACCTAGGCTTGGTGGCAAACAATTCTGTGAATAACCCCCCCCCCCCCTCTGTTTTTGGTGATGAAGCGCGGACAAGCTTATTTTACTCAAAAAAATGAACATTAAGGGGCTATAACTGTCCCAAAATAGATTCAAGCGGAAATCAAGATACTATGCACAACTAGGCATAGTGACAAACAATCCTGTGAAGTTTCACTAAAATTACCCATCAGTTTATTTGATGAAGCGCAGACAAGCTTATTTCACTCGACAAATGACCGTTAAGGGGCTATCACTGTCCCATAAAAGAATTAAGCTGAAAATCTAGATTATATGCACAATTAGGCATAGCGACAAACATTCCTGTGAAGTGTCACTGGAATCACCAATCAATTTTCTTCATGAATTACAGACAAGCTTATTTTACTCGAAAAATGATCAGGAAGGGGCCATATCTGTGCAAAAAAAAAGATTCAAGAGGAAAATCAATAAAGTATGCACAACTAGACTTCGTGACAAACAATCCTGTGAAGTTTCACTGAAATCGCCCCATAAAGCGCGGACATGATTATCGGACAAACGTTTGGAAGAGCGGGCAGAGGGACAGTGCGATTACTATATGCCAACCTTCGGGGGCATAAAAAATGCTAAAACGACAAAATAACTATATTACTCCAATTTATTTATTCATCCAGATTTAACAGTATTTTTAAATTACCTTAAAATTTATGTGGGCCCCCTCCCTAAAAATGGTTTAAAATGATTGTAAGCATGCAATAACAGGATAAACACTTACCAAACACAGCATTTTTAGGAATCTTAATTAACCTTAGTATTTACTTCAGAAAAAAAGGATGCATAATTATCAATATATATGATATTATTAAAAGTAAAATCAAAGAACTTAATATAACTAGTTGTATTGCGACTGGTAACAGCAACCCAATGAAGTACTTAACAAAGCATATCTCTGTTTCATTGTAAAGAATTTAATTGCCAGTGCAATGTGATATTAAAGAAATTCCATATGGAATTTGCCAAACGTGTTTATTGAGTTAAGTATTGAAAATAATACAAAATTCAATAAAAAAAAGTTATGTAATATCATCACTAATATGTTAAATTTTCAAGGTCATACCGATATCAAGGTCAAATTTCATAATGTGTTAGCTCACCTGCCACGTAACATCATGAGCTTTTGTGGTCATTTTTCCGTCATCCATCGTCCGTAAAAAAGTTGGCGTTAAAGCTCTAGCGTTTTCATTTTTGCTTTGATTTTGACTAAACTTTGTCAGAAAGTGAATCTCAATGTAAGGTACATGTAGATCATTTTATACAATGGATTATGTCGGGTTATGGTCAAGGTCACAGTGACTTTGAAAACAAAATCAACAAATTATGATAATTTGTTTTACATAAGTGTCACATTGAAGGTTCCATGATAACCGCCGTATGAACACATCTGCGGATGTTTCTAAATTCACAATTTAACAATTTCACGTTTAAATGTTGAATTCTGCTTAAGCCGGTGCTGGGGGGGGGGGGGCGTGTACGGTAACTTGCACTTTCCAGTACCGTCCATGAACAGGCTCAATGAAACCGAGCCTGCAACATTTTCAATTTTGCCGTGTTGGGCTTTCTTTAGGGATTCTGTATTTATCTATTTTACATAATAATATGCTTGGAACAGTTTACCAAAATATGATAAAAGAAATTTGCAAATGTAATAATATGAATGAAATTTGGGTGCATTTATTTGAACCATACGAAAAATTGTAAATACAATATTGGCTGCAAAGCTACCAAGATGCATGTTATTGCTAAAACGCTTTTTAAGTGAAAAAGTTTTATATGCAATTTTCTTCTCTAACTTGTGAACATGTTGCAATTTACTAGAAAGTACAATAAAAGTGCACTATTGAAGAAATGAAAAAATACTTTTAAAACACGTCCGCAATGAACCGGTTTCAAAAAATATACTTCTACACAATGCCCAAGCTCATTATCTGCCATTATACAGATGAAAGGTAACATTTTTATTGCACACTACTTATTCACCAAACCTTGCCCCTTGCGACTTTTTGTTCTTCCGAAATTAATAGAAATAAAAAAAACTAATAAAAATCGCTGGAAATAGTTCTATATGATACAAGACAGACACTAATCTTGGATCTTCCCTACTAGTATACCCAAATCAGCGTACCGTGACGCATTCCGGACTAAAATCATGCATTTCTAGTAAAGGGGAGTTTTTCGAGGGAATGACATAATGAAATTGAGTAATAACTGATTACTAAACTTTATTACATCCAGTTCCATGATAAGCAAATCTTTTCGAATACTTCCTGTTACTCCGACATTGATAACGAACATTGTTTTGAGGAAATATTTTTATGGTTCAAAAACACTTCGCATTCGATGTTCCAAACGGTTTAAAAAGTTGTGTTTAAGAAAGTTCATATAGATGTGTATTATTATTTACATAGTTGTTTGAAAGAGTCGATTGTTTTTGTTGTTATTTTAAACCCTCTAAAATATCCCGATTATTGAAAAAGCGCCATTCAACCATGCAGTAGTATTGGTCCTAGTATTGCTAGCAGCAGAAACAGCAGCAGCAGTAGTAGTAGGAGGAGGAGCAGCAGTAGTAGAAGTACTATCAGTAGCAGCAGTAGTAGTAATTGCCTAAGAAGTAGAAGTAGTATAAGTAGCAGTAGCAGTAGTAGCTGAAGTAGGTAATAATAAGTAGAAATACATGTGATAAAAGTAGCTAAAGTAGTAAGTAAGTAGTAAGTAAGTAGTAGTTATGTAGTAGAAGTAGTATTTATATTAATAGTTGTCTTAGTCTTATGCGTCGTCGTTGTCGTTATCTTTTATTTTACATAATTTAATAGAAATAGAAAATGTTCTTTGCAAAAGTACTGAGACACGCCTCCACATGAGCCAAAATATTTCAAGAAATTGAATCTTTGGAAAATTTATTAAGATCTTTAAAAGTAAGAAGATTCAATAGTAAAGTAATTATTTACATGTTTTGAGCGATTAATGACTGCTTTTGAAGTATCAATCACTAGTTCTGCGTTACTAACGCAGTAAGAGATTTTTATGTATATTTTGACCTCTTTTTGATTATTAACGTGGATTGTACTCGTACATGCCGTTTGCAATGTATAATTACTTTCTTTGTTCATTTTACAATACAATGTACTTGACATTTAAATACATTTTTAAAATTTCATAAAAATAAGCAAGAACCTGGAGGCATGTTGCTATTGAATGTGTTTGTATTCAGTGAAAAAATCTAATAATTTACATTGCTTTTTGATTACTTTCAGATACTTCTCTGTGGCAATTCATATCAAGTTGTCTTATGGTATGCTACCAGATGAGCAGAGCCTACACAATACTGTCCAAAAATACTTCAATCTTGGTTATACGCATTCGGAAATGGTTGGAATGTTTGTTCACCATATTGTAGTTTCCAAAACTAAAACAGAAAGAATTCTTCGACGTTTAAACTTACGAGACGTGAAGAAAGCAACCCAGAGGATATTACTCGGGGAATAGTACAGCTACATCGAGAGGGGTATTCCGAACTAGGTTTACAGAGCAGCATGGAAATGCATTTTTTTGAGATATGGAATCAGAGCACATCAAAATACAGTGAGGATTTGTCTTAAGGCGTTAGACCCTTGTGGAGAAGTAGTCAACAGGAAAGCAAGACGATTAAGACGTAGAAAATATTTCAATCGAGGCCCAAACTTCGTAATTCATTTCGACGGATATGACAATCTAAAACCATTTGGAATATCAATTCACGGAGCTATAGATGGATTTTCCCGAAAAATTAAATTCTATGGTTGAAAGCTGCACCATCAAATAAAAAACCTGCTTTTATTGCATTTTATTTCATACAACATGTAACGAAACGTGATCATGTACCAAGAATGGTAAGGGTTGTTGCAGGGACTGAAAACTGTACATTAGAGAACCTTCAGATCGCACTTAGAATGTCACATACTGATAAGCATGTCAGGCTACAATTCTGTTTCTGTTGGGAGATCAACTGCAAATCAAAGAATTGAAATGCTTTGGAGTTTCCTCTCGAGAAACTTTATTTGTTATTGGAGGAACTTCTTTAAAGATTTGATTGATCAAAACCTATTTGATAATACCGATCAGTTGCAAAATCGAATGCCTCAGACTTTGTTTTATGCCTCTCATTCAAATTCATCTTGACAGTTTTAAGAAATCCTGGAATATTACATACGATTCGGGCACAAACTTATTGCGAGACTGTAACAGGTAAACCCAACAATGATGTATTATCAGCCAAGGATGTTCGGTTATACAGATTGTTCGTTTGCAATAAATTGTTCTGAAGAAGAATTGGAGAATCTGGTGCGGGTGTATACCGAGGAACCACCTATCCATGGTTGTTGCAGCGAAATGGTGCAGTTGAGTGAAATTTGGATAGGGTTAAATGCACATTTCTGTCAACAACTGAACACTGCAGAACAAGCAAGCGATGTTTATCAAAACATATTATCATCGCCTCATAGTCGATTACTACAGAATTAGATTTTTAGTGATAAGGAAAACATTTCACGGGGTATATGACAGCGGTAGTAAATAGGCCACGTGGAGTTTTTTCTTATTATGTCTGTATTATGCACATGCAAATACATGTATGTTTGATAATTGTTAAAATGATATGGAATCGAAATGTGTTAATTTCCCTAAAATTATTTCATTTATGTACATATATCTGATAGCGTGTAAGGTATCCGATAGATTAAGAATATCGAAACATATCTAATGTCATTTGTCACATTTGTAGAGGTATTAAATAAAAAACGGAAAAGTATTGTTTTTCAAACTTTTTATGGTGATAATATGTTACAGACTAGAGTTTATCTTTTAATGTGATGAATAACCCATTTTGTTTCTCTTGACATACGAAACTTACTTTTTATTAATACATAAGTCAATCAAATAAAGATTATAGTTTATAAGCAGTTCAAAGCAATCTTAGTCTTGTAGATTTTACCTAGAGGTATACCAGAGCTTAAGTGAACACTTAATCTGTCAAACCTGTCCAGCCAACGTAATGCTCAGCTGAAAATCTAATAATGACATCCTAAGGTATTTCTTTATGTTTGTAAGGCCCATAATTTTATATGGGAAAAATTAAAAGACACGTAACAGGAAATGGTAGGAACGACTTCTGCATGTCCACAATAAAACATTTTAAGTTAGTATTTAGTATACACAGCTTTGTTTATAAAGTCACCGTAATAAAACGAAATTATTTGCAAAATTGTTTTTACTAAACAAAGACAGATCATTCCTAACGATGAATGCTTTCACTGTTGCATATCGACCCTTTAGACACCTGGAACTATCAAACTTTCCCCGTGCTTTGAAAGTGCTTGGTTGCAAACACGTTTTTTATTTATGATTTATAGCACTGACGGATTGACACGGTCAAAAACTATATGCCACTTCTGGAGGTAAGTTACCAAAGGAACGCAATCATGTCTTACACACTGTCCACGAAAAGACTGGTCAATGTTCAAATGTTGGTAAAAGTCACATGTTTGTTTTAAATTGAATTTATGTAGGTCGCCTTTTGGAAAATAAAAACGCGTCTTGCAACAATGTCATCGAAAGCCACTAGAACTTTTACAGCTGCAGACAGCCCACTCATGTTGCTCCATCATAACAATATTGTAGCGCCTGCAGCCAACCCGAAGCACCTAGGCGGCACACACAGAACACCTCTTAGTACTTAGACTGCCAGCAGTTAACGTTAGGCTGCTTGTGAGTTTGTTTTCCTTTGAAACCGATAAACATGTTATCTCTTCTTAGTCTGAGAAAGGCATTTTTGATACATAACATTATTCTTTTTAAACTTTTTTGTGGCTATATGAATCCCCCTTGCTAGGCCACTGGGCAGCTCGAATACTAACTTTAAGGCTGCTTCTTACGCAACAAATATATATCGATAGGAAAACAAAACATGACGACAAGCTGAGTGAACAGGGTCAATCATAGGTCAAGGTCAGATTTATGAATCAAATCGATCTATAAATAAAAATTATGGACCATTAGGACAAATTAAAACAAGAGCCACCGCCGGGCGGGGCCACTCTCGACTTTTTACTTTTTTCTGAAAGCAAACAAATAAATGTTTTAACAAATCTTAACGTTTCCTTTTTATAATTTTGTTTGTATGAATCCTGCCCATATATATCCGCATGCGTATTACAGAAGAAAATATGTATGTATGTATGTAAATCAATAAAAATTCAATAATTTGACCTTCAAGTCAAGGTCATTTTATAAGTGAAGGTCAAGGTCTGTCTGATTATTTAAAAGAGCTATCCTTGAAGATTTATTATTTTCAAGTTTGAAGACAATCGATTCAAAAATAACAAAGAGACAACCAATAATAGCAAGGAACAAGCAAAATTTGGACAGATGACCTTGAAGATCAAGGTAATTTATGACTGAAGTTCAATGTTAGTGTAAGTCTTCTGAAAGGTCTTGTCCCAATAGTTAGTGTGGTCAAGTATGAAGACAATACACCAAGAACTAAAAAAGTTATGATCTAGGTACCAGTTTGCAGACGGCAACGCCGCCAGGACTATAACAATACCTCTTCTGTTTTTTTTTTTGTTTTTGTTTTTTTTTAAATGTCGAAGTAAAAATGACCAAGACGATGAATGTCATTTAGGTGTCAAGGTCATAATTATTACTCTATTTAAAGGCGGTCTTAAAGAAATACTATAAAGGCAAATGCTCGACTATACTTAATGCTTGATAGTAAAAGAGCCTTGAAAATGTAAAATTTTATGTGTTTATAACGAATGGAAATTTTTTTTCTTTAATACATGTTACAGTTATAGGCCTCGGAGAGAGTCCTATTATGCTCTCAAAGAAGAGTATACAATTTCAACTTGTTTCAATAGAATATAAAACTATTTGAGGTGGTATGCAAACCTTAATGTAAATTCTAAGTTAAACAAGAAAAATATTACATACTTTCGTATGTAATATAGGTACGATTGCATACTACTTTTTAGCTCGACTTTTCTATGAAAAGGGGAGCTATCCTACTCGCCCCGGCGTCGGCGTCGGCGTCGGCGTCGGCGTTGGCGTCACACCTTGGTTAAGTTTTTCGTACCACCCCACTTTATTTCAGAAGTATTACAAGTATGGCTTTGAAACTTACCATACTTGTTCACCATCATAACCTCCATCTACAGACAAGAGTACATAACTCTGTCAAGGTTTTTGACAGAATTATGGCCCTTTTTTGACTTAGAAAGTGTATTGAGCTTGGTTAAGTTTTTTGTACCACCTCACTTTATTTCAAAACCATTGGAGGTATTGCTTTGAAACTGACCATACTTGTTTACCATCACGACCTTCATCAACAGACAAGAGGACATAACTCTGTCAAGGTTTTTGACAGAATTATGCCCCTTTTTGACTTAGAAAATACATTGAATATGGGTAAAATCCACTTATTGCCTTAACCCTTTGAGATATTGCTTTGAAACTTTTAATGCTATTTCACATCATTACCCCCATCTGTACGCAAGAGAAGGTAACTCTGTCAAGGATTTGTTTTAAAAATTAAGGCCTTTTATCGACTTAGAATCTTGGTTAAGTTTTTAGTACCAGTCCACTTTTTGACTGAACTGTTTGAGATATTAATTTGAAAGTT
This sequence comes from Ruditapes philippinarum, assembly GCF_026571515.1. Classification (NCBI taxonomy): domain Eukaryota; kingdom Metazoa; phylum Mollusca; class Bivalvia; order Venerida; family Veneridae; genus Ruditapes; species Ruditapes philippinarum. Next base: position 249,609 of record NW_026860878.1, read on the forward strand.
GGAATACTTGTTTACAATCATGATTCCCAAACATGTCCAGGAGAAGGTAATTCTGTCAAAGATTTTATTTGAATTATGGCCCTTAACTGTCAATGTTTTGTATTATAGGCAAGCACTAAAAAAGTCGAGCGCGCTGTCTTACGGACAGCTCTTGTTAAGAAGACTTTTTATGCTTGCTGCATTATAGGTGTAATGTAAAATGTACAAACATGTCATGAGATATTTTATATCTTTAAACATTTCCATGGAATGTAATTAATGTATCATCATATTAAAGTTGCATGCCTTCAGATGAGAAAAATGATTTCAAGGAAAAAAATATGAAAAGAAAATTAACGGTCAATTGACTCTTTTGAAGCATAATCACAGAATAAAATTACAGGAAATTATAAACCTTTTTAATACACTAAAGGTAGAGTTTCATTGTAAGTCATAGTCGCAGATTTGAGATATGATTATTTATTCATATTAACATCATTATTGGTTATATATTGATAAAAAAAAACCCGAAAGACACAGTTTGTAAATATCTATTACAATAAAATATGAAAAAAGGTAGTTTCTATCCTATGCGATGCGCCGAGGTTAGCTATATTTATAATTCCCGCGCTAAATCGCGGTGGTGCTTGGGATAATCACTATACTGTAAATGGCAGCCTTTTACGATACGAAAATGCCTGGCCCTCCTCGGACAGTTTAACCTGCCGAAAAGATATGAAAAAATTCTTGCAATTCAAAGTTTGTTTGCTACATAAAGATTATCGATTTACTTTTTGCAAACCTTTTCTCTGCCTGATTGTAATAATATTGATGTGTTTTCATTGGCTTAAACCGTCACGTTATCAATACACATAAAGGTATGAACTAATTTCGTGTTCATTAAAATTATTCCGTTAATAGACATATTACAATCTAATTTACAAATGAATTGATTAAACAACAATCCCAGAAGCATTTAAGATAATAACAATAATTGGAAAAAATGAATGCATATAAATTGTAAATTTGTGTATGACAACTCACCCCCTAAACAAAACATAGTAGACTCAACCAAAACAAGCGCCTGCTTCTTAACCTAACTATGTAGTTGCATGACCATGATTAGAAATAGCTAGCGAACCAAATCTAAGAGGTAAACCTATTGTAAAAATAATACTATGACCACAGCAGATTTCGTACAGAAAAGAAGCATAATTCTGTACAAATGCTTGATACACTTACCTCCTTCTGTCTACAGGTTGGGGTCATGATGTTGAACAAATGTAAAAAGGTACAAAGCCATATGTCAATGGACTTTGAAAATATTTGAGGTATTACAAAAACTTTAACATAAGTGGTTACACCGACGTTTACAGTCGGGTGACTACAATAGCTCTTTTTCGATAAGTTAAAGTTTTGGACTGCAATGGAAATCACAACCTGACTGTTATGATAAAAGGTTAGAACAAGAGCACCGCTAGGCGGAGCATTATATGCCCGAAAGTGTTTTTTTTTTAGTAAGGATGAAGCATTCATTAGACATGGGAATTAGCTGTTCATCCTATCAAATTTTACAGATGTAGGTTGATTAATACTTAAGTCCTTAACCTTAACCTTTGACCTTGTGACCCTAAAATCAATAGGGGTCTTCTACCTTATATGGACAATCATCCTATGAAGTTTGAATATGTGGGTCAAATGGAACTTAAGTTATGCTCCGGAAACTGTTTTCAGTATCAAGGTAATAGTGACTTGACCTTTGACCTTTTGACCCCAAAATCAATAGGGGTCTTCTCCCTTATATGGACAATTAACTTATGAAGTTTGAACATTGTGGGTCAAATGGACTTAAGTAATGATCCGGAAACTGTTTTCAGTTTCAAGGTAATAGTGACCTTGACCTTTGACCTTGTGACCCCAAAATCAATAGGGGTCTTCTACCCAACATGGACAATGATCCTATGAAGTTTGAACATTGTGGGTCAAATGGAACTAAGTTATGCTCCAGAAACTGTTTTCAGTTTTAAGGTAATAGTGACCTTGACCTTTGACCTTGTGACCCCAAAATCAATAGGGGTCTTCTACCCAATATGGACAATCATCCTATGAAGTTTCAACATTGTGGGCCAAATGGAACTTAAGTTATGCTCCGGAAACCAAATTGCTAACGGACAAATTGCTAACAGACGGAAACTATTTTCAGTTTCAAGGTAATAGTGACCTTGACCTTTGACCTTTTGACCCCAAAATCAATAGGGGTCTTCTACCCAATATGGACAATCATCCTATGAAGTTTGATAATTGTGGGTCAAATGGAACTTAAGTTAGGCTCCGGAAATTGTTTTCAGTTTTAAGGTAATAGTGACCTTGACCTTTGACCTTTTGACCCCAAAATCAATAGGGGTCTTCTACCCAATATGGACAATCATCCTATAAAGTTTGAACATTATGGGCCAGATGGAACTTAAGTTATGCTCCGGAAACCAAATTGCTAACGGACGGAAACTGTTTTCAGTATCAAGGTAATAGTGACCTTGACTTTTGACCTTTTGACCCCAAAATCAATAGGGGTCATCTACCCAATATGGACAATCATCCTATGAAGCTTGAACATTGGGGGCCAAATGGAACTTAAGTTATGCTCCGGAAACCAAATTGCTAACGGACAAATTGCTAACGGACGGACGGACGGACGGACGCCAGGGGGTATAACATATAAAAAAGTAGAACTGAAAATTGGTTCTGTATGATAAAATTGTCATAAAAAATTACTTAATAGAATTTACAGTCACAATTCAATGTCAAATCTTAAAACCTCTTAACTATTTCATTGTCCATGCCAGGGCTTTAATGTTATTACATAAGACACACCCGGATACTAGCTTTTTATGAATTCCAAATTGGTTTCAAAACAATGCTGACAATGCAACTTCTAAACAATACAACAAAGAATGATTTCTAGTTTTATTTCAAATAAAATATAACAGATCGCATAAAAAGTTTATGACTCTTAATTTTTTTGCAGAACTAACCAACATACATCAAAGAAAATTGTAACATCAAAGGCACTAATTAAAGAAAACTTATTTTCTATTCCTAATATATATAAGGTTAAAAATCAACAAAATATTTATATATACGAAACCTTTGTTTCTGTTACATTACAATAAAAATATAAAAGGAAAATACAGATCACACTAAAAATTAAGACTTTGTAGTAACTTTAAAATTTTGGCAGAACTTGCCATCATACATCAAAGAAAAATGTAACTTCAAAATTACTGATTGGATAAGACTGGTTTTCTATTCTTCACCTAGTTAAGACTAAGACTTAACAAAATGTTTATATACTTTGTTTCTGTTTTATCACAATAAAGGTATGAGAATAAAATACAGAGCATGCTAAAAATTAAGACTTTGTAGCTACTTTAAAATTTTGGCATTGCCTGCCATCATACATCAAAGAAAAATGTAACTTCAAAATTACTGATTGGATAAGACTGGTTTTCTATTCTTCACCTAGTTAAGACTAAGACTCAACAAAATGTTTATATACTTTGTTTCTGTTTTATCACAATAAAGGTATGAGAATAAAATACAGAGCATGCTAAAAATTAAGACTTGGTAGCTACTTTAAAATTTTGGCATTGCCTGCCATCATACATCAAAGAAAATTACTAATTGGATAAGACTGGTTTTCTTTTCTTCACCTAGTTAAGACTAAGACTCAGGTTTATATACTTTGTTTCTGTTTTATTACAATAAAGATATAAGAATAAAATACAGAGCATGCTAAAAATTAAGACTTTGTAGTTACTTTAAAATATTGGCATTACTTGCCATCACACATCAAAGAAAAATGTAACTTCAAAATTACTGATTGGAAATTAATATTTGAATTGATGTTTGAAATTAAGAACTTGTAAAAGTGAGATACTAACTTTACCTTCAGAATTTAAACACATGGCGGCTGTTATATTAAAATTTAAATCAGTTCCAAACAAGATTGCATTTGCGAAAAATGCTATGCCACCGCATTAATACATGTACAACACTAAATAGTAATGTAGGAACAGATTTTTTTTGTTTCTTTACAATTGAAGATTGCCATAATGCATAGATCACTGACCTATCTAATTCTTATTATCAGATTAGTGGTTAAATCGATTGTTATTCAAATGAAAGATCAGAGTAGAAATCTATCAATGCAGTTGAGTCTAGTGAATTTGGTGGTGAAGGTAATTTTCACATGGCCAAAATTCCATGACTGTACATCAAAGGCCAACAGTAAGACACTTTGTCAAAATCTACGCCAGCTGATTACAAAGTTCACTTTACATCTTAATCTGTGCACATGGTTCAAATTTCATAACTGCACATCAATGGACAAGAAAGTACATGTATGTCACATCATCAAAATCTAGTTCACCTGATCACAGTTCAATTTTACAACTAAAACTGTGCACATAGTCCAAATTTCATGGCTGTACAACATAGTTACAACGGAAGTTTCTGTTTTTCGTTTTCCATGCCGGCACACTCAAACTGAAATAAAAAGTAAGAGTAATGGAATATAAGGGAAGTAACTGTACATATTACAAACTTCATTCTCATCATTCCTTATACTATATAGCCGATTAGGTTCGTTCAAAAATTTATTTATTTATTATTTTTCATTTATGAATTTATACGTAAAAGGGCCGAAGGAGAAAATACTGATTAATTTGGACCTTTCAAACAGAACATTACTTCCAGGTAATCCAAATGAAAAGCAATTAATTCGCATCAACAGAAATTCAGAGTTTCTTGGATCGTGGACCCTTCGGGATTTCCAAAGCCATTGTCAAGACTCTTTGCAACAAAATGTCTACAGTTTTATCAGCAAATGATAGTACCAAATGCATGGATATGTGAAAAAAAATATGACCAAATGACATGATGCATATTTCTATCAAAATGATTCCCTATTCAGACAATAAGCCTAATCATGCATTTGCCAGTTTAGCAAAAACAGGAGAACTTACCATTTTTTCTTCTCGAATGGCCTCATGTCCAAAAATGACGATCTCGACAAAAATATAACGAAAAGCGGAATAAACTTTAGGCATTGCGCAAACATTTTTTCATCAAACGATATGTATAAGGGTAATGCATCAAAAGATTTTGCGAGAAGGTGTAATGTATAAGTTATTGCGTCATATTCTTTTTTCGAGAAAGTGAAATGTAGCATGTATTGCGTCTACATTTTTTTCGAAAAAACACATTTTCTTAATTTCTCGCAAAAATTGACTCGTAATGTGCAATGTTTCTGTTTTTGCAAGAAAACATTTGGCCAATTAACTCAAATCTTCTCGTTTATTCGAATTATTTTTTGCGAAAACACTAAAGATATCATGCCTTTGCACCTTAATTCTTTCGACTTGCGTAAATCTTCTCATAAAAGATCGCGTAAGAGGTGACCCTTTGAAGCTTCCGTAACCGACAACGCAACGCGCAATGTACCAAATCAGCCACCATATATTACAGACGTAAGAAGACACTTTTTGAATAGCTCTGCTGGGGGTATGGTCGTATAATAAATAATACAGGGAGGATAAATCAAGCACATAGTTGCCACCTTTCTTAAATTCAGTAACATGCATAAGTTACGTTGCCCAGTCAATTAGTAAGGTAACTAAAATTCAAATGTAAAAAATAAATACTATTTTAGAAATATGAGCTTTGGCTTGCTTGTGTGTTGTATTAACAAATTTGAGAGTAAAAGTTCAATTACTGATATCAGCAAATATTATGCAATTCCCGAGTCCAAAGAAAAGTTAAACTCCACAACAGACATAAAATGCAACTGCTACGAAAGCATAGACTTTTAATAAGAAATTATCTTTAAAAAAAAAACAATAGAGTTCTAGATTGCTTTCAGGCCCAGGTAATCAATTGCCCCGCTTACCCTAACCGATAACCAAACATTTACCTTTTCTTGTCAATCCTACAATAAAAAGTAACAATACCCCCTCCAAAAAAAACAACAACAAAAAAACAGTTAAACACATTTTTAAGTACATGTATGCAGTATTACCGCGCAAAAAGAAACGGTGCCATGGTTCTGCATGATGCGGTACCATGTTTATCAAAGTTTTCTTGATTTTACAACATTATTTTGCATTATTTGTATAAAATTGGTATGTAATCAGCTCGTATCAATGCTTTTTGTGATCATTTGACATATGATACTTCTTCCGACAACTTTACTTTCGGAAAAGGATGAAAAATGTTCGCATCAAGAACACAAATGTTTCACATGTATAAAAGTGTTTTCATTAGTTTTAGGTTATGATAGACAAATAGTGTTGCAAAATATTTTGCACACATAGATGAATCATTCAAAAGTTCCGTGGTGTATGCAAACTCTCTAAATAAAATAAATTTTAGTAAGAAATTGTCGCATTTTTGAAGTTACCTCTTGAACTTTTCAGAAGATTACGTAAGAATGATACGGTGCTGCGCGCAGGATGATAGATTATAGGCGGTACGCGGAAAAATGATGCGTATACCCTTGACACCGTGAGTGTTATACCCTCGTAACTAACTCGTTTCATATACTATAACTATTACATAATGATGGCAAATGTTAGACAAGTACATGTATATAGAAGGAATAAGTATCATAGCGACTGAAAAGTTACCTCACAGATATGAAACAGACCGAAATTAACCTAAGATACCTTTGTCTTTATTAATTAGTTGATTGATTCATTGATTGATTAATTCATTCATTCATATTAGTTCATTCGTCCGTCCGTTCGTTCATTCATTTATTAATTCTATTTGTTTATTTATTTGCAGTTCATTGTTCTAGTTCTCGTTCAATGCTGCAGATGCATTCATTAAAACTTGGACAATTCTACAAACAATATGACAACAAGAGACCGTTACCTTGAACCCGTTACCTTGAACACGTTACCTTGAACACGTGTACATGTAAAGGCTGTTCAAATGAAGATAAATATTTCAAAATGATGCAGACTCTTCGAAAAAAAGAAACAAAACAACACTATAAAAATTAAGACCTTTAAACAGTCGAAGATGCAATGTGTTCAGATTTTTTTTACTGCTGACTTTAATTTTAGAAATCTGGATAAAAAGAAAATGAAAAAAGTTTTTTGTCAAGTCGTGCATGTAAACTGAACTTAAAGCGTTAATTGTCAAGATTAAGTATAAATATTATTGTCTTCATATTTAATGTATGTTAAGTATGCACAACGCAGTTCATTGCAGTGCGCACAAAAAGTCACGTGGTATAGTGATTTACAATGATTCATCGGTGGGAATTTCCGATAAGTACTTTCGTTTTCTTTGCAATTTAGTCAAAATGGCAGACGACTGTGATAACTGTATCAAATGTTTTCTTTGCTTTGCGAAGTTTGTCTTCGGAATTTTGCTGAAAGTACAGTGTTGTAATAAAAGTAAGTCAAGTTCATTGTAGCATAATTTAACCTGCTCAATTCTTTCAATTGATTCACTCAGTTTTTAATTTGGAGTCCATTCAAATACTGGTTAAATACAAAGGGGTACGGCTCATTGAATGTTCACAAAATATGTATTTGATGGTAGAAAGCATTTATCCTAAGTCAGAAATGAATTCTAAGTCTATTCCCATTACACTATATACTAATATATAGACAAGGGTAACAACTCCCATAAGAAGGTGTCTATGCCCAATCAGGGTTTTGGCCTCGCAGTTTTTTACACGATACAGCATAGATAAAAAGGAATTATGCTATTTGTAGTCGAATGATTTATCTATCGAACCAATGTAAAACTTTTCTTATATCTCTTATATTTAACGAGTACTGGCCGTCAAAGTAACAAAAAACTGTTCATTTTCGCGAGGTCGACATCGATCGTGGCTACGCAGGAAACACAAAGTTACACGACTGTTGCAATCGTTGGAGATAATATCACAAGCATTTATCATGCTGGGCAATTGAAAATACATAAAAGTAATCAAAATATACCAATAACCTATAATGACAATGTGATATAAACTCACCTGCGGCTTCAAAATATTTCCCCGTTGAAATTTCTATAAAACACCGCCATCTTGACGAATGTAAACAACTGTCATCTGATTGGTCGATTTATTTCCCGAAAATATACCCGTAAATTTCCGAAAATTGTTTTGGCAGTAACTGACTGTAACTTTGCTATTTTTGAAGGGATAAACTTCATATTATAACAGAACATTCTTAAGGACCAGACCTTGTTGTTTATCAAACCCAAATTTGCTTGGGCTCTTTAATGACCTTGACGTTGAAGGTTATATTACTGAATTTTCTCAGATTGTGCATTTATTGGTGTGTGTGTATGTATAGTATATGTACTATATATATATTATATATATATATAAATGTGTGTGTGTGTATATATAACATATATTGCAGGTATATATATATATATAAATATATATATATATATATATATATGCATGTATATATATATATACATATATGCAGGTATATATATATATATATATAATATATATATATATATATATATCCCACGGGATCCAGTTGACTTTCGGAAATAGATATATAGTTCTCTGGTCCCAATCAGTGAAGAAGACAATAAAATTGTCATCGTTGATTTGTGAGACATGATAACAGAGAACAAACTCTATATATATGCGAATGTTGAGCTTGTTTCAATGTGTAGTTGCAGTTTGTGACTGTATATAAAGCTGTTCTGAAACCATCATTTTTTGTGATGGTGGATGAGCAGTGGCTATGCTTTCATGACTGTTCTGCTAGGCGCTGTGTCGTAATTGGACTGGCATATCGATGTGGGTGGTATGTGTGTATATATTCTCTCATTTCTTAACAATCTATCTGCACACTTGTATCGTTAAGTGATCCCACGCAGGGGAAAGTATAACTGTATGAATTTAATTATCTCCTTTTATATATACTTTATCTGTCTAAATTCATTGTATCCTACGGATCTACTTTGATCTTACGGGATCCAGTTGACTTTCCGGAAATAGATATATAGTTCTCTGTCCCAATCAGTGAAGAAGACAATAAAATTGTCATCGTTGATTTGTGAGACATGATAACAGAGAACAAACTCTATATATATGCGAATGTTGAGCTTGTTTCAATGTGTAGTGCAGTTTGTGACTGTATATTAAAGCTGTTCTGAAACCATCATTTTTTTGATGGTGGCATGAGCAGTGGCTATGCTTTCATGACTGTTCTGCTAGGCGCTGTGTCGTAATTGGACTGGCATATCGATGTGGTTGTATGTGTGTATATATTCTCTCATTTCTATATATATATATATCAATATATATATATGCGTCATTGTTTCTATTTTTAGAAATTGCGTCATTTTTTCTATTTTTACAAAATTGCGTCATGTTTGTCTATTTTTAGAAATTGCGTCATTGTTGCTATTTTTAGAAATTGCGTCATTTTTTTCTAATTTTAGAAATTGCGTCATTTTTTTTCTATTTTTAGCAATTGCGTCATTGTTTCTATTTTTAGCAATTGCGTCATTTTTTTCTATTTTTAGAAATTGCGTCATTGTTTCTATTTTTAGAAATTGCATCATTTTTTTCTATTTTTAGAAATTGTGTCATTGTTTCTATTTTTAGAAATTGCGTCATTTTTTTCTATTTTTAGAAATTGCGTCATTTTTTTTCTATTTTTAGAAATTGTGTCATTTTTTTTTCTATTTTTATAAATTGTGTCATTTTTTTTTGCTATTTTTAGAAATTGCGTCATTTTTTTTATATTTTTTTTTAGAAATTGCGTCATTTTTTTTTCTATTTTTTAGAAATTGCGTCATTGTTTCTATTTTAAGAAATTGCGTCATTGTTGCTATTTTTAGAAATTGCGTCATTGTTGCTATTTTTAGAAATTGCGTCATTGTTTCTATTTTTAGAAATTGCGTCATTGTTGCTATTTTTAGAAATTGCGTCATTGTTGCTATTTTTAGAAATTGCATCAATTATTCTATTTTTAGAAATTGCATCATTGTTGCTATTTTTAGAAATTGCGTCATTTTTTATTTTTAGAAATTATGTCATTTCTTTTTATTTTTAGAAATTGCGACATTTTTTCGATTTTTAGAAATTGCGTCATTTTTTCTATTTTTAGAAATTGCGTCATTTTTTTTCTATTTTTAGAAATTGCGTCATTGTTGCTATTTTTAGAAATAGCGTCATTGTTGTTATTTTGAGAAATTGCATCAATTTTTCTATTTTTAGAAATTGCATCATTGTTGCTATTTTTAGAAATTGCGTCATTTTTTTATTTTTAGAAATTGTGTCATTTCTTTTGATTTTTAGAAATTGCGACATTTTTTTCTATTTTTAGAAATTGCGTCATGTTGCTATTTTAAGAAATTGCGTAACAAAACTAATATGACAAGACAGACCAACTATATTTATAAAAAGGAAACGTCAATATATGTTCAAACCTTTCTATGTTTGCGTTTAGAAAAAGTAAAAAGTCGAGCGTTGCCCCCGCCCGGCGGTGGCTCTTGTTTTTTTTATTTTTTTGGGGGGGGGGGGGTTGGGGGGGTTGCTGTAATTGGCTATCACTTTGTAAGAAAAAATGGTTTGTTTTTATACTTGGGTACAACAATCTATTGATTGAATTTAATTGAACTTGACCTGAACTTAAATTTGACCTTGACACTACAGGTAAAATTAGTGAATTTTACACAAAAAAATGGCATTATCTTTTTTATATGCACAAGGACAAGACACAGAGTTAGTATAGCAAACAGTTATAATTCTAGATAAAAAAATACCGTATATGATATATAGACAAGGGGTTGAACAAGCCAAATCGGCCGAATGCCACTAGTCAAGTATAAGTCAAAATTGCAGTCATTTTTACGTAAATCATATAAAGCTGTATATCAAATTGCATCTAAATGACATCATTAGATTTTGACAATAATATTACTGTCCCCACTTAAACCGTTTTTGAACAACAAACCGATATTTCGGATGGAATATCGTATTTTTGCTGTAAAAACGCAATTCCAAGCCATGACTTTGTACTGACCCGCAATAAATCGATAAAACAAATTAAAAAAAAAATTTGCCACCGGAAATTGAATTGTATAACATCTGTAAACAACTTATTTTAAAAAGTAAAAAATCACACCATTGTTTTTCATACCGATTTAAAACGTTTTTTAAAATTTTCCTTTTTGGTTGATTAAAATAAAAAGCTGAGCTTTTCACAGTATCCCCAATAAACGCGTTTTAAAACCCCCAATATATCATACACGAGAAAAAATTTTAATTGTTTTTTTGGGAAAAATTTCCACAGTAATTTATTTTTTTAAATTTTATCATTTATCAAAATTGTAAAAAATCAAGTGCCCAAAAAAAGTAAAGTGCATCATAAAATGTATTATGAAAATTATATCATTTTTATATATTACCTAATGTATGATAATTCATTATCCGTCTTATACTGTGAGAATACCATGCAAAGTCTTGGTACATAATGAACAAGTCTTCTATGCTGTGACTAACAAAGAGAGTAAGACAGTAGTCTGAATATTTTGACAAATTACTGGTAATGTATTTGGAAAGTAAGTGCCTATAGTCATGTGAGATAATTTTATATGATTTTTGTAGGTTTTCGTAAAATTTAACACACATTTGGGAATCTTTCCTTCAATAGACATTATGGTATGGGGCTGACTTGAACCCTTTTTGTGGTCTTTCCCCGGGTCAAACGTGCCTTCGGGTTTTTGTAAAACAGGGCACTTCGACAAGGCGCCTTCGGGGTTTTCGCTAGCGAAAAGACGAAAAGGGGATAACATAAATTTTGTTTCGCTTTGAAACGCAACCCAAAAGTGTCCCCCAAAAACAGCCACCAATTATTCTTGTTGAAAAATACCTTTTTTTTCCCACATTTATGCAAATTTCTTTTCTGTTTAAATGGTCCATTAAACAATTATGTTAGCCTGGCTTCGGGGTTTTCATTCTTCAATAGATAAAGGGAGCTCTTAAAAAAGACTACACCCCAAGAGGGGAAAAACACAATTGGAAAATTGCGTCTGTTATAAGCTGTAAGTATTATTATTTCTTTTAATTGGGAATATAATTATTTTAATGCCACCGCTATATCTGCGATGCGGTGGCATTTAGTGATTCACCTGTGTGTGTACGTGTGCGTGATACGCGTCTGTTATATAGATTGTATAGTGAACTTGAGAAATCTTCTTAAAAACAAAAACAAAAGAGATAATGTGCACTAGACGTTCGTTATCTTGTTGACCAAGATTGCTCAAATTATAGTTGGCCCCGCCCGGAAGTCATAGTATTTTTTTTAAATCCTCTTCAAAACTAAAAGGACCACAGCTTAGATATTTGACATGAAATATTGTCTAATGGACCACTACCAAGATTGTTCAAATTATAATTTCCGAAACAAAATTGGTCCGGCCCCGGTCTTCATGGGTTTCCCTACAAACATATAATAAACATTTTGAGAAATTTCTTCTTCAAAACTACAAGAGATTTAGCATGAAACATTATTTATCGGACATCTACAATAACTATTCAAATTATGTACAGCCTTTGGGTTTTCTCTCTATGTTTACGTACTGAAAATATTTAAAAGAGCTTCTGCTCCAAAGTTCAAGGGCTATATCTTAGATATTTCGCATGAAACATTGCAGCAATCTTTTCCAAGAGTTTAAATCCGGTCAAAATTAGCAACAAAGGGAAATTTTGGGGTTTCCCTTTTAATTTTGTAATTTTTTTATTCACCTGACACTCAGGAAGTTTTTTAAATCGTTAAGCCTCTCCGTCCACATTTTTCTTTTAACCTAGTGGGCCATTTCTTCAATCATCAAAAACTTATCAGAACTTTCTATGTATTTCTCGATAGTTCGAAAAAGGGTTTTTCTCGTTTGAAAAACTAGGGCACAGGTAAAAAAAAAAAATTGTTAATCTCTAGTGGGTGCATTTGACTAAATACCCAGAAATTTCTAAAATTTGGATTTTCAGGGGAAGTTCGGGAAAGAGTCACCCGGTAAAAAAAAAATCACTCCGCCCAAATATGGAAAAACCTTGCTAACACTCTAGTAGTCACATTTTTGACTCGATTGTCATCAAACTTTGTCAGGATGCTTGTCTAGTTAATTGCTCAAATGGCTTTGAACATGGGTCATCTCAAATGAAAACCTAGGTCACAGGAGCTAAAAATATATAAAAATATATACATATAAAAGATATGTTAACTCTCTAGTGGCTACGGTTGTTATCCAAATATCCTGGAAATTGGTCTGAAAGTTTGTCTTGATGATTTCTTGGGCAAGTTTGAATATGGGACACTGCCCAAATATGAAAAACCTTGTTAACACTCTAGTGGTTACAATTGTGACTTAATTGTCATCAAACTTGGTCAGGATGCTTGTCTAAATAACTGCTTGGATGAGTTCGATGGGTCAGGTGAGCGATCTGGGGCCATCTTGGCCCTTTTATTTAAAAAGTAGCCCCTCCGATACTACATGGGCAAGAGCTAAGATATTTGGCATTAAACATTGTCTGGTGGACCTCTACATGACCAAAAGTGGTCCCAGCTGGAGTTTGTGAATGCAATCATTACCATGTTATCAATTTATTTGCTTAAGTATATATATATATATGCTTAATTGCAATTAAAGTTGCAATTGAATTGAATATGTATTATATAGTAAAAGGTCTACTCGCCAGACTTTGATCATTGTGATGTAAGGCGGTGTACTGATATGTTCAAGTAAATAGTAATCTACTTTTGTTCAAGCTGACTCTACAATGTGGTAGCATTGCATCATTTTTAGCTTAACTTTTTTTTTGAAAAAAAAAATGGAGATATTATTACAGTCATGTCGGCGTTCCCGTTGCCGTCCTCAAACTTTAATCTTGATCATAACTTTTTAAGTTCTTGGTGTATTGTCTTAATACTTGGCTAAAGCTACTTTAGGGATAATATTTGCACCAGGAATGACTCATTTATTCAACTTCAAAACAGTATCAAAAAGGCTAGACTAAACTTGACCTTTATTCATACTGACCTCTACCTTCAAGGTCAAATGTCTAAATTTTGCCTGATTTTTGCTGCATTTGGCTATAAATTTGTCATTCTTGAATGAATTGTTTTCAAACTTAAACAGAACAGTCTTTTAAGATAGATCTTTAAGCTAACCAGACAGACTTATATCTGCACTCATAAATTACCTTGACCTTGAATGTCAAATTATTGAAATTTTCTTCTTTTTTCCCCTTGTTTTTGCTGTAACTGGCTATAACTTTTATTTATGAATGGATTGACTTCATATTAAGACACAACATTCTTAAGGATAAGGATAAGATCTTCATGTACGTATATCTGTCTATACAAACTCAAATTGACCATAACTCATTAATGAACTTGACCTTGAAGTTTAAATTATTGAATTTTCACTGATTTTGCTATAATTGACTGTAACTTGGTAATTAATGAATAAGAGGTTAATACACGGCAGGAGAGGGCCGGAAGGTGATAATCGGCCCGCAAAATGAATAATGGACCCGAGGGCTTTAGCCCGAGGGCCATTATTCATTCAGGGCCGATTATCACCTTCCGGTCCTTCTCTGACGTGTATTAATGTCTTTAATACACTTGGTAGATCTTATAGTAGCATTTAAAAAAAAACACAAATACTTTGAAGTTCTTTCGTTGAAATTCTTGTCTACAGTACTCTTCTACTGTTCTGTACAGAGATGTTTAGAGTCTACTGTTTGTGTGTTCAAAGCAGTAGAATCTAGAAGCAAGTTTTATTTTCATTATTTTTTCGGAATGAATTTGTCGTATTATTTCTTCAAATTTCAATAGTACCAAAAATGTGTTTGTACTAAATATGCTTAAGCTCTCATAATAAAAATAAAGCGATTCGTGCTGACAACCTACTTTCACTTTTACAGTTAACTGTTTGATGACGTAAAATATGACGTCACTCTTTCAGTTTGTGAACGTGCACATGTTCTGCGGGCTGATAACTAGTTTCTCGGCCCCGGGCCGCAAACTCATAATAGGTCACGTGACACTCATAATCAGTTGAAATCATAGGCAATTTTGTTTCTATATATAGTAACAAGTGTATTAATAGACTATCTTAATACTTAGACAAAACAACATTTTGCACAAGACCTTCTAAACAATGGAACTGACTTTACCTTGAGCTTTAAATGACCTTGACCGTCAAGGTCAAATTAATGAACTCTCTTCTTTTTTTCTGTTTTTGGCTATAAACTTTGCAATTTATAAATGGATTAACTTGATATTTATACACAACATTTTTAGGTCTTAAACCTTGATGTATATCAAACTCAGATTGACATTTGCTTATGTATGAACTTGACCTTGAAGTTCAAGTTTTTGAATTTTCACTCATAATTGCTTATTCTTCTAATTGACTGTAACTTGGCAATTTATAATGGAATTTCTCCAAATTGACAAAACAACCTTTTTAAAAAGGTTAACGACCTTGAACCTTCAGCTTTAAAATTGACTTTTCCCCTCAGGGGCTTTAAAAAAGCATAATTTTTCCCTTTTTAAAAAAACTTTTATAAAACAAGACTTTTAGCCCAAAAAAACATTTTTTAAAATTTTAATAGACCTTTTCTTTAATTGAAATTGATTGCCCTTTTTAATTAATATTGAATTTATTATCTGACCAGATTTTTATGAATTTAAATTTATTTTGTCCTTATGAACATCTATTAAATTTTCAAGGGACATTTTTGATTAAAAAAAGAACGTTATATTTCTGACCTAGTTTGAAATCACCTTTATTTTTGTTCCTTTTTTGTATAGCATGAAATTGGGAAAAAGTGCACAATTTTAGATAAAAAAGAATTTATTAGCGACTTAAATATTTATGAATTACCTACTTTTCCTTTCATTTTTCTGTATGAAATTGAAAGAGCACTATTTTCATTAACATTAGGGAATATTTAATTTTGACAAAACTGTGAAAAAAGGAAAAACACCTACCTATTTACCCGCGGGGGCCTTGTTTTTAAAAACTAACAACAAATTTTTTTTCTAAATTTTTTTGTAACTTTTTAAAGATTAATTTAAAGCCAACAAACACATCACTATCAAATTTTTCCAATTTTATTTTAAATGGGTTTATTAATCTAGAACACTTTTATATTTTTTCATTTTTATTTTTTTAGTTTATTTCAGATATTTTTGGGTTTTTGTTGAAATCATGTCTTTAAAATCACATTTTTTTCTTTTCTTTGAATTTTTTCCCATAGTTCGTTATTTTAAAGCAAAATGGGGCCTATGTAAATAGAGTTTTAAAAACAATTTGGGTTGTCAGTTTTATTAGACGTCATTTGGGTAAGTAAAGCAAAAAAAAAATGCAAAACCTTTGCTTAACTACCAGCCCTGGTACATGGTCTTTATTGGCAGGTAAATCTGAAAAAATAATTTAATTAGTTTGTTCTATAATTATCAATATAAGATAAGATAAGATAATCATTTATTATAGTGACTTGTGTTTTGACAATTATTACAAAACTATATACATAATTATAATAATAATAATAATAATAATAACACCCGGTCCTATACAGCCTATAAGTCACCTCGCTCACAGTGTGTTTTTTCTCAGTAGTGGACGCAACATATTATTTTTTTTTATTTTTGTTCACGTATTTTAAGGTAAAGTATATATCATTATTATTTTGAATTAATTAAAATGGACTTTATTTATGTGTTAATTTCGGATTAGGTTATTGCTCAATATTAATTATGCCAATGTCTAAATTTATTTGTTTATGTATTGAACAATTATTTCAATGCCCTACAGAAATTTCCTTCGATCAGACAATGATGCGAAGGTTCCAATGGGAGAGCGTACTTTTTATATTTATTTATCAATATATTTATTTATTTATTTTGTTGTTGTTGTTGTCGTCGCTAATTCGGATTACTGCGACATCTTTGCAGTATTATTTAAATATATGAAAGATGTTTCATACAGTATCAATTAAGATATTAGTTTGTTTTGTAATAACAGACTTCCATTTTTATAAATTTACACTTATGTTTATTTTACAGATGATTGTTTTGCTGTTAAACGAATTATGCAGAAAATGCTGCTCCGAGCCATTGTTACCATTTTGACTAAAAATCACGATCTGCAATTGAACAATGGTTCTCTTTATACGACTTTCTCTACTTTCATATTTATATAATACAAGGGTAGGAAGAATGTACCCATTGTTAAAAGTGTCTGTAACATGTGCTACAAGAAACCAGGGAGGTAATAAGATTCATATGGGAATGCAACATAGATTTACGGACGGACGTTGATGTAAACAAACCAGGTCACCTGAAAAATCTGCTAAGGTTACATATAGACTTATATTATAGTAAATTGAAAATTACATAACACTGTGCACAGTCTTAGAATATGATAACAGATATTTGGTGGCGAATTTTATTACTTATTAGAATATATCTATTTGAAAGATACTAGATGTATTTAAATATTTAACGTACCGAAACATGTTCTAATTTGACAGATTAATGGCTAGATAAAGCGACATTACTTTAGTTATAACGTTATTATTATTTACTGAAAGCACTTTATTTAAAGTTGGATGATGGTTCTCATCGTCTGTTACCTTCCTAAATAGTTTCATTGTTTATGTATATAGATCTGTGAATCCTGATTTCTATTTTGTATTTATTAAATACATGTATGTAGCTATAATAGAATTATTTATTTTGCATATGACTTCAGTTGTAATTCTGTTTATGACAGGTATTTGTTGTTCATTTTTTTTTTGCTATGACCACTTGCATATCATATGAATTGTTTTAAAGGCATATGCTAGGGTCACACATAGAAATAAACTAGTAACTACATGTACTTGATAAATTTTATTTAAAGTTTGCTTATATTAGACCATGATTAATTTCAAGCGAAACATACTGGGGATGAGGTGCGGGCAGTCACACACTTCGTATTCGAGTTATTTGTTTAGCTTTTTTACTATTTTAAGTCATTACAATCGCAGATAACTTAGTACATATTAAGTAAAACCATTTTTACTACTTCTTTATTCATTTATTTAGTTATTTTAAAAAAAAATTATCCTTGGTTACAGTACAAAATTTTAAACATAAAAAAAAAATTCCGTCATTCAATGTAAGTACATAGACTAGTTAACAATTCTGTAGAACTATCCTATTTTTAAAAAGAAATGAAATTGGCATATCTTTAGATTAAGAAGAAAAATAAATAGACTTCTCATTAACAATTCTTGAACTTTGCACAATATTGAAAAGGAAGTCAGCTACATAAAAATATGTAGGAAAGACCTTGCTGAGACCATGCAAAGTTTAAATGAATGCTATTATACAGACCTATTTTTCATCTTATATATGTAAGCCTAGCATATACCTTTAAATAAAACTGAAACTGTTACAAAAACGCCCATTCATATCATTGTCTGACAACATGTTACAGCTCTTAGCCGAAGTCTTAAGCAGTGACGATATGGGTGTCGTATGAGTTTTGAAAGAACCTTGAGATATGTTATATTTTTACACAAGATATCCTCAACTCAAGTAGCTAGGATGGATTTAGTTCCTCACATAAATTCCAACGATAATGATCATTAATACGAAAGTACGAATACGTTAAAGCGACAGCACCAAAAACAAATACTCGACATTACGATGTAATGATATCCGCCGCTTTATCCTTATCGTTCTATCCCATAATCGTTATCGCACTGTCGCATAATCGTAATCGCACTGTCGCATAATCATTATCGCACTGTCGCATAATCATTATCGCACTGTCACATAATCGTTATCGCACTGTCGCATAATCATTATCGCACTGTCGCATAATCATTATCGCACTGTCGCATAATCGTTATCGCACTGTCGCATAATCGTTATCGCACTGTCGCATAATCGTTATCGCACTGTCGCATAATCGTTATCGTACTGTCGCATAATCCGTATTGTCGCATAATCATTATGTAGTACTGGCGCGTTTTCATTATCGAACTATCATAATTATCGTAATGTCTCACTTTTGTAAATTTAGCGTTACAATTATAATTATATCTTTAGTATTTATAAGGTTCGAGCTCAGTCTAACCACCTGGATGGGCTAACTCAGGAAAATAATGCAACAATATCATGATGATAAAAATGCGAAATTATGATAGCGAAAACACGACACTCTATTGCATTTCCATTATTGTAATAATTTACTTATTTCGCTGTGACATATTGTCGTTATCGTCCTGTCATATTTTCGTTATCATACTGTCTAGAATCATGTTTCAAATAAGTTACGCACACTTTGGGGATGGCAATAACGGTATTCCGTAGGGGAAAAAAGATAATTCTAAATTAGATTTTAAAAAAGACTGACTTCCATAATAATATATATAGAGAGAGAATGAGATAGTTTTTATTTAATATTTTGCACCTAATAATCACCATAATAATGTATTACGTTCAATGTACATTGTACTACATGTTTTTCTAGTATCTGCTTACGTCCCCTTTATCTGTTCAATAGAGCTTAAAAATATAGGTCATACGTGTTGTTTTTATGATAATCGAACAACCGGCTATAAAGCTGATTAACGTATCAAGAGGTAGGTTATCGTTTTTATTTTCATTTTCTTTAATCTTAAATTTTTTGATTTGGTTTAAACAAAAATTATATTTGAATTTGACCTGTATTATACTTGAACTGTGCGTTGTACATGCATATAGTTCACCTACATTATATCAGCAACTCAAAAAGACACGCACCTTCAGTTGTAGGAAAATTAACTAAAACATACATGTAATAGGTTTTAGAACGTTATATAATTGGAAAGTTACATAAATAATATTTTCTTTATACGGCTTCTCCTTTCCGTGTAATCAATAAATATCATGACGAAAATCTGTTTTGTACCGTAGGTCGTTGACATCTTGAGTACGTGTATAACAGCGTGAACTAGTGTAGCGAAAATAAACTATGGAAGCCCTGGAGGGACATTTGAAATTAATATTTAAAACTTATTATTTAATTCTTAATATTTAAAATTTAATTCTTAATATTTAAAGATTAAATCTTAATACATGTACTTAAAATTAAGATCAGAATACATTAGACGCGGGTATATGAATTCAAGGTTTTTTGCACAAAAAAAAGAAAAATAAATGAACCCGCCCAAACCAGTCCTCCCCATGAAATAAAGAGCGTGTGCGTGTCCTAGTGGGATATTAAATTTTAAATATTAAGAGTTACATTTTAAATTGTAGGTTTTTAGTTTTAAATATTAATTTGAAATGTCCCTCCAGGGCTTCCATAATATATGGATAAACTATTTAAATAGAAAAATAGAATACCTATAAATGATCGAGATGACCTCTCCTTATAAAGCTTAGCAACCACGGCTAAATCTTGAAATCATTAGTCATTAAAACTTAAAGAAAATGATGATATTTAAACTGTGGCTGTATTTTTAACGTGTCAATAACGTAACTTGTGTCATGACGTTGTTTGTCAAATAATTATACTTGTTTAACGTAACGCTGTTTTTTTTTATTTCAGTAAACGTCGGGGATGCTAAAACTTTGCCACCAAGTTTGTTTTTAGCGTTAATCTAATAAGAAGAGTTTACTACGTTAATGTGTGGGGTGTAGTCGTTTTAACGTTACGTTGTTTATCTCGACCGTCTGTTTACCTGGATAAAAGACACAATGTTGGGCATTGTAAGCAGGTCTTTGCGCGCAAACTCTGCCAGGCTCATACAAAGATGTACAATGGTATGATATCGATTCGATAATTTCTTATAGATAACCTTATGTGACCGTTTCTATATCATGACAGCGTTTGTAGCAAATTATACATCCGTTTTATTGTTTACAATTCATCATTCATAGGCGATGGTCCTAACGGAGCACCGTATTTAACGTATAAAATGAAAAATATACCTCTTAAATCCATATGTTGTCAAGACAAACATCTTGAATACCACTGCTGGATGTGAAAGCATGCACATGTACGTGCGTGTGTGAAACGCCAGATTTTTGTTATTGTTGTGGTTTCGTCATTTTATTTATATATTAAATTCCGTGTTGTTCTAAATGTATATGCATGGAATGATGGTATCTCGTCCCCGAATTGTGTACATGTATAAACTTCTATACATTAACGTTTGATTCATATCTTAAAACATTTGTTGTTGTTGGGTTTTTTTCAGTCCACACAGAGTAAACTTGAAGGAATGGTGGTTGCGCCATATACTCCATTTAACAGTAAAGGGTAAATACATCAAAATTAGAAAAAAAAATGTTGAACAACTTATCTTTAATATGATCATTGTTATGTAACTTGTAAAGAGGAAAACTGCATATAGAATAGAAAAATGACAGGTTTTTTTTGTATTTTAAACAAAATTGGGTATTTAATGTGAAAAAAACGATGCATGTGCAAACCTCTTGTTCAGTGATGGTAACGGTATTATAAAAGAAAAAGCGACTTGGCCAGTAATATGATTTTATATTTAATTACACTGTTCACACCCCTGCATGGAGTGGATTATAGATTGTAGATATACTTTATCAAATTTTGGTAAATTTGAGATACACATTGTTACATTTACAATTTAGAAAAGCTAGTGTAATAATGTTTTATTATTTTTTTTATATATATTTGTCTCTTTTTATTAACAGTGAGGTAGATTATACAAACTTCGAGACGTGTGCCAAGTACTTCGAAAAGTCCCATTTTAACGGAATGTTCGGTGAGCAGTCTTTAAATTTCTGTTGTCGAATTGAAACAAAAGAACTTCGATTCACGTGATAATCGAATTGTGGTACTTAGTTTCTAATATTTTAAAATTGCTCTTTGTAGTTTTAATGGTTATACATGTATATTTTACAGTTAATGGAACGCTGGCGGAAGGTATGAGCTTATCATGTAAGGAGAGAATGGAAACAGCCGAGAAGTGGAAAGAGGTCTCAAACAGGTTAATATAAACCGTTCTTATTAATAACAACGAAAAATAGTGAGTTTTGAAGAAAGAAAAAAATGATCGTGAAGTTTGAAAGCTGATAAATTAAGAGTACATAGTATTGATGATTTTGAATATGTTTCCACCGTGCTTAAGAAATTCAATAGAAGTCCGTTTGACAAAAAGGGTAGTGCATTTTTAGCGGGCTCGTGGGCGTACGGAGCATACTTTCTTCATGATTAAAGGGATCTTAATTATTACTTAATACACACATATTGACCATTACGAGACGCGGTCTCTAGGTCAAAGTTCAAAGTCATTCTTAGAGAAGAAAACGCTTGTTCAGAGCCAAACTTGTGCATGCATTGGGGTATTTAAATGTAACTTGGCAAAATGTTCACCATTGTGAAGGGGTGTTAAGCGCAAAATTTAGGACCCTGTGGCCTAAGTCCATGGTCACATGCAAAGGTCCGAAGTAAAAAATGAGTATTGAACATTTAGTCATCATGAAGATGGATTTTTATGTTAATGTTCACTATATTGAGATCGACTACTAGTATTTGTGACGATCGTTTATTTTGTTACACAATGACACTATTGTTTGTCATACATAAACTTTTCAATTTTCAAACAATCAAAATCATTCAAACAAATTGAAAACCCCTTTTTGTGAATGAACTACATGTATATTCATGCTTGTCTTAATTCAACTCAATGTCCTTTTTATGTTTTACATTTATAATGACATGTAACGTTTTTTTTCAGGTTATTTATCATCTTGCATATTGGTACTGGGAATCTGAAAGAAAGTCAGGAACTGGTATATGCTTTTATTTTATTATTATTTAATGCATCTTTAATACATCCGTTGTCATAATCGTTGTCATCTTAATCATTTTTGTGGAAAACTCCGTGGCCGAGTGGTTAAGTTTGCTGACTACTAATCACTTGGCCTTAACACTTAACTTTGCTGGATAACAGTATGTAATTTGCCTTTACCGCCAGTATAGAGCCAGACCAGCCTGGACAACTGTGGAGCCATTCAGTCTGACAATGCTCTAAATTGTTGCCTTATTTATATAAACTATTCATCTTGATGTACTCAACATTGATAATAGACTATTAAAAACTGTGGCTATTCAAAGAAAATCAGCAATTAAATTCAATTCAATTCACGTAAGGGACCTTGGACTTTTACATTTTAGGAAGCTATCAAGGTAGCCTTTGAAAGCTCGGTAGTTCAACTCATTTGCTCACCCGTGCCTGAAATTATGCTCGAAGTAACCTTTTCAACGAGTAAAGCATGAAAATCGTCATTTGACCATAACATTGTCAGTGTGACTTTAATATACCCAGCAGAAATTAAAATAAACAACACACATTCTGTCGTTGTCATTTTCATTAAACGTTCACTTCTGGTATACTGCCTAAAAGAATGGCAATGTGAGGGTCAATTAATAAATATATTGGTTTATTATATACTTATAAATGAAATATTGAGAAATATTGATGAAATAAAATGAGTATTTTCATTTTCCGTATTTTCACTGTAAAAATTTATTTTTCACTGCAGTGAAACATATTTTCCGTATTTTCACTGGTGTCTTGTCGGACTACTTTCTTTTAAATTCTGCCAGTACATAAAATTTAAGGGAAAGTCTTTCAAATTTTATCACAAAAAAGAGAAAAATGTATATAATAAACAGAAAATTCAAGTTTTTTCTATAAATACACGATTTATTTTCATCTTGTGGCATGAAAATTACCATATTTCACTCGTGGCTACCGCCACTCATGAAATATTTATTTTCATACCACTCAATGAAAATAAATCATGTATTTATAGAAAAAACTTAAATATCCTCTATTTATGTTTTAGGCTAAGCATGCTGAATCTATCGGCGTTGACGCGATAGCTGCCTTGCCACCAACCTACCATAAACCAACTACGGAAGGTATACCAACGTTTTGTCCAGTAGTTATTCAATTACATTCATAGTTTGAACATCTTTTTACCTCGATTATGATGAAAGCTTCACGTTACGTTTTTTTTCGAAACAAAATCTATTTCTTTATTGTTGTCTTATTGAAGGATGTATATGCAAGACTTATCTTATTATACATGTAGTTATATAGTTAGTTAGTCTGTCTTGTACTTCATTTTATATACAAATAGTCAATGTACTCGTATATGTTTGGAATTGTATAAGGTAAGAAATGACATAATCTAAAAATGTGTTAAATTTCGTTTTTTTAGAACAGTTAGTTGCGTATATAGAAGAAGTGGCAGGAGCGGCACCCAATACGCCTATGCTGTATTATGAATATAATGTGACAACGGGAGTTTATTGTAAGTTATTAATGATAAATGATGCCTATACATGGGTTTGAGTGAGTGAATAATAATAATTCCTTTCAATTGCATAATTTACTTCGAATGAAGGATAAATAACCCACGAGTCCCGAAAGAATTTCAGTGAATCGACCTGTAACGTTTAATTTATAAAAAGATTGGGGCAGACTTTTTTGTATTTTAGGCAGATTTATATTTATCCTAAACATTTTACAGTATTAATTGTTGGTCAATCAATATTATAACAGTCAATGTTTTGTAATATATACTCAGTTCAACTTAACTTGAGCATATTGACACTTGAACTCTGTATAACTTGACGGAACTCACGGTTCATATTCCGCATATACCACATACGGTAAATAGCGTGGGTTTCCGAAGGACATCAAAACACTGAAAGTCTGATAAAATGTGTTCATGGGAAATAATTTTGATTAACATCCTGTTATCATTATCTTTCAAACTATTGTATACAGTTTTGTTTCTAACTAAACTACAATAACGGTCAGCAGACTGCAATGCACTATTTTTGTTCAGAATCATCCCCATACTCGGGTTTTCTGGTACTAGAAATTGCCTCGTTTTGAAATGTTAAATACCGATTTTGAAATACGTTTTCGCCAAGGCTTCGTTGGTAGTGCAGTGAATAGTTTTTTTATGATTTGTTAGTTTGTTGTTTATTATCATCATCACCAATATCATCATTATCTTTTTTCAAGCACGAAATGAAAATAGAAATGATCTTTGCAAGTTTTTGTATTTGCAGTGAAAATTCCACGATTTCTTGAGCTTGCTGAAAATAGAATTCCAACATTATATGGACTTAAACACACTTCTCCGGAGCTCAGCTCTGCTGTGAATTGTGCCAACGTTTGTAATGAAAAATACAAAGTTTTCTTTGGCACCGAAACGGTATGTTAATTTTCTACTGTTTATTTTAAGATGATTATTTATTTTCTATATTATTAGTAATTTTGTTGTTTTTTTTCGAATTTTGAGGACCGGCTTAAGGGCAACTAGGTTCGGAAATGTACTGTTTTGAGTATATAAAATCGCCAAAATTTTAAAGAATCTTTACTTCTCTTTCTTTTCTGGCAGATATGATTTTCGTTCAAACAAGATGTGTTTGTAGTCGGGTTGAACCGTATCTGTAAAAAGATAAGTTCATCAATAAAAACAAGAAATTGCATTGTGTACCAATGGCGTTTGTCTTGAAAATTGTCTGTTTCTCATTATACGGCAAGGTCAATTTGCACAAACATAAATGGACTTTACGTCAATTGCATTCGCAAGGTTCTGTCTCTTTATGAATAGATAGCCGTACCTTATTCCGTTGGCTTTTGTTCTATTCGTTGTGTGTACTGCTGTGGGTTATTTTCTATTTTCTTTTTCTTGAAATTCAAAAATCATTATTGCATACAGTTAAGCTCGACTAGTCGAAGAGTTGGAAATGCTATATTGTATTCCGTTTTACCCATGCTTCGGCGTCGTTGTCATACGTTGGTTAATTTTGCAAGTTAGTTTTGTTTCCAACACCACTGAGGGAAATGGGTTAAAACTTCACACGCTTATTTGAGAGCATAATAGGAGGTCAGTGTTCAAGGCCCGTAACTCTAACATGGGCTTTGACTGAATTATGGTACGTTTTGAACTTAAAAAATCTACATTATCTGGGCTCTTGTTTTCCTATCAAGCACGGAAAATAGTCGAGCACGCTGTTCTACCGACAGTTCTTTTTTAAAATTCTCTGTGCAGTCAAAATGGTTACAGTATTCGTAGTTGTACAAGCTGATCAATTAGCATCAAACTTTATATTTAGGTAAAATACTAACATTGCAGAAAGTTATTGAAATCTAGTAAATTCTTCCTGAATACATGTCTGTATTGAAACAAGTGAATGTATAAACTATGTTTGGGAAACTGCATTCCCTGTTACTTGCTGAACTGATTTGGTCTATCCTTTTAAAAGCTGTCATTTTTAATGGAAGTATGTAATCATACTGTGATTACCTGTAGTGTGTAAAGTTAACATATTTCTGTATGTGTATTCAAAAGATGTTTATTTTACATTTCAAAAGAGACTGTAAAGTAATCATCAGTTTTTTTTCAAATATCAAATATCAGCATAATATATCTTTAATGTCATATACTTGAAGCTTCGCATAGTTACTTAAACTATATCATACTCTATTACAGCAATATTTACCAACACTTTGTCTTGGTATACCGGATGTTATAACATCACCATATTTGGGCAAATGTTTCTATAACCTGAAAGCTGCCTTTGAGAAAGACGAAAGAGAACTTGCCCAGGAATATCAGGTAAAATCGTTATCTGCCAATTGCAACATGTAAAAATTAACTTATATTAGAACAGCATGATATCGACATTATATCATGATGCCCTTTGACTTACAAAGTATTTTCTATGGTTTAAAGCAGCATGTCTTCAAATTCATGCTAATTTTCATTATTAATTTTAAAATTTATTAAAAGGTCAAATATTTTCAAGTGACAAAAGAAAGTAATTTATACTTTGCAAATAGCACTTAAAACTACGAAAAGTATCAAATATAGGAAAAGACCTAACTGCGTAAGTCGCCCAGTAGAAATATGGTGATAAATTCTACAAAATCAGTGATTTTTTGCATGTAACATGTAAATTATTTCTTGAAGTGTGAATATTTTTACTTTTCTTAAAATATATTTACATTTTTCTTAAGGTAGATTCTAGATATTTCTTGAAATATTTTTTCTATCTGGAGGCATGCAGCTTTATGGATCAAATTTACATTGTTTGTGTCAAAATGTGTACTCAACTATGCATTATTAGACATCGAATAAAATAATTTCTTTACTGTGTTCGTTATGTTCAAATGGTATATTAACCTAGATTTTATATCGTTATTTTTTGTCTAATTTGTTTGTATTAAAAGTGTGTTACTCAGGCAGAATCTGATGATCGCTCTTAGGATTTTCACCGTATGTTTTCTGATTCGATTAGTAAATTATAAGAAGTTTAAACTATCAAAATTTTTGAAATCTTTTTTTTTTCAGTTAAAAGCTCAACAACTTAACAATATACAAATGAAGCATGGTAAGTCAGTTATTTAAACTTTGTTTAACTACGTATTTGACATATAGATAAACCTGTACTCGTATGCTGCTGTTTACAGTGAGCATTGCAAGAAGTTAGTATATGGATAATTGTAATTAGCTGCATGGACAGGAAAAAGTGAAATTACTTTGTATTTTTCCGGCCTATTTAACATGTACTTATCGTGACAGAATTAAGTGTTTTTCGGTATATTTACCATTGATTTTATGTTTTAACCAGTCACCACTGAAATCTGTGTGTAAGTACTATTTGGTCTCAGATAAGGACTATGTTTATTAATAATTGATGAGATGTTCCGAATGAGTTCGGTATGTGTTGTGCTAAGGCCTCTATCTTTCATTTTTTAAGTCCATAAACGAGACACACCTTCAACTAAAAGTAGCGGAGGGCCTTAAAGAAGGTATAGTTATACCTAATAATGTGTTAAGGCAAGGCCTCGGTTCTGATCTTCAATCCGTAGACATGACACGTCTTCCCCTTTAAACATGCGTCATATTACACTCCACTAAGGTTTACGACGGGACCCGGGAATATTGTAGGGAGAGCGTTGGACTGTGAATTGGGCGAGCTGTGTCCAATTCTCGGACGGTGAAGGTCACCTTCGTTGTGCAGAAGTAAAAGTAACTTAAAGTAGTAGCGGGCCTTGATACTACTTTATAACGTGTTATACTTGAAATTGAGACTTTGAGGTTATTCTGATCATCAAAATAATTATAGCAAATAATTTTCATTTTCAGGTGGTGGTATTTCATGCTCGAAAGCATTATTTGAGATTGTTTCAGGAATCACGATGGGGGCTCCTAGGCTACCATTATCACCAGTGCCTCAGCAAGTTAAAGATGCTATGAAGAAAGATTTGATAGAGGAGGGTTTTCTCGCCGACATTACCTTCACGGAGGAAGATTTTGACAGTATTTTACTTACATATTAGTGGTGGGAATTTGGGCAAGAAATAGGATGAACAAAAATTATAAAAATGTTGTCAACTAGTGTCAGAAAGTAACTTACCAAAGAATATATTTAAAACATATTGTTAAAGTTGTAATAGTCAAGTTTTATGAAAATGTCAACTCGTTCTACAATATATCTTTTAGAATCACGATTGAGTTTTTTGTGCAGTTTTTGAAACATATTTTTAAAAAATCAAGATAATTGATTGATCAATCATTACTTATGACTATGAAATGGGGTAAAAACTCTGTCGAATGATTCGTAAACATATTTTTAACATCGCCGTCATTCCATGACTTCCTAATCAGTCCATCATTAGTACATAGGATTTACATGGAAAATAGACGCTAAACATAAGTTGAACAAATATTTTGGCCAGGGGACAAATGAAATTTTGCGGGTTTTATTGCTCGGAATTTTATAACTTTAATTATTTTAGATCTTGTACTTTTGGATTTAATTATTCAAATAAACCGTTGTTAATTATATTCAATTTTGATATAGGGTTAAATTGTACCTTGTTTTAATTTGAATATGAACAATATGTTTATTTTGTACGGGTTAACATTTCGTTAATTACATGACAGTGTTTATAATTGCATTTTGTTCTGTTTTATAACAAAACTCAAGGATTACAAATCTAAGTGATCGGTAAATATCGACTTATGTCGAGTAATATGGAACGTAAGTGGTTTGACTCAGGTGCTCCGAGATCTTCCTCTGACATTAAAGCTTGAAAGTCACCAGATGACTTTTACAATGTTCATTCGGTTCCAAAGAAAATAAAAAAAACAATTATGTATGAATGTTTAATTGTTTATGATAATATTTTCATGATAATATTTCCATGTCATCATGTTTGATTTAATGATATATATGATATATCAGTTATATGTGATATATAATATCATGTTATAAGTGAGTCGACTGAATATTAAGTTTTACTAACATAGAATTTTTTAGCTTTTATTTACTGTTTAAGTTGAGATGTAAACATTTTGTTTGATCTTATATAAATGTATAGTAATGCCAAGTATGCTTTTTGCCATGTTTTATTATTACATGTATAATGTTTTGTTGAAATATGCATATAACCAATTTATATATTGTACAGTGCTGTTCTGGGCATATTAGCATGCATGTTATGATAAAATATAAGTTGTAACTTGAACAACATAGTCACAAACATTTACAGATGTTCTATATATACTTGACTTATATTATTAGTTATAAAGATCGTTGATAGGTTATATGGCCCTATATAAACGGCTATTTGTAAATATAACCTGAACCGTTAGGCGAGTACGTTTGTAAACGGCCTTATAACCTGTCAACAATCTTTAGAACGAATTTATAATACATCAAACACCATTTTTTAGAGAAAAACAGTAAGATTTGTTCATGAATCGACAGCAGCCATGTCTATTATTAGTTATAAAGATTGTTGACAGGTTATATAGCCCTATATAAACGACTATTTGTAAATTTAGCCCGAGCCGATTTGTTCATGAATCGACAACAGTCGTATATATTAAACTATATAAACGTCACGATTATCCAATGAAAAACGACGTTACAAACATGCAGTATTATAAAAAAAACTATATAGACTTCACGATTATCCAATGAAAAATGACGTTACAAACGTGCTGAAATACCAAACACGTTTTCTTCAAAACATTTGTTTGAGTAATAACACGAAAAATCAATTAGTTTTCTTCAATTTATTTTTTTAATTGAAATGTTTTGAGTCACTCAATATAGTGGTAAAGAATGTCATCTGTTTTACAAAAATCTGTGTAAATGTACATGTATGTGACACAATATTTTCTTGTAAGGTAAATTAGCACTTTTGTTGTCAGCTTATCCAACAGGTTTATCTGTGACGGCAAACAGAACATTTAACAACTGAAAAAATAAAACAAATTATAGTCCAGCATAATTATATTTTATAAAGTATTACTGTAATAGATACTACTAGTACTAAATATGTGTACTAATATAATACACTATAAAAAGTATTTACATTTCTAGTCTGAAAAAAAAATTCGCAAAAATCGTCTAAACCTTTACTATTCCATAAGATAAGGACATACCAAACCTTGAATTAGAGGTTTTTGTGTGTGATTTCAGTAGTCAGTATTTTATATCGTGGTCAGACTGCACTGTTGGTCAGACTGTACGGGTGGACACACTGCAGGGGTGAACAGACTGCCCGGGTGAACAGACTGCACGGGTGGTCAGACTGCCCGGGTGGACACACTGCACGGGTGGTCAGACTGCCCGGGTGGACACACTGCACGGGTGGTCAGACTGCCCGGGTGGTCAGACTGCTCGGGTGAACAGACTGCACGGGTGATAGACTGCACGGGTGATCAGACTGTACGGGTGGTCAGACCACGGGTGAACAGACTGCACGGGTGATAGACTGCACGGGTGATCAGACTGTACGGGTGATCAGACTGTACGGGTGGTCAGACCACGGGTGAACAGACTGCACGGGTGATAGACTGCACGGGTGATCAGACTGTACGGGTGAACAGACTGTACGGGTGATCAGACTGTACGGGTGATCAGACTGTACGGGTGGACAGACTGTACGGGTGGGCACACTGCAGGGGTGACAGACTGTACGGGTGATCAGACCTGCACGGGTGGGCACACTGCAGGGGTGGTCAGACTGTACGGGTGATCAGACTGTACGGGTGATCAGACTGTTCGGGTGGTCACTTTTTACTATTAGTATTAGTTTATTAGTAGCGCAATAAGCACATATCAAGATTTGATACGGGTGTATCTGTATATTTCAGACTAAGTCAGTATTTCACAATCAAATCAACACATGAAGCATTATGTAAATTATATCAACCTATACTCACACGAAAATTAAAGGTATGCTTTTCGTTAGAATCTTAGAAAAGCAACGTGTAAGCAAATTCCGTATCAACGTGTACATAAATGTGTTTTCAACCTCTATTTTCCTTAATTTTTTATCTATATGTTATAAGTGTTTACAGAAATCCCAAAGCAAAGTACAAACAGTTAAAAAAATATTAAAAATACAAAAAATTATGTCAATTACTTTTCACTTCAACGTTACCACATAGTATGATTTTTTAACAAAAGCACTGTTTGTTTTTTTTCGTGTGAGCATAATAACATAATTCTTTATTTGTGAAGATATTTTTTCTATTTTGATAAAGAGTTTATGCATCTATCTAATCAGGTTTTTTTTTCATCATACTTAACTATTGAATGTGTAAATTAGGTTATGCTACATATTTTAAGTGTAGTATTGAATGTGTAAATTGCAAGAAACACCTCTTATAAATATATTTATGATTGTGTATTATGTATAATTAAACAGGGGAAAAAACTCACTTGTTTCTTATATATTTAAGATATAGGAATATGTTTTAGTGTTTAAATGTAAAAGTTTGCCTGTAAGCCGGTGCTAGTCAGGATGTGTGTGGAAGCTCTCAGTACCACTGCCGTCCATAAACAATGAGCATTTTAATAGTATCAACCTTTATTGTTTTCCATCCTTTATCATTTAATAAACATTAACGTTTTATTTTCAAAACAAAAGAAAGTAAAACTTACATTGATGTAGTACTGCCTAAATTCATCTTTTGTCACTTTCTGATTTTCTGTAGAAAGAAAATAATTATATATTAAGATTATGTTGTAACTTTGCAATCGCATTCGGAGTACATCGCCGAATACCCGAACTATGACGGAAAGGGCCGAAAAATACCGGTTCACTAGAAGGCCTACCGAACTTCTGTTTGACCATCCGATGCTCCATTTTACCTGGGAAAACGTATCTTTTCAGTCTTCCCGGATGTTACATTGCTATAT
The DNA here is from genome assembly GCF_026571515.1 of Ruditapes philippinarum. Classification (NCBI taxonomy): domain Eukaryota; kingdom Metazoa; phylum Mollusca; class Bivalvia; order Venerida; family Veneridae; genus Ruditapes; species Ruditapes philippinarum. The sequence continues at coordinate 281,922 of NW_026860878.1, forward strand.
ATGAAAGTGTTTCGAACCTCGAACTTCAACTTGAAAAAATTTAAAAAGATCAGTGATAGTTATAAGAATCTTTGCAAGTCACTTCTCTCCGTACGTTTAATGACTAATTAACACTCTTAGATTCTGTGTTCATATTTGTTTAGGGGTATGTACCGCGACTGCCCATTACGGAGGTAACCATTTAGTTTATGAAAATGTATTTTAGTTCGATTGTGTTGCAAGCGACTGCCCATAACAGAGGTAACCATTAAGTTTATACAAATTTATTTTAGTTCGATTGTGTTGGAAGCTATAAGCTTATTGCAACACTCTCGAATCCGTTCCTGGAACCAACTACTACTAAGCAATGAATGTAAAGTTTCTTGCTCAATGAAACAGCAGTTTGTCCCTGAAAGGGTTTGAACCCACGCGGTCAGCAATCCTTAGATTACTAGTCTGACGCATTAACCGCTCGGCCACGCCACCAGGTAACCATTTGTCCTATACAATACACGGAGCATGATCCATCCGAAAGATTTATAAACTTTTATTAGCGGGAGATAGAACTTGCTGTCCTTTAATTTTAAGGCTGATTCACGCTCTTACACAAGTTTGACTCAGACGAGTATTAGTAACTATACATATACAATATTATACCCTGGTACTTACTATCTGTGTCCATGACGGCAAACTCTGAGGCAACATCACTAACTTTGAGGCAGTTTGTGTTGTGGACGTCAAAATGCTTGTATATCCTAGAGGCAACTTCTGTACCCCCTGCAGAGAAGTTTTCGTACTCTGTTATTGTCATACAGCCGTTATCTGAAGAGAAAGTAGAAACAACTTATGCCATTAATGTATGTACTTTGTTGTTGTAGCATACCATTTGAAATGTTATAGCAATAATTTCATTTTTAATGCAGTCTTTTTCTAAAAATACACGTTTCTAACGGAAAGTAAATATTTTATGAATTAAATGATTTTAGAATCAAACAAACTAGATATGTATCCATAGGATACAGATGACCCCGCCAAATAACATTTTTTGCCTCAAAAAACCTTGACCCATGTGCTGTTCTTTATACACCCTCCACCCCATGTGAAATCGGCCAAATGTTTTGACAATCCGTCAAGGAATAAGAAACATACAAGCCAAAAATGGTTAAACACAGTGATACCTTTGACCGCCAAGTACAACCTTGCCCTTGAATGTGAGAATATTTGTCTAAAGCACAACACATCTGACTGATAAAGATATGTGTCGAAAATTTCTACAAGACTAAGTTATCATTCAGATTTCACCTTGGACCTCTAAGTGTGACCTTGATATTCAATGTGTTGACGTGGGTCTTGCACGCAACACATCGTTTTACGGCCCAAATATTTCAATGATCCATCAAGTGATGGCAAAATTATATAGCCAGACATATGTATACACTTTTTCAAACAGAAAAAAAAACATACGTGCGGATGCGCACGCACACACAAACATGGACACGTGTTATACTGAGCATCATGTATAATATATTGGACACTTACTATCACTATCAGCTACAATAATCAATGTATCAAACTCGTATCTCTCGATAAAGTTGTCATGATCGTTGTCGAAGTTTTTAAAGCTCCCATCAATAATCTTGTCTAGAGCTGCGCCAGTAGGAATGTGAATGTTCCTGTAGCAAAGAATAAAATACAATAATCGCTAGCGCATCAGTCACTAACGCCATTTGTAACCTTCTCTTGGCGGGAGAATAAGGCGGTTTGATTGCCGCCAAATTATATGCGTATATACAATGTGTATCAATGCGAGGAATTATGCATTGACTGTTTCTACAGTAAGGCGGGCACTCCAATAGTACTTTGGAAAAAAACAAGAAGTGCTCGTTATTCTCAGAAGATCGATGTAGGGTTTTCATATATAGGTACATATCATCTCCACGCCCGTTTAACTCACAACGAGTATAAAATATCCATCGGTAAAAATGTTGTGAGCAACTTCCGTTCCTCGTTGTGAGCACCCATCTAGGACGTGTGACACGATAAACAAGGTGAGTTTTTCATAATTTTTGAAGATTACAGACATTTATGTAAAAATGTCGGAATGCAGTTAGCTAGCGATGTGTTTTCCGAGTATGCACATGTAAAGATATTGCCTGTTGGTCGACAATTTGATGGAAATACCGTGCGACGCAGTCACTCGGGGTAGCTGGAAAACTGGAGACAACTTCTCTCGGGACCAAATTTAACATTGAAAACGTCGATTCTGGTGAAGTTTTGTGCATTCTAACCTAAAACAAATGCCCACAAGACTTCAGCGTAAATTATTATCTGAAAGTCTTCATAGAAACGAAAATATACCCTTTTTTGCTTTAATCCTCGTTGTGAGCACCATAACCTCGTTGTGAGCAAGACAAGCGCAGTGCTTGTCTGGTTTTAAAATGTAATTCAAAGTGCGAGAATACAATTTTCAATCTAGCAAACGCAATCAAAACGTTTTTGCAAAATAGTTTTTCTTTTTTGCAATAGTTCTTCTTTTTCTTCATAACTTGGCTAGTCTAACGTGAATAAAGCTTAGGATAAATATATGTTTATATCACACAGACTGCCCTCTATGTTAACTCTTGCAACACGAAGTATATGCAATTAAATACATAATTTACCTCCCCTTATTAGTTCACCACCATTTGCAAAAACAGCAAAACATTTGCAAAATCGTATGTATATTCACAGGAGCTTGAAATTCTATCAATAATCGCTCAAAAGTCCGATCTAAAAAAAAATCCATACCTATATATAAAAAAAACACAAGGAAGGAAACAACATTTTTACCCCACCCACTTTAGACAACAGCAATTTGCCGATAATATCATTTGTCACGTAAATATCCGAGCTAAAACAAATTAAGTAAACATATAAACACTATTTAACTATTAACGGTTATCAATTTCGGTCCAGTCACACAGATTCCTCACGTAAACTATAGGTTTAAGTTCAACACAGGTTCCATTTACCCTGTTGTTGTTGTTTTACCCTGTTGTTGTTGGAACTAAATTCACTAACGGTTGAGCAGCTTATATTAAGTTCTTGACCACTTTGGACTACAAGACAATTCTATTGGCTAATTCGTACACACCTTTTCTTAGAAAATCTATAAAAGGCGCAAAGACCATTCAGTCGTCGGCAAATCACTCCGTAAACACGGACATGGTTTTAAATATTAACTGAGGAAACACCCAGTAAATCCGTAAGTTTCAAGTCGTAAGTTCTCGTCCGCAAGTTTGGTAACCATCTATGATCTTGGAACAGTCGCTAGTCTAAACTCCGTATATATAACGGTCGCGAGTCTGTACTGACGACGAGTCGCTAGTTTTGAAACTCACGACTATCCGATAAAAGATAACCTTATGTTTATAATGTATTGTTGAACAGAACAAAGCTAGTTTATGTGTCGCTACTCACGACCTATCGTTAGTCTGAACTTTAATGTAATATTACAGTAACAAGGTTAGCTTTTAAAAAAGCTAGTAGCGACTCGCTTCGTAATTTTTTTCAAGGGGTGTGTTTAAATGTAAAAATGACAGTTCTGTTAGCTGAAGAGACTTCAGCGAACATCAAAATAAAAGTGAAGTCAACACTGGTCCGGTGCCCGATGGCCAGTGTATATAAGTTCAGGCCAGTGTAAATTTAAGAAAATTTTGTTAATTATTTAGTAGAATAAATTCAAAACTGGAATTCGGCCAGTAAATTCAAAATCTTAAACTCATTGACTGAAAGTGACATATAAAGTTCTCTCAGTTTAACCAAGATGAGTATGAGTATATATGAAGGTGCATGTAAACATATAGAATGAAGAACCTATGTCTATGCACATTTACTATATGGCCTGTTGACCTTGACCACAAAATGTTAGATAGGTAGATTTCATAAAGATGTCTCTTTATACAAAATTAAGTTGTAATACATGTATTTTATTTAGTATTGGAATAAGAGGCACAAGTCCTAAAGTAACACAAGTTGTCAATCAATTCAGCCAGAAAAGCCGGGATCCTATTCAAAAATATAGGGATCCCGGAAATTGACCAGTCTAAGAAGATGTTTTTCAGATAAGCCGGGATCATATTAAAACATATAGGGATCCCGGGAATTGACCAGTTCAAGAATATAGTTTTCAGAAAAGCCGGGATCGTATTAAAATGTAAATAGATCTCACGGATTGGCCAGTTCAAGTATATAGTTTTCAGAAAAGCTGGGATCGTTTTAAAACATATTGGGATCCCGGGATTTGACCAATTCAAGAAAATAGTCTTTGATTTTTCCAATTAATTAGGCATATAATTATAAGTATTGTGATTTCCGCATTTTAAGTTTGTTAATAAATAGCTCTAAATATATCTATATTCTAAGTTAAATTAATTTAACGTTCATTAAATAAAAAAAATAACGTTTAATGGCCTTTCATTACGACAACAATCAACACAAATATAGTTCATTAGGTTTTTCCTCCATATCTTATACGATCCCGGATCCCGGGCATCCCGGATCCCGGCCAGTAAATACATACACTAAATACCGGAAAGGATAAAATGACCGGAAAAAAAGGAAAAATAAAAAATGCACAGAACCAGATGTACACTTAATATGTTAATTAACCAAACGAAAACTTACTACAGAGAAAACAGGTGAAATCGCTAAATCAGAAGTCAGTGTAAATATGATTTATTGAAAAGAATTCATAAAGACAAACATTTTAATCATCATTATATCTTTGCGCTCAAAACAATACTTGCTGATTTTTAAAAATGGCGTGAAAATTGAAGGTTTTTTGACGCTATGTAAGATTAAATTTGATTGGCTAAATAATTTTGGGTCCTAGCCCTGATAGATAAATTTTGTAGAAAGCTGGAAGCCAAGCTTCGATTAAATTTTTGGATAGCTTCGGAGTTTTAGGTTGTTTCTCAGTAAAATCCTACCGTAATACCGGCTCGCCGTGGCGAGCCGGCATAATACAAGAAAAGCATTGATGCAAAGCATCAAAGGGCGACGCCAAAAGAATTTGATCCAGATTTGCACCTAAATACTTAACAAAAGATGTGTACTTGATAGCAGTTCCATTACATGTGACCTGGAGGCTAGGGCCAGGTTAAGTTGAAACTTAAACCAAAAAAGAATAGACTCTGTCTTGCCAAGATGCAAAGGCAATTTATAGTCAATTAAGCAATCTTATAAGACTCATGTTATAAGAAAGAATTTCTTCAGATTTAATTTATGAGACACAAGGATTCCTGAGTCATCAGCATATAATCACTGGCACGAGTATCGGACCTGGGAAGAAAAAATATGACCAGATGACCAGATTGATAAAAAAAAACTGTGTTTATAAAAACCAAAACAAAAAATGTAAATAATGATCCCCTTTAAAAATATACTTTCAACTTGAAGTATATTTTTAAAGGGGGTCATTATTTACATTTTATTTTGGTTGTTGACACTTTTAAGATGAACATAGGTTTTTTTATCAATCTGGCCATATTTTTTCATCCAAGGTCTGATACTCGTGCCTGTGCATTATAATAAAAGCTTATTGCTTAGGGTTGAAGACATGTAATTGACATATATTAGACATAAAAGAGGACCTAAAATGAACATCAGGGGGACAGCATAGGTACTCAGAGCAGTAGTAGAATAAGTACCAGCAACATCAACCAGCTACTATCAGAGATAAGACTTAAACCATGTAAGAATGTCATTATATATGGCAGATGCTTGAAGTTTCATGAAGAAGAAGAAAAACAACTTCTTCATGTGCAGGATAGTGTGTTCAACTGTATCAAATGCCCTTTGTAGATCTAAAAGTATCATGCAATACTGCCTTTGTCCATTTCAAATAATGCAATCTGTTAAATGAATCAAACATGTGTCAATTGAAAAACCACTTCTAAACCCTGACTGAAACTGCCTGACCATGACTCAAACCCATGACTTTCAGAAGACCAACAGAGCTATCAGTCCTGCTACACATTTTCTCTTTAATAATGAAACAGTTCTAAACCACAACATATTTCCCCACTATATCGATTTGTGTTCGTGAATTTCTTATGTTACAGAGCATAGGAAATTGAACTCATGCTTATATGCAGTCATAGGATGAGAAAAACTTTGAGCTTGACCAGAACTCATTAACCTGTGACCAACATAAGAAGAAATTTTATGAAGGCTGATTTGTATTTTGCATCAAGGGCACCGGGCAAAAACATGAAAATGCAACAAACAAACCACTTTGTGGTAGATTGTATTTTCATGTTTTCATCTGGCACCCAGTTACTTTTTGTACTATGTTGGTTTTCATGTGGCACAAATCACCCACTATAAATTTAGTGCACAAATTTATTCAAGGGCAAGTAACAATCTACTCTATGTACAGTCTGTTGTCGCGTTGACTCAGGAGACCTGGAGGTTGAGACTGGTGTCCCTCCATTACAAATAGATATAAGACAGAAGCTGTCCTTTTCAAACTATGCACATGTTAGAAAAGAAATTACTATTCAGATTATGATTTTTTGAGACTTTATTAATTATATTGCTAGATCCAAGTTTAAGGACATTTTCAATAAATACATGCATAATCATTTATAACTTTAAATGAAAGTCTCATCCCTTTAATAATAATGGCATAACTGTAACTCTTTAAATGCAGAAAAATTATAAGTCTCAACATATCAATATACTACTGTCTAAGATATACATGTACATGCACATAACATTAATAATTCCCAGTTTATATTAAATAAATATGAAATCCTAACATTAACATGCTTTTGATGACCTTACAACTGGTGAATTATATACAACAAAAATATTATTATAAGTAATACCTAAGATAGACAGAAAAAAACAAATAATTTAGTAAACATAAGTTACTTCCCCTTAAAATAAAGAAAACCTGAAACCCAAAAGAACACGATAAACAGCAAAGTTATGAAATGTTGCAGGTTCAATTTTATCAAGCCATGCAAATTAATGGTAAAGTATTCATAAAAAAATAGATGGCCATGTGTCAGCAGTAATTGCAGAAAATCGGATAGCTTTCAACATCCGGATACTGGTACACTTTGTAAAAACAACCATTCTGCGCAACAGATAAATGTAATAAGGATAAAATCAATAGGATAATCGTTTACAACAGTTTCATTACCTATCCTTATACTCAATTGCAGGTGAACTTTCTTCTTGTAGGAAAATTTTGAAAATGTATAAATGATACGGCCTCAATCTAGACCACAACGATATTCGAAATCCGGGTTTTAGTATTGTCATTAAAACTAAGGGACAAGCTGTTAAACTTAACCCGCAATTTCGTGAAAATAATATCACAATGCACATGCTTTTTACATAAAGTTATTAAATACAAATATAACAACACATTTGTTTACTTGATTTTTACGAATCAAAATAAAACTAATTTACACAACATGAAATTAACTGCTAATAATAACAGCTCCTTCCATAGGCAAAAATAAAAAGCGTTCCATAATAGACGACGCCGCTCACCGGCGTCGCCAATAAAGGATAGCTGAACACTCGGGAACTACGATGACTGACACCTAGAACATAACCCCTCCTCAGAAATAATAATAAAGAATCTAACAATTAAATAAACCAATATATATGTGTTGTTCAATAAATGTTCATGTTGCGTAGTGCATTTATCTGATTTGCATCTATAAATAAATGCATTTTGGTATTTGAAATCTATCTTTGCTATTTCTTATGGATTCTGATCATTGTCGGTAGTTCATCCTGATATAAATGCCGTGCCGTCCCGTACTACTACCGCACACATACCGATACTCTAATAATATGTAGTTTTTTAGTTAACCATTATCTATTAAGCTAAAAATATACTTGTGTAGTGTTAAGATAGCGATAATCGCATAATAACAGATTCAAATAGTTCTCAGCGTTTGTTTGCTCTGTAGAGCATTTTTCATGATTTTAGTTGCACTGTCTTTCCTAGAAAGCTCACGACAGTCTGTGTTTGACATTTAAATAGCATTTTCATCATGAAATAGTGGCATTTTTAGAAATCTTCTTGACTTCTTAGGCGTTTCACCACTAGTACAATTTCAGGTGATTTTAAAGTGTGTTTGACTGAAAAGAATGTTTTGCAAGAGACATGACTCAAACTGTCTTTTGATTTGTATGCATCACTGACAGTTTTTCTAGTAGTTCTAATCTTTTTCAGGCCAGGGCAAGTACATACTTGATGCCTCGCTTCGGTCTTCCCTTGAACGACCCCATGTCCAATCATAGAAAAGAATAGTACTACAGTTGGAAGGCCTTGTCCAAAGAGGTGTTGTGCCTAAATATGAATTAAATTGATTTACTAATAAGGACATTATGGCCAATTTTAAGTTTTTGGACAATTTGACCTTCAAGGTTAAGGCCATTCAGGGGTCAAGGTAAAAAAATACAGGTCCGTAGGAAGGTCTTGTGCTAAGGGATGTTGTGTTCAAATATGAATCAAATCCGTTTACTAATTAGGAAGTTATGGCCAAGTTTTCGGATGGACGGACTGTTTAAAAGTAATATGCCTCCTTTCGGTGTATGCACAACGTCTTGCAAAGAAATGCTGCTGTGCAAAAGCGTTTTAATTGCTTTGGTAGATTGAAAATTATATTTTCACCATCTGAATTACATATTAAAACCAGACACGCACTGCGCTTGTCTTGCTCACAACGAGGTTATGGTGCTCACAACGAGGATTAACCGATGGACATTTTACACCCGTTGTGAGTTAAACGGGCGTGACCATGGTGATGCCTTTATAATGACAAAATACTAATACATACACGTAACTGCAAATTTGTCAAGACTTTATTAACCTAATTTCATTTATTTGAAATTAAGCTCAAACTAGACCTTTGAATTTTGTAAAATCATCAGAACGCTGGCTGTGATATCATTTTACAAAGAACATGAAAGAGAAACTTATAACGCAATTAGATTTGTCAGTTCTTTCTCATAAACCCAAACGTGACATAGAGCAGTTGGTAAACAGTATCTATTTAGACCAAATGTGTGTTGATTGCCCACCAGAACGCCGGAACAATTTCGGTCGAATATAATACAATGTAAAGTTTTGTGAATTTTGATTAGATACTGGCATGCGTTAGACCAATAGTAAACAAACTTAACATTCCCGCCATATGCCATGAAATGTAACATGTTGCTTTTGAAATTGGAACATCTTACCACATTTAGTTTTTGGGGTAGTGCAGATCAAATTAATATTTTTTAGCAATAAAGTAAAGAAATAAAAATTTAAAAAAATTTAATTTCTACATTACGAATTTTCATTTCGTAACAAAACTAATATTAAAGTACACCAGCTGCAATAATCTGGTTATTCTGCAAAAAAATAAGAAGCATTTATATATATTACTATACCAACGTAGTTCAGTCACGAGGTTTGTTAAGATGACAAAGAAAATTAAACTCACCCATGTGACGCGGTTGTAGAGGCATCGGCTCTGAAAGTATATTAAAATCAAATCAGAATATACAAGTGTGAGTGAACGAGCTATAATGTACATAAAATAAGTGAACGTGTCTTTTATATTTTTAATATATTCGTTTGGTGTAAGAAGACTATAAAAATGCCATGACTGGTGTGTACTCGTTAATTATAGATGGCCTTATAATATTTAGAATTTACCTAAACATGAATACGGAATAAACTTACCCAAACACAAAACACGCTGCTAATAAAGCTATAAAACTGTTCATGGTCGTGGGTCTGAAAAAAAAATTTAACTTTCTATTTCAACGCATCTTTCATAACGAAGAAACTACACGTTATATCTTTAAGCTATTAAATTTTAATTCGTTTCTATTACAAATAGAACCAGTTGCTCTCAATGCCTAGAATAAAGACAGCCACTGCCATGTGGGTAGTTTTGGCATAGAAATATCAACCTGAGTACTCTCTTAAAGAATCTCCAACAGGGTATCAGACCATTCAATCCCTTGGTCAGCTATTAGTCGATCTATCTCAGTTCCCTTTAATCTTAACAAATAAAACTGCATAAACAAATTAATAAATAATCTAACATAATGAAGTACTAGTATTGCTTCAAATATGAACCCTAGCTAAAGAAAATACAAGCGTGTTGTTAGTGGTAGAAATTTGTCGGAATTGCTAGATAATCAGACATATGTATTTCGAAATCATTAAACAAAAATTAAAAATCAGCTAATTCGTCTTACCTGACTTGGTCACAAGCCTGATATGTGAATGCCCGTTATATCTTCTTACGTAAATACGAATATTTTTTGCACCAGGACGAGTCAGTTATTTAGATAAGAAATGACGTACAGCAAGTTTAACAGATATAACGCACTATTTGTCATGAAAGGGATTTTTAGTGCTTCCGTGCTATCTTTATCTTTTATCATATTGATTTGTACATTTATCTAAATATGAACTACTTTGTTGTTTACTTTATGACACAGCGGTACTACGAAAACTTATGCTCAACGTGGCAAGTCAGCATTACCTCTTGGATCATGGGAAGTTAAAAAAAAATGTCCCATCTTGTGCACGCAGGCCGGATAAAAGGCGCTTGTAGACAATATCAGGGCTTGTTATAAGCACCAAGTGTTAATGGACGTTTCGACCTTTGTGACAATTTTATTCAGTCTCTGACTAAATCTGAGTGATAAATCTGACTGATAGCCCGTTCAGTTCAACATGGATAGCATTAGATTTGTTATACATGGGTCACTGGTTCGATCCTCAGGGAAGGCATTTTTTTATCATTATAATTTTCTATTAACATTGATTCTAATGCTCATTTCTTTTTCACCGCTGATTCAAAAATCATAAGTCATTTATGGAGAAATCAATAAATTACTGGCTAGTTATCCATTATTCAGAAAAGCCGACTCGGTCGACAGACCACCGAGATATGACCAAAATGTGTTCAAACATACAAATGAGCCGCGTCACGACAAAACCAACACAATGCGTTTGCGACCAGCATGGATCCAGACAAGCCTGCGCATCCGCGCAGTCTGATAAGGATCCATGCTGCTCGCTATCTGTTTCTCTACTTGTAATACGATTTGTAAGCGAACAGCATGTATCCTGGTCAGACTGCGCGGGTGCGCAGCCTGGTCTGGATCCATGCTGGTCGCAAACCCATTATGTTGGTTTTGTCATGACGCAGCTCAAATATTAGTGAACGGCAACTTTAGATTTGCTCACAAATTATCCGCCATTTATAAGCATCATCTATATTGACATATAAAAGAATAATTAAGAACTCGTTCCAAACATTCAAAGGGTTATTTTTAAATATTTACTGCAAATTTAGCATATCAGGCTCTAACAATAACTTTTTTTTTAAATCATACAAGTAATATATGTGTAGATATAGCTGACTTTTTAAAGTTGATTTTCAATAATTATTTTGTCTTGTAAAATAAGCGATTGTATACAGAAAACGAATCATCCTTTCAGTATATTATCTTGAAATACATAAAGATTTCCGCACAAAAAGGATATAATATAATTGACAACAAAGAGGGAGCATTTACTGCTGCTATGTTTTTATTTCTCTCATTTGTAGAAGTTTTTTTTCACTCGTCTGTCGTGGCATATTAAAAAAAATAACTTTTCAAATATTTTCACTCTCGTCAAATCAAACGAAAAGAAATGCTTCTATAGTACTGTTGTCTAACCAACAGTTGCCGTGTTGAACAACGTATGGAGTAACTGAAAAATACAATTACATGTACATGTATATACATAATTATGATTGCCTTTAATTTATTGCATACAGTGAATGCATTGTTTATTATATGTTAATTCAAACATACTTTCAACATAATTGTGCAGAATTATATATAGAAAATCGAGACATTTTGTGTTTCTGTTACATGAAAAGTGCGTTAATTTATAATCCAGTCGCAACATTTCGACTGTTGTCGTCAATCATCGGATAACGGAAATCGCCGAGGTGTCCCGAAAGTTTTTTTTTTGATAGTTGTATATACAGTTAAAGGCACATTATACCCCAGAATGCTTTTACTTAAACTTACCTTAACATAGTAGCTTTCAAACTCACGCAGTGTTACAGTGTTGCTATCTGTAATGATTGTAATATTTAAATTATTTCTCTTCGTGTAATTTCCGATGTTTTAAGAAAGATTGAAACATAATTCAATCGTTTCTTAAAATATTTTAAGAATATATTTATACTGACATATGTGTTTTAACATAATAAGATATATAAATAATGCTTCAGGTATTGTAGCAGTTATGAAATATGTAAGACTATGGGTTCTGCCTTATTGTTGAGTGACGCCCGTACAATGTTGTCGTGTATTTTTCTGTCAAAAATGAACATCTTACCGTGTCTACTAATTTGTGCCAGTAGTCTAGATTTATCTCCTTATCCAGATTCGGTATCATTCTATTTTCAATTGAGTATTATAATCATAAAAGGTGTTATGAATAAATGAATATATATGCTTTGATATAACCAACCGCGAGCAAGAAAATATTAATACTAGATTTAACGGAAAGTACTAGATATAACGGAAAGCGACGAAATTTGCCGAATTGCCAAGTATACTTACGGTCGGAGTCCATTAAATTAAACTGATCATACACGTCGTTCACCTGGAGGCAATCAGTATTGTCTGTGTCAAAGTGCTTGTAAATCATCGTGGCAATTGCAGGTGTACCTGCCGAGAAATTCTTGTACTCCGCAAGTGTCATGCACCCGTCATCTAGAAATGATGAAAAATATATCTAAATATGGTCACATGTCGTAGTACCGTGATTGTGAGTATAGAATATTCATTGCGTCACATAGTTAAAATCGTGTACGTGTAATAGCATCTTAATGCATGTTCTCGTCCTGTGACTTCATACCGTCATATTTAATTAAAATGCATTTAAAAAAAGACTACAACTATGTGCAAACTAAAATCAAAGTCAATGACCGCATCTACTTCAATAAATCTGCGATAACTTTGCCAAATTAAATCAAGATGGCGGATGACTCCAAGCGCCAACCTCTTATCTTAATACTTTCTATTTTGTAGCTTCTTATCCCTTAATATAGAACAGATCCAAGACAGAGTAACAATGTATTTTATCTTGAATAGTTTTCACTTTCATTTTTGATAAAGTATATAACCGTTAACGTACAATTTAAATCTTTTTAAAATGCAATTGCTGTCAATCAAATACAACCCAATCATTAAGGCTGAGTGCCATTTCATAGATACAAATAAATTAATGAATCAAATCCTGTAGTTGTAATAAGGATGTATACACAAATTTCCAGAAATGTTAAATGATATATTATTCTCTTAAAACAAATTTCCAAACAATCCAAGGGAGTATGTTAAATTTTATATGTACTTGCAGATGATATTCACATTAAGATAATCCCTTAAATAATATGCGATCATAATTTTGATTTGAAAGTTTGGAATATAGAACTATACAAGAATAAATTTCTAATACCTGACCTTATTTTCACTGTATGTAAAATTCGGTAGTATCTTTACAGATAATGTTTTTGGAAGTTACAATATTGATACATTTTCATTTGAGCATCATATTTATAATATAAAACCATAAAAAATGAGTTACTGCAGCTATTTTTGCAGTGCTTACCGTCCTTGTCAGCTACAATAATCAATGTGTCGAACTCGTAAGGCTCAATTAGACCATCCTGGTCACTGTCAACGTTCTTAAAACTCTCGTTTACCAATCTGTCCAAAACAGCACCAGATGGCAGCATTGAACTGTAATGAAAATGTATTTCTAAAATCATATAGGTTACGCGGTACAAAATGTGATATTAATAATAATATATGTTTTGAAAGCAAAGCATCGTACAGTATATGAGGTAGAACATATGAGAACTTTTATCAACAAGGAATGCCGATATTTAATGAACGCAACCCGCAACAGAAGACCACCAACAAGAATTGAAAATGCCTGTTTGTGATTAATGCTTGCACGTGCGCCTTAAATGCAAGAAAAGGTTGACGTGCTGGAATATCATATACGATCGAAAAAGCTATGATTTACCTGTAAAGTTCAGATACATTAAACATATAATCAGTAATATTAAGTATGTCATATTTAATTACATAATTTACAAAATTGATATTCATAGAGAAAAAAAAGAAGAAAGAAAACAAACGTAAAGAAGTACTGCAGTTTTGCTTAAATCAGCCGTTAATACTCATACAAAAGACCAAATAAACTATTTAACTATAGGTCGAAATGTTGCGATTTGCGTCCAAATCACAAATCTCAAATTTTTGACTCTCCCCGTCAAACTTCAGATATGGACATGAGGTGTTCCGAATGTCAAATCGCCGTACAGAAATTTGATTGGTTCGCTCGTCTGTGTACCGGCGCATAGGGAATCACTGCGCAGAAGTTTGATGAAGAATATGCATAAATATATGTTTAATATATGTATCAATCTAATCCTCTTACCCGGCTGGTTTCGTTGTCATCCCAATTCTGCAAAACATAATTTTTAGATAAAGTTGTATAATAGAAGATTAAACGTGTTCTTTTAGAAGTTTAGAATCGATTTCAGTTCAATGCAACTGTTTTACTTTCGGTCAATGAGATTCATTTCATACAATTTTTAAGTACTGATCTTTTAAACAAGACAGTAGGAATATTGTACATCGATATGTCAGGTCATATCTAAGATATTTTTAATAGACTTAAAAGATAAACAGTGAATAGTCAATGGAATCACTGATTAACAAGCGGTGTTTCAATTGATAAAACAAGTTTCAATTTTAAACGAATTTCCTTGTTTAATATTATGTCCGGATAGTTTACGTTTTATTCACTGTTGTTTTCTTTTTATCAATTGTTAAATATCTTACGCAACACCGATACACACGGCACAAATGATGCCCATCCACATGTTCTTCATGGCTGAAATAAAAATAGATAATCTACAGGGTTCCAGCAATAATAAGTTTAAGTTCAGAGATACCTATTTTAAACCATAGCGTAAAGATGAAAACTTGGTTATATGGTCCAGTATAAATGGTTGTTCGCTTATAAGGACGCTGGACCCGAACCGCAAGACGAGATAATATATATAGCAAACAGCCTTTTATATAGCCATGATCCTGTCAAATGATTTAATTGTGATTTTATTGCACAAATCCTTTAATTTAATCTTATTTATTTTTATTTAAGTTAATAATCGGATGACCTCGCCGATAATCCATAATCATCCGAAGTTTGACGAAAGGGGAAGCAGTGGAAAATCAACTTTAATAAGTATTTAAACAATGTCAAATAATCTTATCAATATTATAAACTTACAATTCATGCCGTCAACGTAAATGCGTCTATTATCACTTAATCATATCGCATTTATTAACATTAATTTATGTCCTTGTTTGAAAAATTAGAAAAACTTCAAAAAAATATGAAATGATATCGAAAAAAATACCCCTTACCTTTTAGTGCTTATAGTTGACCTTTCACTACTAACAGGTGATCTGAAAGTAAGGGAGAACCGTTAAACTGATAAAGGTTTGTCTTAAATAGTTTAAACACTAAGTATATATGACCTTTATTGACCTTTATTGACCAGGAGCAAACGCCCTTGTAAGATAAGAATGACCATATTTTTGAATTGTAGCTATCTAATAAGCTGGTGGATGTGAAATCCATATTTTGATATGTTTGAGTTAACTATCCATGTTGTTATATACAATTCTCATTTTCATTTTCAATTTGAACATGCATTATGGTGACAAGACTTAGTGCTTGCAAGATTTACACCATGATAACTACCTTTAATTTCAATTTTTAAGCTATTTATTAATCATGAAAACTAATAAATATTTATTCTGATACGGCTGCCATCATATGGAGTAAAAGGGAGGTTCAAAGTAAGTAGTTGTTTGTTTTAATGAAAGATTTTTTTGCAAGCAGACCATGCACATAATTTAGTGTGTGGTCACAACCAATATGTTGCTTGAAGTAATAGAAAGAGGATCGAAACACGATGCTATCTGATTTGTACGAGGGGGCATAGCCCCCGAGTATTAATCAGATTGCCGAGTGTTTTGATGTTCTTTCTCTTTTGTATCATAGTCAAACATAAAAACACGTTCCCTGTTGTCACAATATGAAACCCCAGGAAAAAGTAGCCAATGAACGAACGTCTGAATATGATATATCTATCGCGTTTCCTTTCGCTGCCGCTGATACCCCAGCAAAAATGAACCAATCAATTGGCGTGCTCTGGAGTGCGGGTAACAGTTAACGCACTGTGCATGTATATGTATACGATTTAACTTTTGCAAATTTTCAACTGAAAAGTTCCCAAACTATAATACAAGAAAATATGGAACACGCACAATGGATTGATTGTTAATAATGAATAAAACATATCATATAGGTCCTTGTAATTTTGTTACAATTGAAAATAAAAATTAGTTTAGCTCAAAATATTACCCCCGACATTTTCGACGGTGTGCTTATTCTTTTCTTCCTGCTCTATAAAAAGTGATTCGTATCAGTAAAATAATCTGGCCCATGGTCTCGTCACGTATATAACAAATATAAATTTTAAATGCTCCAATTGACTTATAAATCTACTTATGAAACTGTTTTTATTTTATTCATGCTACATATGCATATCAAACGTTTTAAACTGGTTATTTCAGCAAACGTTTCCAAATTATGCAAGCATCGCAATGTAAGGAGCACTGTTGCGCACGTAACAAATGCAAATCTCGCGTACAGCTATACACAGTGAAAAGATAAACAAAATAATGTCACTCGTCTTGTCAAAAACTGGAACACGATTTAAAACTGGAACACGATTCAATATAATGCTGAATTACAACCAGTTGTCAAAATGACTGCGGCTGTGCAATCCCGTCGGATTGCCGCTGTCGTCGGGGCGCTTGTAGCCGACGCTTCAGGTATTTCATTTTAATAAAATAAACTCATTTTTCAAACGCATTAATTTCTCAGATCTATTTCATATCATATCTTTGTTCAACAGAATTGTTAAGTTTGAAATTTTTATTAATCACTGTTAATTTAAATTAATTATTCGTATAGTGCATTGAACTTATGTGTGTTCAATATATTCACCGTAGGGAACGTGTTACAGTATCGCGTTTTTCGGTTACAGTATAGAAATTTCAAGATGGAGGATTATTTATGGGAAGAGAGGTAGGTGATTTTTATTCAGGTCCATACTACTAGTAGTGTAATTTCTAAAAGATGTTTTTGTGCTTTGCTTGTAAGGAACAGAATCCGGTATCTAGTCATATATTTCTTCAGACCCTGCACCGCAGAATTATCTCCATATTGTCTCATAAATGTGCAGATTTGACGGTTTAAAAATTTGAATCGAGAGTCCAACGCATTTTTTCTCCCCATTCCGACATTATTTAAGCATGCCTAGATAAAGTAAATCTACAAAACGTTAGTCCTTTATGTTTAGAAACGTTTATAAAAGAAAATGACCAGTTGAACCTATTTTCCTGTTGGTAAAATGCGTTTGAAAAAATAAACAATGTTACAGTATAGAGCGAGGTTAATTTTGAAGGGTTACAGCATAGACCTAGCGACTTTGATCCAATTTTGTTACAGTTTATACCCAGATTTCTGTTACAGTTTAGCTACTTGCCAAATTTCAAACAAAGTTCATGTATCCATTATTTTTATGAAATAACTCATACCTTTCTATCTAATACATTCTTGAAAGGTTGTATTACTTTTTTTCAGTTACAAGTTTCAGATTGAGACTTTTTGCAGAATAAGTAATGTCCTAAGTAAGGACTGTTTTCACGACAACAACAGTAACTTTTATCGAATTGTAATGAGAGAAGAAAGATTATTGCTTGATTTCATTATACATTATAATAATGCCTTTTAGTAATAAAATAGAGAAAAAAGAATCCTTAACAGAAGTCCAACACGGAAAACATGAAAATGTTGCAGGCTCAGTTTGACTAAACCTGTTTATGGACGGTAGTGGTAACTGCGAGCTACCGTTCACGCCTCCTAGCACCGGCTTCAGCAGAATTCACATTAATCATAAACTGGTACACTTCAGACTTTTAACATCTGTGGATGTGTTCATATGGCGGTTATCATGGAACCTTCAATGTGACACGTTATTGCCATTCTATGAAAAGCGGCATATTACCCCCCCCCCCCCCCCCCCCCCCCAGGTTAAAACTTGTGTGTGTGTGCCCTAAACAAGAATACAATGAGTGAAACTAAACAAAATGAAATTTTGAGAGGGGATCGGGGGTTATGAAGCCTGCATACCATAGATAGGCTGTCAAAAGACACAATTAACAAGCAGGCAATACCCTAGGAATGATTAAACAGTATTTAAATGAGCAATACTGCAACCTTAAATTCTATTTTAAGTTGGAGTTTCCATCTACCAAAAATGTATTTTATAAGTATTTAAAAGGGTTTATGAACATTTTCAATTTTGTTGTGTTGGAATTTCTTTAGCGATTCTGTTTAACTCTATTTTGTTACGTTTGTCTTTCTTGTATTTTAAGTTTCAACGACACTGAGGTCAGGTTAAAACATTCCTGCTTTAGTGTAAAGAAAGACCCAAGATACCCTTTGTGAAACATTTCAGACACGATCGCCTGACTAGAACCACCGAACTTCTGTAAATTAGCTTGATAGATTCCTCACATACAAAGAATCCAAAGTCATGATTGGATTTCAACTACAGCAGTAAATGAAGGATGATTTGAAGTCGACGGCCTTATCCCGACTCTGCCACTATTATGTACCTCCATCAGGCTCACTAGAGAAGATATTGTAATTGTCTGACCTTAATTTATACTCTATAACTTTCAATATTATTTTCTTTTTCAGAAACATGAAAACTGTTATACATGATGTCTGAAATAAAAAAAAACGGCTTTTTATTTAACAATGACAAAATAATCGTAACTTCAACAAAGAAGCATTCGAAATGACGCCATGATCATGATTTGATTTGAATGCTTTTGGTTCGAGATGAGAAGGGTCTTTAAACATTGCCTTTTTTCAAAATCTATGTTTTGGGTTTCAAAATCTATGTTTTGGGTTTTCGTATCCCCGATTGCAACCGAAACCATTTGAACAACTTAATTGGTAGAAAGTCATGTAAATTTCATCACATTTATTCAAGTAGTTATTGAGCGGTTGAGATTGCACAAGCATGTGTACGACAGACGGACGAATAGCCATCGGGCCAATAAGCTCACAGAGATTTAAAAGTCTATGTAACATTCATACATTTTACCTAGTATAATTATATAGAAAATATCGACGTCTAAACTGTAACCGAAATCTGGGTATAAACTGTAACAAAATCGGATACAAATCGCTAGGTCTATGCTGTAACCCTACACAAATTACCTCGCTCTATACTGTAACATTGTTTATTTTTTCAAACGCATTTTACCAACAGGAAAATAGGTTCAACTGGTCATTTATTTTTGTAAACGTTTCCTAACATAAAAGACTAACGTTTTGCAGATTTACTTTTTCTTGGCATGCATAAATAATGTCGGAATTGCAGAAAAATGCATTGGTCTCTCGATTCAAATTTTCAAACTGTCAAATTTGCATATTTATGAGACAATATAGCGACAAACCTGCGATGCAGGGTCTAAAGAAATATATGACTAGATACCGGATTCTGTTCCTTACAAGCAAAGCACAAAAACATCTTTTAGAAACTAAACTACTTGTAGTATGGACCGGAATAAAAATCACCTACCTCTCTTCCCAACAAATAATCCTCCATCTTGAAAATTCTATACTGTAACCGAAAAACGCGATACTGTAACACGTTCCCTACGGTGATATTGATTCGTTTCGAATATGAATCGATTATCTTTAAAACCTTATTACGTAATCAACTTCGCCGCATTTCGGATATGGAAAGGTTTACGGATACGGCTTAAATTTCATTTCTGTTGTATTCTCATTTCGTATTATTTTGTATTTGTTTATATGTTGACATTGTGTTATAAACATGTATGTGTTTTAAGTCGCCAACTTAAATTTTGTTGACTCGTGTATTTTATGCTCTTTATATCGTTTTGTCTATGAATATAATATCTAGGCCTGTAAACTCCACCAACGTCTCAAAAACCTTAAAAGATAAAATTTTAATTTCGTACATAGATCACCTGGGACACTTTAAACAGAAAATATACAAATGATAGTGAAGATATATACATTATGTACTCCGAAATATATCGAGAATCGTATTTGTGTGCTATTCTATGCCCGATTTTAGTGAAAAGCGTTGTAACGCTTTTCAAATCTGGCTACTTTTCACAATTTGAATAATTTTTTTCTAGAAAAACGGAGTGATCGAATGTTTTTTAAATTTTGTGTCTAGACCTACGCGAAATGGAACATTTCCCAGTTTTGTCATGTCAAAGAAGCCCAGTGGAGTCCCTTTGAACTAGGCTGGCATAGTTCCTGTTCGAAAATATTGATTTCGAAGCCAATGTTATATTTTATATCTAGCTTTTGAACTTATTTATTGCTCTTTACCGTTGTTCTTGGTATTTGGTGGTAGTGGTGTTGGTAGTTATCATTCCGGATCACGGCAGTAAGCCACATTGAATTTACCAGAGCACAGTTCGATCAGTCGCCACATCGTTCCTGGGCATGCTAACAAGCAGTAACCAGTACGACCTGCCTTCACTTTCGCCAGGAACTGATTATTTCTGTACATGCCAGAGCAGAGGAAAGGATTTCATGGTGAATCACAACAAAAGTGACCTGCACCGTCCGGGAATCGAACCAGGGTCGCCCGATATACAGTCCAACGATCTAACTAAACTAACTGGACGGCTCGTTGTTCTATTTTGTGACCAGTGTTACATATATTCGTTGTTCTATTTTGTAGCCAGTAATATACCGATAATAGCTTTAAATCGTTGTTCTATTTTGTAGCCCAGCCAATTCATTGGAACTACAATGTCAACAAATTAGACGCTTTGTTAAGAGATGCGACGGAAGTGGCATTTTGGGAACCATCTGCTAATCCATTCTACAAACTTCCGCTCGGGAGCCAGAGTTGCTATGGAGATCAATCATTTGTCATTCTCAAATCACTTGTAGAAAATGGAGGTAAATAAACAAGCTAAATAAATAATAAGTGGAATCACATTTTCAATTTGTTTTTACGTTCAGATTTTAAAGAGGAAACATATAGTATCGAAAATACATACATGTTCATAATACCCTATAAAGTATACCAAAATTCCGCTATAAACGGTTGTAAAATATGAACCATTATATATATATATAATTAATTTAACTTTACATTATTTGTGCATGTATGCATACACATGTATTAAGATCATTCAATAGATGCCAATTGCTATTTCAGGGTTAAACATGGAACATTTGAAACAGTCCACTTTTGACTGGTTTGGTCCAAAATCACAGTATGAGAACCCAACAAACGCGGTTTATAAAATCAAAACAGGTAAGTTTATCCTAAAAGGACTTATCAGTTATCACTAAAATCCAGAGTCTGCCGGCTTTCTCTAGGATGGGTCGAGTTGCCTGAGAGTTAAACTTATAATATATCACGACGATATGTCTGTCAAACTGCAACGACCGATCTTTCTGGACTCTCAGCAGTGTGAATTAAAAGCTGCTAGCTCGGGCGAAATAATATGGAGGGCGTTCATTGCCAAAATTCCAGACATGTAAATTGTTCCTTTTGAAAACTATTTTTGAAAATGCGATCGTGTAGCATTTTTATTGTATTCGTGCACAGCAAATGGTATGCCTCTTAATCCAATCTTTTAATTGAAGGCACCCGCTTTTGAATAACATGTTTACATGTAGATCTTAACAATTGACTAAACATGGAAAACAACATCAAATTTACAAGTTCGTATCTTCCATTGCAAATAATTCATAAGCAAGTTTGCACACTTACAGATATCTATCTGTATATACCTGAAATATACAAATGAAACGTAAAACTCGACTACAGAAAATAGAGTTTAAGAAACGTGTTTCGAGTTGTAGAACTACAAGGGTACGTTTACACAGTAACAAGTTTAGAATGACAAAGTTAAACGATTTTAAGTCATGCGTGACGCCCTGCCCCTCTTTTACTTATTTATGAATTTCTGTTACGGAAATGTACGGACAGGTATAAAACCCGGCGCCTCTCCCCTATTTCTCAATAAAGTAAAGGAAAACACGGCGTCCCTCATAACTTTTTTATATTAAAAAATGGTATCAAATGAAAGATAACTTCTAAAGCTTTCTATGAATGCCTCACAAATAAAGGTGAATCAAATAGATGTATAACAATTTTTGGGTCAAAATTTATGATATTTTCCTCTGAGAAAAAACACTCTCATATTCGGTAAAAAAAAACAACACGGTGTCCCCTCCAAACTTATTTTTTTTAATTTCTCAATCAATTTATTTAATTTTGGATTGAAAAAAAAGAGTCCGTCATAAGTTTTATAGTCTATAATTATGTAATGCCTAAATATAAAAATGAATAAAGGAGAAGTATTAAAATTCTCGTTTCAAAGAATATCATGTTACGTTCTGAAAACCACACTCTGAAATTCAATAAATAAAACACGGCGCCCATTACTTACCTTTTTTTCTTTTTTCTTTACCAATTTGTATATTTTTGGTGTCAAATGAAAGAATCCTTCATGTTATTTTTAGTGAGTCTTAAAAATGAAAATTAATTATGTAGAAGTATTTTCATATATTCGGCAAGAAATCACGGCGCTCCCTTTAGATTTATAAATTAATCAATTTCAAAATAGAAAATGAATATAGAATGAAAGTTAAGACGTATATTAAAAAAAGTATTTATTCATACTGAAAAAATCTTATCAAAGATTGCACATATAAGTTTGTACGATAAGTACTTTCTCGATTTCGGAAAGGAAATCTCGGTGGTCGCTTTAAAATCCTATTTTTTTCAAATACTCGTATAGATTTTGTTTAACATGAAATTTGTGCCTATACTTTTTTCAATGATACCAATGCAAATATTGGCTGATTTTTAGATTATGAATAAAATTACTCGCTTGAAGTTGGTCATTTTCCCCAATCGCCGATGTTTCTCAGGAAAACACGAGGTAAAATAGTAAGTTAGTGCATAAGTTATCTTAATCATTTTGTATAAATAAATGGTAAAATTAGCAATTTTCAGGTGATGTAGCTAGTGATAAAATTTTTGTAACAAATGCATCAAAAATATGTAAGGGAGGATTGGGCGAGTTTCCCTTCAGTTTTATTAATAAATATGGGAAAGGCGCCGGGTTTTATACCTGTCCGCAATAGAAGTTCGTAAATACTCAAAGAGGGGCGGGGCGTCATGCATGACTTAAAATCGTTTAACTTTGTGAATCTACTTTTGTCACTGTGTAAACGTACTCTTGTAGTTCTACAACTGGAATGAACAGAAAATGTGTTTTCTTAAACTCTATTTTCTGTATTCGAGTTTTACATTTCATTTGTATATTTCAGGTACAGATAGATATCTATAAGTGTGAAAACCTGCTTATATGTTTTATATGCAATGGAAGATACGAACTTGTAAATTTTTTGTTGTTTTCCATGTTCATTCAGTTGTTAAGATCCACACGTAAACTTGTTATTTAAAAGCGGGTGCCTTCAATTAAAAGATTGGATTCAGAGACATAGCAATTGCTTTGCACGAATATAATCAAAAATGCTAGACATACACGTTTGCATTTTCAAATTGGAACCCATTACATGTCTGGAATTTTGGCAACGAACGCCCTCCATAAGATAACAGCAACAGTATTCACGATCACGAGTGAGGGCGAATTCAACCAAAACATATTTGCGACACTTGATTTCTGTCACGTCTAAGATGAGCCATTTCTTTTATTTCATGACTGATGCTGACAAGTGATTTTCGATTGTGTTTTCGAGGTTGTTGGTTTTTTGTTGTTGTTTTTTTGTCATTTGCGGTTGTTTTTCTTTAGAGATAGGGTTTAGGGGTGTTAAGTTAAAAAAATGACCTGGACGTGTATATGTTACAATGATAGAAGTGAAAACTTGTTAACTTAATGTGCTGATTGCGACAAAAACCGTTAGTTCGTGGTTTTCGTTTCCATATCCGTATGGTAATCATATTTAGAAGTTTTTATTTGCAAAGGTGATACTTTGATTAACATCTTTATCTTCAACCAAGTGTATTTCATGATATTTCTAGATGCAGAAAAGGCAACCACGTATCCTATAGAAGGACCATGGAGACATTTCAGTATCAAAGATTTCATCAAGAATATTTTGGAAGAGAAGCCTACAACTGGTACTTACTTTATATTGCCGGATTGAAAATAAGTCTTACATATACACTTTTACACTATTATGTTTGGTTCTCATAAACATCTTTTACATATATAAAAGAGTCTCATATGTACAATAATTATGGCATAAAGCATATCCCGGCTCTTCATTGCATTATTTCATATATACTAGCATGCAATAGCTGGATATTATCTGAACCGTCAATTGTATGTTCGGTGTATATTTTTCAAGCGTTGGAACAACTTGATATTTCAACTTGATATACGATGTGTGATTAATAATATTTTGATGTTTTGAATATCCTTGACGGTACTAACCTTGACCTGATTTAATACCAGAACTATTTAATGTGTGTAAATGTTACAGGATCTGAAACAGACGCTCAGATGGATTGTACATTACGGATTGTGTCAGTGGTGGCGCTGTATGCTGGTCGACCGGAAATGCTTGATAAAGCGGAAGAAGTAATCAGGTCAACTCAGAATTCTGATACTAGCGTGGCTGTGGGACTGGCTGCCGCAAGGTTAGTTGGCATAGTAACATTTTAAATGTGTTTAAATATAGAAAAGTTTTGACATGATATTAATAGTATAATAATGTTTCGAAGCTTCCGTGACTGGCTTTCGAATCAGTGATTTTTGCCGCTATAAATTCTAATTACATGTGGTACTTGACTGCCCCATTGTGCCTTAGATAATACACATCAATAGGTGCACCCTGAGCTCTGCCTCCTTCACCACTGTGTGTAAATCAATGTATCTGTACCATCACTTTTTACCTGAAATGTGTATACATATAATAATTCAATAGCTTGATATGGTGTGTTGTATTCTAACAAAATTTTTAACACATATTGAACATCTCGTAAAAAGATATTCTTTGCTTTTCTGGAAGACAACTATCGCATTTTTTTTCTTTTTTCAGATTGTTAGAATACTATATTTTGAATGGCAAAATGGAGGACGCGGTTGACCACGTGATAGAAGATCTATCAAGTCAGAATCGAAAAAACGCTCAAGATCTCGACAAAGCCTTGGCCTCCTTTCTAAGAGAAGTACTCCGGAAGAGGGATGAGCCGCACATTAAGACGGCTCGAACCTTCCGGATTGACTGAGGTACATGTACCTTAATTGCATTTCTGTGAAAACAATTTAATTCAAGTAAAATGTGATAACTCATAGATCATGGTCCCGATTTTAAAAAAAAATAAATATGCAAGTTCTATATTATTCATGTACATTGTATATAGAGAATGTGTCCCTAACTTTTTGTAACACCAAGGCGATTATCCATATCAATGGTCCTTTATTACAGAAAGGGTCAGAAAGGATATGTTTGTTCCGTAGGATGCAATCTGCAGAGTGACATCCTCTTCACTTTAGGCATTCGCCAGATTTCATGTTGTTTCTGAAATATCGGACATATATAACGTACAAGTTTCTTGTTGTTGTTTTTTACTTTATCAAATTACACGTACCTTGCTTATAATTATTTGTAGATTTTTTAACTTTTCTTATGGCAGCGAAACATAAGTGTTTTCGTTTTGTTTTGCAGTAATCCCGGGAGCTTTTCAGTCTGCTGTACACGGTGTGATAACTGGTAAAGACTACCGCTCAGGCGTTGAAACAACTCTCCGTGCTGGAGGTTGTAATGCTTCACGTGGTGGATTTATCGGCGCATGCCTTGCTGCGCAGGTAAGTTACTTATGACGTTTTTCAACTGCCACGTGCTTAACAACGTATATTGACCACGTTTTGGCGTTTTTTCTCTACATCTGTCATTTGAACAAAAGAATTTATGCAACAGACAAATTTTAGACAGTGGATAATGATTTATCCGTTGGCTATCTCTAACCAATGTTTTGAACACCGGGTCCTGCTTTCTTTTTATTGTTAACTGATACACGTGTAGAGACATATTATGAAATATTTTTGTATTTTTGTTTTTTCTACTGATGAAGGACAGCGCAGACATTGTAATACTGCATTACATAATTATGTTACATAGATTCTTTTTTATTTCTTGATTTCAAGTTTTGTCCCTTAAGTTTTATCATTGCTTTGGATGAATTTGTATTGGATGTATTGTAAATAAAATAGTCTGATTTTATTTAGTATGTGCATGTGCAACAACTGACCTGTGTTGTTGTATATTTTAGCATGGATTGTCAAGTATCCCGGATAGCTGGAAGGAAAAGACCACAAGATATCAGGAAATATTACAACAAGCTGAGAAACTCGTGCAAATTAAGCTAGATTAAATTTTGCATATTGTGACGGTCCCGTTTTTTAAGCTTTTATTATATAAAAATATTTGGTTTGTGATATATTTAAGCTCAGGAAAAAAAACAGATATAGTCTAGTGTTTGCTCAAGAAGAATATATGCAGTCAGCCTGACGTACGAAACTCTTGGTTACCTATGCCAATTCAAAATTGTGCGCTCGAATAGTTCTATGGAATTAAGGGGGGTAATTTTTTTTGCTGATGTCATTAGATTTACCACCTAAGAAGCTGTAGCTTTTAAGAGGCTGTAACTTATAAGAAGACCAATGCTCATTAAAGAGACTCCACTGAGTTTTTTTGACATGATGAGACTAAAAATATTTTCCAGATAAATGTACCATTTAATGTAGGTTTAGAACACTAATCTTTGTGCAAAATTTCAGATCATTCGCGCTTTTTGTTTTTCCAGAACAATTATTAAAATTGTAAAAAACGACCCACAATGAAAAGCGTTTAAACGCCTTTTCACTCAAATCGGGCTAAGAAAAGCATAAAAATACGATTTTCAATTTATTTCAAAGTATATTTCTTTACTATCTTTGCAGATATCTCTGTTTTAAGTGCCTCAGCTCATTTATTTAAGAATTTCAAATGTTATGTGTTTAGGCTTTTAAACCTCAGTGGAGTCCCTTTAAATTTATTTCTTTGAAAATGTATTAAAAAGTGGATAAAGGGAGCTAATCTAGCATGAAATACTTCAGGGACACGATTGTCACTTGCTTTGTCATCTAGACCATCTTTTAAAATGCAATGAATATTTAATTTATATATCGCCGATACAGGTTTAAAGTTAAATATTTGTATGTTTGTACATAGTTAAAATATCAAGTGTTCTTAATTGCTGATTGATTAAAATTATTTTACTATAATCCTGACATAAGCCCATACACATGTACATTACATTGATCTTTAAAATCGATTTAAATTATGTACACATGTCTAAATCTGTTATACATATACTGTAGTTATATTAGTATTTTGCAGTCTACTTTTATATATACATGTAAGATCAATTGATCACGGTCGGGTGTTTATGAAAAGTGTGCCATAAAACTTTGTTAAAGTTGGCACGTTTTGAAGTCTGACCCACTTCTGATCTATTGATATTATTTAATATGTTAAAAGTAGATCTGGCCTCACGTCATGTATATTTTTATGTTAATGTATGACGCATTTAATCAGTTTATAAAGACAGAATTGAGATAAGCTAAATGTATGCAACTGAACAAACAAAAATGTATACACATACACGTACGTTTTGAATTTGTATAACTATATATATGGTTATGTAATATATAGACAATAAATATTTGTTTACTTATTTTCGTTGGCATTTAGTTCAAACATTTATTTAAATCGATTGAGACTTTCTTGCATTACCCTCATATCTGCTCCATGTACCTTACCACTACTGGCTTCAGAATTTGAAACACGGGTTCGAATACATAAATATTAACCATAAGCCCATTACTCCTCTTAGTTGGCATTGTGTCAAAACGTAAGTCTATTACGATTATCTTGGAAACCGCATAAGAATCTAACAATAATACTATCTAAAAGTATATTCAATAATGAAAGCACAACAATTGCACGGTGTTTTCTTTTAACGATATTTTATTTATTTCAATAGAGAAATAATAACATCGAATATTCCTTTCAATAAATGAATGGAAATCGTACATACTTTATGAACAAGGCTTATAAATATTTGAAAGGCACTTTAATACATAATGTAAGTAATGAAAAGAAATATTGATATTTGTATGCAATATAAATTTTAAGCCAATAACATACAGGCTATTTTAGTAAAATCAATGAAAAAGGCCTCTAAATGTTACCTCATAGAGGTTTTAATATATGTATAAATGTGTAAAAATTATTCAAAGTACCAGTGTCTTTCTCTTGTCATGAGGGTTCATCAACGGGTAGTCCATCTATAGGACAATTTCTGGAAGAATTTTCGAGCCACATGTCTATACACTTAGCATGGAAAACGTGGTTACAAGGCAGAAACTTTCTATTTTGTCCGATTTCATAGGCGTCCATACACACTGGACAAATATCACCAGCACTGTTGTTATCAACCACGTCAGTTTTGAAGTTGTCAAGTAAAGATTTATCAACAGTTTTAGGAGCAACAGATTCGTCAAGTCGTAGAAGGAGGTCATAATCTTCGGGAGTCAAATCCCTGTGTTGCAGATTAATAAGAACACTTACAAAATTTGATTCGAAATGTGATGCTGCGTTTGATTTTTGCAGAGCAAAGCGCAAATTCTGAGCTGTGGCCGCTCGATTATTATTATTATTATTACTAGGAATAGCCCCGTGTGGTTTTAATCTTGATTTAGTTTCATCTGCACTTTTATTAGATCTAAGGTCAATAATTCTAAAATTAATCCCTGTAGGTATATAATGCGTCAACCTTTGTACTTCAAAATTGATTAGTTTGAATAATCGATGATGAATAAACAACTTTCTGCGTCCTTTGTTATTTTTTACACTCGTGCAATGTTTGTCTTTAATTTGTCTTCCAGCCTTCCTAACTTTTCTATCTCTGTCATTTCTGGCAAGTTTATCATTTTTCTTGCAGTTTCCCTCGAACAGCTCAGTTTCTGTTGTGTCGAAATCCCTGTAACTGTCGACCAGTTTATCATATTCTTCAAGTTCGTTTTCTATTTTGTCAATTATTTTAGATTCTTCCTCGGGATCAATCATTTCAGGTCGCGTAGGCCTTGGAAAAAGCGAAAGGTTGAAGCCGAGGTCATTTAGAGAGACCGATTTCCACTTCTTTTTCTTTTTCTTATCTTTCATATCTGGTATTTCAGAAACATCTTTGGATTCTATACAGTTTTCTGTCATATCTTGAATGACTACCTTTGGTATTTGTAAGTCTGAAAATAGCCAAACAAATAAACATCCATTATGCATGTACATATTTCTATTCCGATCATAGCTGTGACAGCATGAATTATAGGTCGCTCTTCACGTGATTATTATGAAAAGTGCTCACAATAATTTGATAAAAATAAAGAAATTACTCTTGAAGGAAACTTTTATGTCAGAGATCCATGTTTTATGGACCTACATAGACAACTATACTAATATACATGTATATGTGGCATTTATTTGACATACTGTTTTTGTTTTTTTGTGTTTTTGTTTTTTTGTTTTGTTTTTTTTTGTTGTTTATTTTTTTAAAGGTAAAACAATATGTAACAGTAAAGAAAGAAAGAAAGAAAAATAGAAATCAGAAAATCTATCTCTATTTTAATAATTACCATTTTCAATTTTCTCTTTCCTCTTCAGTTTCCTTTCCTTTGCCATATTAATTCCTAATTTAACTTTTGCATTTTTGTTTGACAACGAGTAACATACACTCGGTGGGTCTGTCACGCCCATTTTCTGAGACAATTGTGGATATTCAACGGCACAACACATAATTAAAAGTCGTTTGAATCTTCTCAGCACTTTTTTGGACGCCGCCAACGGGCGGAATGGTAAAGAATTGCACAACTTTGCCTTAAATTTGCTGAACCTATCAATTCACGCGATTGCACCACTGTTGGTAAACATAGGTAATATCTATTTAAAGTAACAAGTAATTTATAACTCGACCGATCATTGGTCGCTGTATATGTAATATCTATTTAAAGTAACAAGTATTTATAACTCAATTGGCGTTATTTTGGTATAACTAAAATAAGAAAGTGACTTTTTATCATGAAATTTAATTGACAAAAAGTCCGTAATATCAATAACAAAAAAATATTACAGCTATTCATTAATGATAAAGCGATGACGATGTAATATGTTGATACGCTAATAAACTAATTGAAACAAATTTAATTGATTATATTATGTAGGTTATTTCTGTGAATTAAAGCTGCATGCCTCTAGATGAGCCAACATTAAAGGAACCAAGGAATAAAACGTGAGAAAAATACAATTGAACAGTAATATGGCTCAATATTCATTTAACAATTAACATGTCTTGTGAAATTAATAACTGATTTTGCAGTTCTTTTTTTAAATTTACGTGGAGTGTAAATGCCGTTTGCAATGTACAAATCACTTTTTATGACAATTAGGATGAATCTGAAAGCATGTTCCTTTAAACCTAAAAATAACTGTAGTTTAAACATATTCGATCGTGTAAAAGACATATTCAATAAATATCAATATAGAATAAACAAAAACAACAAAAAAGAACAAACAATACAACGACTTTTATTCTAGTTTCTACTATTTCACTTAGGGAGATATGAATATCCGTGTAAATTTTATGCAATCGCAACTTTTCAGCCCTTTCCGTAAGTCTTTTGTCTAGCCTACGCTAACAAACCAAACATGTAAACAAATAGTAATTTAATGCTGGGAGTTGGAGACAAGTTTTAACTCCGAGGTTATTATAGATAATAGCCGAGGACGTTCCGATTGAATTGTATGGTGTTCCTGGAATGTTAACACGAAATAAGATCTCGTCTTTAAGATGATGGACCAATTAAGGTACGTACATTTTTACATTCTAAATTTGTAAATACGTTTTGAATATTTGATAAAATTATCAGTGACATTATTTCAAATACTATTTTCTTTGAAAGTGATATTAATTTCAATGCAACGGAAATGCATTAGACTATATTGTTCGCACAGTAAAAAAATATTCACACTTAAATTATATTTGATTTATATATTTCAGTACTTTGCACTTTCCATTTTATAAATTTATTTCATTCATATTATATTTATTTGTATCCTTTTTCTGATATGTTTTCCGTGGTGGAAACAATATAGACAAGAGAAATAGTCGAGGATTTCAAATGGATCGTTCAGGAACTCGAGCAATGCGGAGAAGAGATTTCTATGCGAGATTCTCCAGCCGAGAAAAATTTCCAAGTTGGACGGGCATGATTTTCAACTCGAAAAGTTGTGAACAAAATGATGAAGAAACATTTATAGGTTCGTCCAGACTCCTTCATATCACTAGAAAAAAGACTTAAATACCTACGTCATGACGACAAGAACTTTTACATCCTGGGGCAAATGAAGGCGAATTGTTAAAATTACGTTGCGCCATTCTCAGGGCATTTTTAAGTACTCTCCGTAGCAAATAATATGTTATAAATTTAATATATATAAAAACAATTATGCAATGTCAATATTAAATTTTGTGATATTCATGTTTTTTAAGTAATAAATCTGTTATGTTCGTAATTATTAAAGATAAAAAAAAAATTAAAAAAAATATCTTTTCAATTTTAGTGGCTATATATATGTGTGTAGTATTTTAAGGGAATAAGCTAGGCTGTATCTTATGAAACATTTTTTTATAAAATTAATGATTTTAACAATACTTATGATTTTGCTAATATAATTTTTTTTTTCGCCATCCTATAATTGTACTTTATCTTTATTATAACTAAAATTTTGAATGAACTCGACCATAATTTTAAGTAGGAAGTAATATTTTATAAAATTAAATACATTTTACATTTAATGAAAATTACAGTGCGCTTCCTTTCGCTCACTATCGTATTTTAGTCATACCGGTGTTATTCACGTATTTTCCCGCGAGATATAACTCTATTTTTGGAACTGGGAAATTCCGACTTAGAAGGCATGCTTCCCACTAACCTTACTAACATGTAAAAAGACAACAAGAAAAGCATTGATGCAAAGCATCAAAGGGCGACGCCAAAAGAATTTGATCCAGGTTTGCACCTAAATACTTAACAAAAGACGTGTACTTTATAGCAGTACCATTTCATGTGACCTGGAGGCTTGGCCCAGTTTATGTTGAAACTTAAACCAAAAAGAATAGACTCTGTCTTGCCAAGATGCAAAGACAATTTATAGTCAATAAAACAATCTTAAGATTTACTTTACCAGATACAAGGATACCTGAGTCATCATCATATAATGACAGGCACAAGTATCACCCCCTTTAAAAATATACTATTAACTTTAAGTATATTTTTAAAGGGGGTCATAATTTACATTTTTTTTTTGGTTTGTGACACTTTTAAGATGAACACAGGTTTTTTTATCAATCTGGTAATATTTTTTCTTCCCAGGTCTGATACTTGTGCCTGTGCATATAATAAAAGCTTATTGCTTAGGGTTGCAGACATGTCATTGGAACATATATTAGACATAAAAGAGGACCTAAAATAAACATCAGTGGGACACCATAGGTATTCAGAGAGAAGGAGTACCAGCCACATTCACCAGCTGCTATCAGAGATAAGACTTGAACCATGCAAAGAATGTCATTACATATGGCAGATGCTTGAAGTTCCATGAAGCAGAAGAAAAAAGAACTTCTTCATGTGCAGTATAGTGTGATCAACTGTACCAAATGCTTTTTGTAGATTTAAAAGTATCACGCAATACTGCCTTTGTCCATTTCAAATTAAATGCAATCTATTAAATGAATCAAACATGTGTCAGTTGAAAAAACCACTTCTAAAACCCTGACTGAAACTGCCTGACCATGACTCGAACCCATGACTTTCAAAAGACCAACTGAGCTATCCGGCCGGCTACTCATTTTCTCTATAATAATGAAACAGTTCTAAACCTAAACCTTTTCCCACTATATTGATTCATGTACTTGAATTTCTGATGTTTTATTATTACAGAGCATAGTAAATTAAGCTAATGGTTATTTGCAGTAACAGGATGAGAAAAACTTTCAGCTTGACCAGAACTCAAACCTGTGACCCACAGAATAATGTACCGCGGCTGTAGCGATTGAGCTATCTGGCCGCTT
Source organism: Ruditapes philippinarum (assembly GCF_026571515.1). NCBI lineage: Eukaryota > Metazoa > Mollusca > Bivalvia > Venerida > Veneridae > Ruditapes > Ruditapes philippinarum. The sequence goes on from NW_026860878.1 coordinate 315,362, forward strand.
ACACATTTTCTCCCCTAAATAGTGAACAGTTCTAAACCGTGACAGATATTTAGATTTTTAAATTAACAGATAATTAATTCTTAATTAATAAATAAGAGAAAAAAACCTTACATACTCATAGTCTTAATTAAAATAACAATTTATATAATTATTATTGTATAATTATTTTTACTAAAAAGGGCTAAGACAGTTATTGGTTATGCCATTATTTATAACAGGTCAATTTGAAAGTGAATATAACTGTGCTAATACATGTACAATATCTATAAGAAATTTTATGAAGGCTGATTTGTATTTTACATCAAGGGCACCGGGCGAAAACATGAAAATGCAACAAACGAACCACTTTGTGGTAGATTGTATTTTCATGTTTTCATCTGGCGCCCGGTTACTTTTTGTACTTGGTTGGTTTTCATGTGGCACAAATCACCCACTATAAAATTTAGTGTACAAATTTATTCAAGGACAAGTATCAATCTACTCTATGAAAAGTCTGTTGTCAGGTTGACTCAGGAGTCCTGGAGGTTGAGACCGGTGTCCCTCCATTACAAACAGATAAGGCAGAAGCTGTCCTTTTCAAACTATGCACATGTTAGAAAAAAATTAGAATAACTATTCAGAACATGATTTTTTGAGGCTTTATCAATTATATTGCTTGATCCAAGTTTCAGGACATTTTCAATCAATACATGTATTATCATTTATAACTTTAAATGAAAGTCTCATCCCTTTAATAATAATGACATAACTGTATCTCTTTAAATTCAGAAATATTGTAAGTCTCATCATACCAATATACTAAGATATGAATGTATGCACATAACATTAATAATTCCAAGTTTCTATTAAATAAATATGAAATATTGGGTATATAAAGCCAGTAAAAGTATATATATATATCAATATTCACTCATCAGGGCCTCTATGCTTTTGATGACCTTACAACTGGTAAATTTTATAAAACAAAAATTGTAAGTAATACCTAAGATAGACAGAAAAGAACAAATAATTTAGTAAACATGAGTTACTTCCCCTTGAAATAAAGAAAACATGAAACCCAAAAGAACACCCTAAACATCAAAATTAAGAAATGTTGCAGGCTCATTTTAATTTATATAATGCCATGCAAATTAATGGTAAAGTATTCATAAAAAAGTAGATGGCCATGTGACAGCAGTAATTGCAGAAAATCGGATAGCTGTCAACATCCGGATACTGGTACACTTTGTAAAAAACAACCATTCTGTTCAACAGATAAACGTAATATGGATAAAATCAATAGGATAATCGTTAACAACAGTCCATTACCTATCCTAATACTCATTTGCAGGTGAACTTTCTTCTTGTAGGAAAGTTTTGAAAATATATAAATGAATGAACATCAATGTAGACCACAACGATATTCGAAATCCGGGTTTTAGCATTGTCAATAAAACAAAGGGACAAGATGTTAATCAGAGCCTGCAATTTCGTGAAAATAATATCACAATGCACATGCTTTTTATATAAAGTTATTAAATACAAATATAACAACATATTTGTTTACTTGATTTTTACGAATCAAAATAAATATAATTAACACAACATGAAATTAACTGCTAATAATAACAGCTCCTTCCATAGGCAAAAATAAAAAGCGTTCCATAATAGACGACGCCGCTCACCGGCGTCGCCAAAAAAGATGGATTCTTCAGGTGATTTATATCTGACTTAGATGAAAATTGTTTATTTTTATAATGGCGATTATAATATTTTATCATACTGTATTTGCTAAGGAATTGCATACGATACGATACCTAGTAAATAAATTATATTGGTCAAATTTTCGCACCAGAATACATTCGTACTTTTCTCAATTTATCTGGTAATTAATGGTCCTAGCCCCTTTAATTATTTTCTTAAAGTTTTGTCAGGACTACTTCTACTTATGGAATTTGAGTGAAATTTTACAGGATTGATTGAATCTCAAGTAGTTCCACATATTTAATGGATTTTCCAATTTAATAATTTTGTCAGAGTTATGGCCCTTGATTAGAAAAAGCGTGTTAGCCTATAAATTAATGATTTTTGTGTCTTGTGCTATAGTCAGTAGAGCTTTGCAACATGCCACAAAGTAGCTTTAACATATAGGGAACATACTGTCCAGTCACCCCTATATACAACTGCTTAATTGGCTATCATCTGGTGACATTGTTCACTGATTGCTGTTGTCTAAAATATTAAACAGTTTAAATTCTTAAACATCACATTAGGGCCCATATTCTTCACCTATTTATTTTCATGGTCACACAGTCTTAGGTCCATTTAAGGTAGAGCTGTCATTGATTCAGTGAAAAGCATATCAACGATATATCGATATCAAGTGACTAAAATCAACGATACACCGATATATCGATAATATCCTATACTCACTTGTCTGTCATTCGCTTTCATACCTGTTTCAATGATTTCAGTCAAAAACATGTTCTGTACAGTGTCTTGTCCACTGCTTGATTTTTTCCAGACAATATTTTTTGTCACCATTGCTATGAAATAATTCCACTATATAACAAAAGCATAACATTAGATATAAATAACTGTTTCTGCATATATTTTGGGTGAATTGTATAATTTCTAGACATTTAATATATAAGTCAAAAGTATCGATTTTTTAAAATGTGTATCGATTATTGATCGACAAAAAAATATCAACGATACATCGATATTGTCGATATCGATGACAGCTCTAATTTAAGCTTGTTGTTCCCCGCCTTTTCGAAGAAGAAAGGGGGATATAGAAATAGGCTCCATCCATCTGTCCGTCCGTCACACTTTTGTTGTCCGGTCATTTATCAAAGGAATCTGAAATAACTTGGCACAAATGTTTGTTATAATAAGTCAATGTGTCATGCGCAACAACAGGACCCCTACCTCCAGGGTCAAGGTCGCACTTGCTCATTCAAGGTCAACATGTGTCCCTACGTCTAAGGTCAAGGTCACACACAGAGGTCAAAAATTTACATAGTCTGTTATAGGGTATATTTTGTGTCCAGTCCATAACTTTTTCTTAGATCAAGGGATTTTAAAAACACTTTGCACAAATAATCACAATAATAAGATGATATATCAGGTGCAAAACATGAGTCCCTACCTCCAAGGTCACACTTAGAGGTCAAAGATTAACATAGTGTGTTATAGGGTATATTTTATTTTGTATCCGATTTATAACTTCTTCATAGTTCAAGGGATTTTGAAAATACTTTGCACAAAAAGTTACAATTTTAAAATGATATGTCATGCACAACACCTGCACCCCTACCTCCAAGGTCAAGGTCAAATCTTAACATGATAGATTTTTAAATTCGCGTTTCATTTTATTTCTTTAATAATTTATTGTTGCATTTGCAGATCTAGCATTGATCATAATTTTGGACTGAAAGTCCTGAGATCCATTCCTCAATATTTTGAAATAGCACAATTTTATGCTTCATATAAAACTTTCATGAGGTGGGGGACGTTATTAACTCTGTTACAAATTCTTGTTAACTAAGAATGGATGCTTTTACAATTTTAACACTTTCAAACCAGAACAAGACATTGACCATCCAATATTACCTTTATTATCTTGACAAGTGTAATTAGAATATCTTCAGCCCTGAAAGATCTCCAGTTGATAAAACATTTTTATGTCAGTTTGCTGTGAGACATTTAACCTTTAATCTATGTTATTAATGGAGAGAAAATTTATGTTATTTTATTCATTGAACAGATACACTTGTGACATGCCTTTTAGAAGAATTTGACTAACAGTAACCAAGGCCATAGAAAACAATAAACAAAGCTAAAGGAACAGAGTTCAGCAAGCTAAACCTAAGAGTCATGACAACTATACAATTTAAAGATCACCCAGTGGTTTGTAACTTTTTTCTTAGATAGAATATCTATACTATCCTACAAGACAATAATTATTGGTGTTATGTTTACAGTAATAAATACATGTAAAATCAGTCTTGGTTTGAAATTATTCAATTACAACTCTATTTTGATGAAAGTTTTTTAACCTCTAGGTCCATGTCCTGAACCTGACCAGGCAGCACTGGTGTCATAATTATGAAACATAAACATGATCATATGATCATGAACCTATGATCTCTGGGTTGAGAGGCAGACACCTTAGCCACAAGACAACGACTCCGAAGTGAATTTAGAGTGTAAGATGCTGATTTACCAACACTAAAGTTGACTCACTAAATTAGTAAATACAGCAAAGAAACACATCATGAAAGTTAATGTCAGTATTTTACTTCAAGCCTGTTTTATAATAATGTTAACCTATGACTACCAACCTGAGAATATGTTAGCAGACTCTGCCTGTTCATTTTTACAACCAAGAATGTTAATTGGTTAAACCATCTTTATAAGCATATACAAAACTATAAGCATATATAAAACCCCTTATGTATCTTTTTTCTGTCCATGAATTTATGGTTAACATCATGGTAGTCAAACATTTACAAAATAGTTTTAAACTTACTGGAGCTTTACCTTACAAGTGACATGTCAGATGTACAGACAATATTCTTGAGGTCTGGTTTGTCATAAATTTGATACTCAAGAAGCACAAATTGTAATAAATGCAAGTTTTTGGATGTTTTATGTTCACATATTTGATAAAAGAAGATGTTCTTCTCACTTTTTCACAGTGGAAAGATATCCAGGACTTTGGAACTAAAGACAAAATTCAAGCTCAGATCACATTTATGGTGTACATGGAACTTTGTGAAGGTACTGTCTTGACAACTGTTGTCATGGAAAAAAATCTGTCAAATATTTCTGTCAAAAAATATTTAATAAATATGTGATGGTGTAAGATTGAAGTATGGCTTTATATCTTTTCTTATAATACTGCATGTTTGTTATGCTTTTCATTGGATAATCGTGATGTTTATATAATCTTTTACAAGGCTGCAGCCTATTAAAATTATTTAATTTTTTCTCTAAAAAATGGAAGTTTTCAGCATTATAAATTTGTTCTAAAGATTTTTGACAGGTTACATGACTGTACTGGTCAGAGAGATAACTCCGACGCATAGATAACCCCGACACTTGATAAATATAATTGTTATAGCTTTGTTTTTCAACAAACAAGCACATGATCATCTAATAGTATAGGAACAGGACAGAATGTGATGATTTGTTATAATTTGGTAAACTTTTTAATGTTTTTCAAATAACCTAAACATTTTGTAGGCAAAAACTGCTTCAAAACGTTCTTTTTACTAAATTACAATAAGGTAGTTAGAAATGTATTGACCACAGGCCACTGACTTGGGAAAGATTTTTGAAAAATTGTTTAAATATTTACAAAAAATAGATAAACCATATAAGATGTAAAAATAAATTATTGGTGCTGATTTTCCAGTCATTTTTTAATTGAACATTTAAGTGTCGACTTTATCTACTGTTGTGGGGTAAAAAGACCATGTTTTGTATACCTCATTCAAGACCTTAAAGAAGTACCAGATTCCATTTTCATACATAATTTTTGTAGTGTAATGTAAAGTCTTTGAACTGAACTTTGTTTAGGTTGTTCAATATTTAAAATATACTGGAAGATAATTAAGATATTGCAAAAAATATGTGATTTAGTGTCGGAGTTATCTCTCCAACCAGTATATAAATGGTTACAAACAACTGTTTATATAGCGCTATATATAACCTGTTAAAAATCATAATAACTGATAATATACAGACCAATGGTGTTTTTGTTTAAAGTATTACATCATTTACATGTAAATCAAATTTGTAGACACATCAGGGTCTTTCAAATAGAAATTTCTATTTGAAAGATCCTGGACACATGTAACATTTCTTTAGAACAAGCTCCTTGATAATGGAACCGCTGCATATAAAAAACATAAGAATGATCTGGTCTTTAGTGAGATTGTGTTTAATACTATTTCATGTTGTTATGTATAAGCATTACACACATATGCATTATATCAAATTTGTAGACATATTACTCTGTTTTTATACTGAACAGAATAGAACAGCTATTTTATTTTTGACTTGTACATCTGACATACATGTATATTAACAATTTTACAACACATACTAACATAAATCACTATTTTATGATATTTTCAGATAAAGATTGGTGGAATGTAAGGTCACACATGTGTGAAGAGCTCTCTATCGTATTTCTGTCTGGTCATGCTAGCCGGAACAAACCAAGGGAGATAATTATACCTATGACATGTGACACTCAGCTTAGTCCTGCTCAAATACAAACATATATACATACAGTGAAATTACCAGATCAGAAAAGTAACAGGTAAGCTTTTTGACATTAGAATTCCAAAAAATAAAACATTTTCAGAATTTTAAAGATCCTAACAAGATTTCTAATTTAAGCTTTAAGCTTAGGTACCCCACCGAGATATTTTTTGACAATCTGGGACTAGAATATTTTTATCCAGTTTTTTAATTTATTCCAATGATATGTGTGCAAAATTACAGATCATTTGTTTACTCAAGTTTTCTAGCATAATTTTTTTGTGTGCAAAATTACTTACAAATGAAAAGCACTTAAATGCTTTTAATTAACTCAAACCGGGCTAATAATATTGATTTTCAATTTAATTTTGAGCATAACTGTTTAGAATCTTTTTTAAAAATATTTTTCTGTTTTTAGTGCCCCAATTGATTTTTGTAAGGATTTTAAATTTCATGTTTTTTTTTAAGCTTTTGGACCTCAGTGGCGTTCCTTTAAGATTCTCAAAACTAATAAGAGCTGAGATCTCTAAGTTTTATATATAACAGATATTAGGAATATCTTCTCTTAAAATAAATTATCATTTTCTACAATTTCAAGTCTTACATATATAAAGAATGCTTTTATTTAGTTTAAAACCAAACAGATTGCTGACAGGATGTCTGTGGTTCACACAGGGGCCCACATTTTAAATTTCTGACAGGATGTCTGTGGTTCACACAGAGGCCTACATTTTATTGCTGACAGGATGTCTGTGGTTCACACAGAGGCCTACATTTTATTGCTGACAGGATGTCTGTGGTTCACACAGGGGCCCACATTTCTGTCTAAGAGGATCAGCGTTCCTCTTTTTTTACCGGTAAAGATAAAAACTCTGTATGACCCTGTATTATCAGTGTTGTTAAAACTTGCAACCAAACAAAAACAAAAGATCTTAATGTCTTCAATGAAATGCATGTGGATTGTTTTGTTATTTATTAGTTTATTATTATTTCAGTATCATATTGGCTATATGTGGAGGGGATTCTGGAACTGTTTATTACAGATTAACAGATGGTTTGGTGACCCCTGACCCACCAGAACTCACAGAGTGGAAAAAATATAGGTAGTTTATAACTAAATTAGTTTGAAAGTTTAAAGTATGTGTGGGATTAATGTGTTAAAACTCTGCTAATTCCATGAATCCCTAAGAACATTTTTAAACAGTATTTCAGTACAGCCTTCAAGGGTTGATATTTTTTCAGGTTATATATGTCTTGAAGAGTCCATTGCCTATCTCAATACGAATAACATTGGTTTTGTAATCCAGAGTTGGTGGCTTGATCCTTTAGCCAGGCAAGATTTCTCTGTGACAGTTGATTATGATATTGAACATCAAATGTAATGGTCTTTTGTCCAGATATCATGCAGGATTAGTTGTTGGTCACTTTCAGAGAAATTGGTAATTACTGGTTAGTTATCCAAGGAAGGCAAGTTAGGTGGTCTGTATGCTGACATATAGTGATGGAAATCGGATGAAATTTGTCCCAATCGATCATCGGTTCAATCGGATGAGACATAATCGATAACTTTCCGATTAAAGTCGCATTAAAAAGAAATAGGGAAGAAACATTTCTTCCCAAGGCATTTGATTATATTCAGTAACATGAACTTCATTTAGCACTTTTCAACACAGTTTTAACCCTATATAGTTATAATTTTACAAAATAGATTTAATTTTCAAATGATGTCAAATAATTACATTCACATCACATTATATTACAATTGTTTTATTCACGTATTGATCATATTCAACTTCAAATTGTCTCTGAGATAATTTTTTTGCGATCAGCGAGGTGTTCCTAAAAGAAAATTACCGTCATAATTAATTCCCTTTGATACTTTAAACATTTTCTACGACATCGTGGAACAAATTTTTGGGAATCGATTATTGTCGCTTTACATAACAGTAACTGATTATCGGCGACTTGCGACAATCGGAACATCACTACTGACATATGACCAAAAATGTATAGAGATCAGCTGCATATAACGGGACACACAAGCATGTCTTGAACACTATAATTACCTATTTATTATATTTGTAATACTGGTTTTAGTATCTGTTTATCAGGTTTCATTTGTTTTGTGTGAAACATTTCTACATTAATATGTACATGTGTATATTTCAGGCGTGATGAAATGCAAGACTTGAAGCGTCACCATATAAGTGAACAGACTGCCATGTATATAAACAGAAAACAGGCAAAAATTTCAACAGAAGAGACACAGGTCAATGATAATACCTGAAAACTGGTAGAACATTTTATATCAACTGAAAAACAACTCTTCTACCTCATACAAAATAAAATTGTATTCAGTGGAAAATAATATACAAACGGCACAGGCATGTGATTAAGGCCTTTTCCTAATGAACAAAATTGTTGAACATTTCCCCACAAACCAGGTTGTAGAAGAAGATAAATTTTGACTGGTTGTCAGTATTAAAAGTGAACATATTCAGGAAAACGTTTATATAATTCAAAAGAATTATGATAGTTTTTTTATATGATTTAAGTTCAACATTTAGCTTGGTTATTCAGAAAATAGTACTTTCTCTGGTATTAGCATAACTCTTTGTTATACTATGAATTCACTTAAATGCATGGATATGAAATTTTGTAGTTTTGTCACAAAGAACAATTTTGTGGGTACTTAAATTTGTGGACTGTTTATTTTTCCAAAAGGTAAAATGTAAATAATATGAAGATAAGTAATCTTAAACCAGACTAAATGAAATTTCATTGCATCTTAAAGTTGTTGATTGACCTATCCACAAAACCAAAAAAATTAGTGCACCACAAACAATAATGATTTTACAGTAGTTTTTCTTGCAGCTTCAGATCTTATGAAACACACTTAACTTCACATTTGAGTTTATACATGTAAAACTGTTTGTCCATAACTCAAGCATGGTTTGTCAATGAATTATTCTCCTTTGTGAGAATTGTTATCCTTTGTCAAATTGTGAGAATTATTCCCCTTTCTCAAATTGTGACAGTTATTTCCCTTTGTCAAATAGTAAGAGTTTCCCTTTGTCAAATTGCAATAGTTATTCCCCTTTCTCAAATTGTGAGAGTTATTGCCCTTTGTTAAATCTTTTGTTCTTGTTAAACTATCCAGCCCTGATGATAGTTAAGCAATTTGATTTTCATTACAAGAAACATGTTTGTTACTTCTGTTTATACATGAACTCTGTAAGTGGCTTAGTATTTGCAGACTTATAGTTAAAGTTCATCAGCATGTGTTAATGTACATGTATATGGAGACAATATTGACTTCCTAAAGTGCATGTTTAATTATTATAATTATGTGTGTTTTATAGATATGTGTTGACTTATTATAATGCCAATAAAATTTCATGACTTCATTGTATAGAAAATAAAAATAATGAAAGTTTATAGAGTGCAATTCTTTATTAGTATATTTTACATTTTAAAAATATTCCTGAAACTCCTTTTAACATGTTCATTCATGTTCATTCTTAAAAAACAGTAATGAGTATGCCTCAAGATTCATGCTTGTTTTCATGGAAATTTTGAAATTGTATTCAAAGGTGAAAATTTGTCAAGTGAAGAAAGTAGGGATGGCAACGAGTTACCGGTTAACCGAGTACTCGATCGAAAATACAATTATCAGTTATCAAAATTGATATTCGATTACTTGGAAAAAATATTTAATTCTACTTTTTTGCAATTTAGAAAGATTAGTTCAGAAATTCGGAAATGTACATGTATCTGTATAAATACTTGTTAAATGCAATCAAAACATCCTTGCAGAGGTGTGAAAATTATATCGTAAGTTTAACGAGGCGATCAGCAGTTTGACTGAACACAGTCCTGTGTTGTTTACATCATTCGGCCTCTTATGATATTTAATCACCTTTAAATATTAGACAGTTTGTAGCCGAAACTTGTGAATTATAAAAACCTATGTAGCATGCAGACGGTGTTGATATTGTGAGATCATTGCAAGTCAACCGAGTAACCGAGTACTTTATCGGAAAAATGACCGAGTACTCGAGTATTGATTTTGGTATTCGTTGCCATCCATAGAAGAAAGTAATTTACACGTCATTACAAACGTGCCTTTTTCAACCCACTTAAGTTATCAAATAAATGTCAAAATATGCTAGAATAGCCCTTACTGTGCTACATGTTATCCTGCTGTAGATATATGGTGACAAATTTATAGATACTAAAAATCTGTCATTTATTGCATATAACATGAATTGTGAATACCTTTATTTTTCTTAAAATCATTTTTGTCAAAGCAGATTTAGCATCAAGCGGTTCCTTATATATTTGCCACTTTGCTTTGTCAGGTACCACTGTTAGTTCAAGTTGTGTCTTCTAACATTATTGAACAATACTTCTTAGTTAGAGAAAACAAAAATTCTCCCTTCCAAAAGTCCTCACCTTATTTTAACTCCGAGATTAATTGTCTTCTTTGGATGAAAGTTTGTTGTTCACTGCTATGAAAACAATTTTTATTTGTTTGGGTCGTCAGACCAAACAAATAATGGTAGCGAAATTTCAGACCCTGATGCTGTTAAATGCAAATGCTGAAAGAAGTCCTCTTTTTTTGAAGCGGTTACTTCCCTTTATATGTACACTAATGCCGAAAAATTCAGGGGATATCACTGCGTAGAGATTGTCAAATGACAGGCGTATTAATTTTCAAGCGAAATAGTTACCGAATGGTCGAAGATTTCTAATATTGTTTTATTCTTTATAGATCTACATGCTTATAGTAAGCTCCATGATTATTTACATCTGTGTTAAACAACAGTTAGCGTCGAAATAATAAGGGTTACAAACCCTTATTTAGAATAATATGGTTTTCTTTAGGCTCTTAACATATAACTTCACCGTGGCCGAGGGGTTTCCGTTTGTACGCTCGCTTAGGAAGCGAGAGGTCTGGAGTTCAAATCCCAGTTAAGGCATCTCATTTTTTTTTCAAATAAACATTGAATTGAATATCAGTGTTGCAATTAATCTTATAGCCAATTTACTGCTTTCAGGACTGTTTAATAAAACCACATTATGCTAGATTCCCTACAAGTGTCAACTTAAATTGATTGCAAATAGAATTCTATATTTTATTTACATTTAGATCAATCACTTTTACCTTGATTTTTACTGTTTCATGTGGTCTCTCTGATCTAAGGGAGGTAACTATTTAAGTATTTAACATTAAAACTTATGCAGTTACTTCCCCTGGAGAAATATTTCGTCTACAGTATTTTTACAAAATTAGTATTATTGTATTAACCATATACACAGGTTTCGGTTTTGGATAATTCAACAAATTTGTGTAGGAATGTGTAATTATGGATTGCAACGATTTTAATAAGTAAGTATAACGAATAATAATCCTTTGAAATTATCAAATAAACTACGAAATATTTTATGTGATTTCAATTTTCGCTAATTAAAATTGACAGGTGCCCGATTATGAGAAAAAATAACTCGAACGCCGTTTCGTTGGTAACATGACGCTTTTTTTATGCATGAATTTTCAATTTCATTGATTTTGAAAAAATGGACAAAAACGTGTTTCAAAATGAGGTGGCACGAACATTCACATAGCAGAATACCTTAGCAAAATCTAACCGAATCTATAAGGATTTCAAACACTGCTAACACTGGTATAAATAAGGAAATATGTCATTCATTGTCAACTTGTGGACTGACTATATGCAACATGTATATTTTTATTGACTATTTTTGTTAGTGAGTAGTGTACTTCAGTGAGTAAAACAATCTCGTCTCACTAGTGTTTTGATGAAGTGTAAGGCAACATAAAGATGATTTCCCCTTCAAGTATTGATTTGATATGTCAATCATGCATGTCCTGACATGATTTTTAAAGTGTCTGTTTTATTAGGTTTTTCTACTAGTATTAAAATAACATGTATTATAGGCTTAAAGGTTCATGTGGAGATCATTAAATGAATATAAATGTTAGAAATTATTTTAGTTAGTAATTATTTATTTTTATATTTATTGATTTTAATATCATAGATCTAATTCATATTATGGAATAACTTTTTTAGGGTCAATTAACATCTAGTGAATAGTCCAATTAACTGTACTTTAATCAAAAGCAAAAACTTGCATGGTGTAATCATATTAGTGAACTTTTTAACACTCACAATTGGAAAAGAATGAAACAATTGTCAGTGCTGAAAAATGACAATTAAAATTTAATAAATGTCATTAATGAGGAACCTCCTCATAGGGATGCAGTCATGGTGGCATGCACTTTCTGATAATGAATAAAATTATGTGCACAAATTAATCGGTAAACATGTATGAGAGTGAGGAATATTTTACTTATGATCCCTGCTATTATTAAATAAATGAAATAATAAAACATCATGTCATAAGTAAGACTACTGAGGAGTCTGATATGTAAAATAATTTAATCAACCCGAAGCATGCTGGGGGATACAGAATCTACCCATGCAACCAGTGCAGACAAAGATCAGCCCACACATCTATCTGTTTGCTTTTCAGTCTTTACATGAAAATTTCCCTAAAATGAACAATGATTTTTTTAAAATTGAAAAAAAATGGACATGTCCAACTGTAACGTGTACCGAGCGGATGTACAACGAATATTTAATAAATTTTTCTTTGGGCTACCTGCCGTTTGATTAGATACAAATGATTATGAAATTATCATATATCATAAACAATCAGCTTGAATCAATACTCCAAAATACACTATTAAATTCTCAAAAGTCACATTTACAAAATAACACTATGAAATAATTCAAAAGCTATAGATATCACGCTGCAACCCGATAATTTCCTATAGTCCAGCAACTACCTCCCTATCTATGAAGCGAGGCTTCTATTTAGATAGAAAGATAAGCTGCTGGTAGGGATTTACAACAAAGTTCCAACTATACAAAGCTTATTCGTTTTAAATCTACCTCTGGATTTTTAATACCTATATGTTACCAATTTTCTGATAGCGAGGCTTTCAGGAAATGTGGTGGTCTATAAGTAACCAGAGTCAAATACAATTTCACAACTAAACTATATCGACACTATATCCATGAAGCTAGGCTTCAATTGGATAAACAAGGGTATTTAGTTTTGCCAATTCTTCTTTTCTACCTATGAAGCTAGGCTTCAGTTAGGTAGACGAAATTATCCTCTTTGTATGAAGCGAGGCTTCAATTACATAAAGTAACCTGGTGCCGGTGAATTCCTCTGCAGACTGAATAATTTTGATCTAATCGCCGTATTTATACCTGCTGAGATGATCGCTCAAGCATGACTTAATTTTCATTGGCTGATTAGAATGATCACTATCACTGAGACGATTATTATATTATATGATATAAAACGTTTATTGAAAATACGTATACTAAACGTATATTGTAAAGTACCGTAAACTTAAATACATTGTCGCAACATAAACAATTAACATAATAGTAAAGTTACACTAAAATCATTTCAGCAAACGATAATCTTTAATAAAATCTAGCTTAGTAAAAATGTCAAAACGTTACACTACCCACGCCTCCGTTTTACATGCGCCCCGCATGAACATACAACATACTTTTTTAATGCCACTAACAATTTATGGCATGCACAACTTTCGAACTTTAGATTCCGTAACTTTATGTATTCTTCTACAGTGCTGTCTTATATAAGATTTCTTTTTAAATTTCATTCCACAAAAATGACACATCACACGATTACAACCTATCGGACCTTTACATTTCAATTGTATCTTTTTACCATTGGCTGTCAACTGATTATTCGGAACATCTATTACAATAGTACTTGCTGTCATAAAATCTAATCCTAATATTGCATCTTCCTCTATGTCAGAAACTATAAAAGGATTCGTCGAAATTTCATTATTCAATTTAATATCTAAATGTGTCCTACCTTTTATTTCTAAAGGTTTTCCAGAAGCATTTACAATATTTGTTTCAAACGGTTCTAAATTTACTGGAAACTGACATCTATTTATAAAACTTGAAGAAATAATTGAAAGTGTTGCACCAGTATCAATTAAACAATTAGCTTTGATGCCATTTATTGTAGCTTCAACAAATAATCCTGAACCACACGAATTAGACAATTTTTCACAATCTTTTTCTAACACATTAATTTTTCGTTTCGATCTGCCACTGAACTTTCGACAATTGTATTTATTATGACCTTTCTTACCACACTCATAACAATTCAAACTATTTGTATTTGGCTCATTAGCAAATGTTCTTGAAGACGTTCTATTATTTTGATTTTGCTTTGAAGTATTTCGGTTTCTTTTATCAAAAATCTAAAAATTATTTTTGCGTCGAAACATTGATAACATATTCTTCATTTTCTCTTTTTAGGCTATCTAACTTGCTATCTTGACTTTTCGAACACTCATACTGATCAGAATTTAATTTTCTCATATAACCACAGGTTTCATTGGATTTTCGATCCGCACTGTTGAAAGCCTCAAGCTCAACAGCGTGTCTCACTGCTTCATTCAAGCTAGTAGGAAGAGCTTGTTTTATTCTAAGCCCCATATCCGAGTTAACCAAAGAATCTATGAATTGTTCTTTCGCTAAAGATTCTTTCACATCTGATGGTGCTGAAGGGTATGCTAAATTAGTCAAACGTCTTATGTCCTGCCCCATCTCAGATAAAGATTCTTTAGCTTTTGTCTTCTTTTTCTTAGTTGAGCTCTATATAATTCAGTGTGATTGGGTGGTGAAAACCTTTCTTGTAATGCTAATACAAGTTCATCATAATTCGGTGATTTGCTTGTCAGATTGCCAAATACACCCTGAGCTTGACCTCTTAATAAAACAGATAAATAAAGACCTTTTTCTTTGTTTGTCCATTGATTTATTTCTGAACATGCTTCAAAATGCGCTTTATAGTCTATCCATGAGCTAGTTCCATCATACGTAGTTGGCTTCATCATAACACTTCGTTTTGAATTTGAGTTTTTAGGGTCACGTTTTATTTCTGTTGAATTTGAAGTATCCAATTGTATGTTGCTGTGTAAGGTCTCTGTTTTATTTGCTGGTTGTGATTTTCTCTTTCGAAAGGTAACAAATCGATCTCTCGGATAATTTAAATCAGAGCCCCAAGAAGATTCCGTAAACCTTTGTTTTTCAACTAATGGGGTTAAGACACTTTCTATTTTAAAGGGCTTTTTATCTGGGGTCGGTGGTTAGAAACGTCGCCTTCTTTCTGATAGAGGTGTTGCATATTGTCTTGTTAAAAATTTCGGTGTTGACGTTTGTTTGTCTTCATAGTTTGAGTCATATTGATTTTGAAAAGATAACTGCATACTGTCAATCTGTCTTTCAAGTATTGATATTTCATTTTGCAATTTCAAAGCTTCATTTTGGTGCTGCAAATCTCTGAGTCTTTCGTGCAACAATGTAAGCTCATTCTCATGACTATTATCTTTACTCTCAGCCATTGTTAACGAAATTTATTTTAACGTGTGGGTCTAGATAATGGTGTTTTTATCTATATTATCCCACCGCTGCCACCAATTTTTGTAACGTGTACCGAGCGGATGTACAACGAATATTTAATAAATTTTTCTTTGGGCTACCTGCCGTTTGATTAGATACAAATGATTATGAAATTATCATATATCATAAACAATCAGCTTGAATTAATACTCCAAAATACACTATTAAATTCTCAAAAGTCACATTTACAAAATAACACTATGGAATAATTCAAAAGCTATAGATATCACGCTGCAACCCGATAATTTCCTATAGTCCAGCAACTACCTGACCCTATCTATGAAGCGAGGCTTCTATTTAGATAGAAAGATAAGCTGCTGGTAGCGATTTACAACAAAGTTCCAACTATACAAAGCTTATTCGTTTTAAATCTACCTCTGGATTTTTAATACCTATATGTTACCAATTTTCTGATAGCGAGGCTTTCAGGAAATGTGGTGGTCTATAAGTAACCAGAGTCAAATACAATTTCACAACTAAACTATATCGACACTATATCCATGAAGCTAGGCTTCAATTGGATAAACAAGGGTATTTAGTTTTGCCAATTCTTCTTTTCTACCTATGAAGCTAGGCTTCAGTTAGGTAGACGAAATTATCCTCTTTGTATGAAGCGAGGCTTCAATTACATAAAGTAACCTGGTGCCGGTGAATTCCTCTGCAGACTGAATAATTTTGATCTAATCGCCCCCGATATTATATACTGCTGAGATGATCGCTCAAGCATGACTTAATTTTCATTGGCTGATTAGAATGATCACTATCACTGAGACGATTATTATATTATATGAATATAAACGTTTATTGAAAATACGTATACTAAACGTATATTGTAAAGTACCGTAAACTAAAATACATTGTCGCAACATAAACAATTAACATAATAGTAAAGTTACACTAAAATAATTTCAGCAAACGATAATCTTTAATAAAATCTAGCTTGGTAAAAATGTCAAAACGTTACACAACATCCATTTTTAGATATTTTACACATTCTCTTGATTTACTTGTTTATTTTACACATTAATTAGGGTAAATACACAGATATATGAGTCCACAGATACAATGTTGCTACATTGTATTTCAGTCTCATGGCAAGGTATTCATATCTCCTTTTACATTTTGAGTGAAGATTTACTAAATTTTCTTTTTATATTAATTATAATATGATACTATTCTTAAATTAATATCATGTATCATTTCATTAATACTTTAACAGTCCTCGTCACTGTTTTATTATTCTATATCTCTAGAACAGACACCACCCTGTAGAACACATTTAGCAACAAAAATCCAACCTTAATATTTAAACATATAATTTATAGGAAAATAAAATGGATCAGGGTGATAAAATTCTTGTGGAATATTGTAGGGCTTACTGTCTTGAATAATAAAAACTATTTAGATATCCTAAACATGCCTCAAATCATTCAAAATCAATTTAAGGGCCATTGAAGACCTATTATCAATGAATTATTGATTTAAATACTGCAGCTTATGAATA
This sequence comes from Ruditapes philippinarum, assembly GCF_026571515.1. Classification (NCBI taxonomy): domain Eukaryota; kingdom Metazoa; phylum Mollusca; class Bivalvia; order Venerida; family Veneridae; genus Ruditapes; species Ruditapes philippinarum. Next base: position 332,672 of record NW_026860878.1, read on the forward strand.
AGAAGTTCACATTGCAATAAGATACGGGCCTGATACGCGTTCTATGGCAAAGTTTTTTTTTCAAAATCAGGTGATAAAAATGTGTCTTCTAGTGTTTAAGGTTTTAATATCAAATTGAATATTATTCAAGTGGTAAATACCTTTATTTAAGAATTATTTACATGTTGAATAATCAATTTGGCTGACTACATGAGGCAATTAATTCAAATAGATTTGGTATTTAAATCGGGGGAGTGTTCAAACCTTAATCACTAAGAGAAGCAGTTTAAAAGATTTTTGTGATTCACAATTTCACAAGTTTGTGATCATCAGACATACAAAGTTGCTTTATCTGCTGGAATAAGTTTCAACATGATAGGTTTTTTTTATCTTAATCTAGGTCAACCTGTATGGACAAAATAATAAAGTTATAGTGATTGTTATTAAATTGGACAGGATATTATATTGTTTTGTTAGGAGTAATCCTCTAAAATCCTTAATAATCCTTGAAAAGGTGACATTTTAAATTATTTTTCATTTATTTGCCATGTATGGGAACTTTTATTATTCCCAAAATAGTATGTGCATGGATTTTGTTGAAACATTGACAAAAAGTTTGGACTTAGTAAAATTAAAAGTTATTTTACAGACTTAGTGAAAATATAGAAAAAAATCCTTTAAAAATTGACTTATAAGTTTAGTTGATAACATAGATAAGTCCATTTTCAGAAGGAATTTTTATCTGTGGAATTTGGATGTATTATAATTCTATAAGTGGATTGATTTTGGATGGTTTCCAAATTAGATTGAGATTGATTTAACAAGTTCAAAACAAATATCTACAGAATTTTGTTTGTTTAGATGAGTTTTGTTTGTGAAACAGTTGTATAGGTGATCATTACATGTATTATGCAGTGAGTGAATATTTTTCATCTTCTTCTTTTTCTTCTTCTTATATAATGATGATAATAATAATAATAATATTATTATTATTCATTATCATTATTATTCATTATTATTATTATCATTATTATTATTATACAAGTATTTAAACTTTATAACCATTTTTTAAAATACTAATTTTATACTTGTATAATAATAATAATGATAATAATAATAATAATTATAATATTATTATTATTATTATTCATTTTCATTATTATTCATCATTATTATTATCATTATTATTATTATACAAGTATAAATTAGTATTTTAAAAAATGGTTATAAAGTTTGAAGGTATTCATATTTAATTTTTTGAATATCTTGTAGCTTTCGAAAGTTTGTGTACAATTTTAAATCCTTCATAATCCTAAAAACATTATGGTAATGTTTAATCAAGAAAATCATTATGTCAGTGTTGGTTGTGTTAACATTTATATATTTATTTTTCATAAAGTATTCTGAAAAATAATGCTAGTTTTTGAAATGAAAAACAAATGACTAAAATGCTTTTATCTTTAAGTTTGTGTATTGTTTTTGTTATAACATTTAAACATAGATTCAAGTGTAGTTTTGGACATAAGCAATACTGTGATATAATCTTGGTATATCAAATGTTACTGCATGTTGATTCAAGTAAGATTTCTGTGTCCTAAGGGCATTTAAAAACAGTCTTGGTAGCAAAGCTGCAGTAAGCACATCTGAACTTAACAGTGTTTATCAATAATTATTAATTGAATACTGAATGTATCAAAATGTATTTTAATTAACAATCAATATATTTGTTGTCAGGGAAGGTTTTATTCAAATATGACATTCTAAGATTATTTTATTATTTATATTTATTATAAATACCGGTATATACCTTTAGTAAAAAAAAAAATAATATTCAATAATTGTAATTATGTTTTTTGAAAATGATTGAAAATGTATTTGGCTGATGATACATGACTGTATTATGCACAACAAGTATTGGAAGCGCTACCAAAATTATGGAGTTCTGTGGTTTTCTTATTTTTCTTTTCTTTTGTTTTTATTTTTAACACTGTGTAAGGAACATTTATCACATTTTGATACCTTAAGTACTATTTTTTTTCCACTTGCTATTACATGTATGTCAACATAAACAATAATAATTAAACATAATTCTTTTACTTCTACTTTATAGATCATGATGGAACTGAGGAAGTATTAAGCTTGACAGAATTATGTGAAAATTTGGCAAATAGAGTTGACTACAACAAAGTGAGTGACAGGCAATGAAATAACTGGAAATAATACATGTAAAAAGTATGGCATTTCTTGGAGGCTACAGTGAAGATTTTGATCTAGATGACGATGGAATTTTACGAGATTCTGTGGAATGTAAGTACAAAATGTATCTTGTTGAAAAAAAGTAAACCAAAATGGTCTACAACAAGCTTAAAACATAACTGTAAAGTTAATTATACATGTATATGTATGTATATATCGGAAAAGTACAAATAGTGTCTGTATTATCAGGGCCCTCGATCAACCAAATCTGCGGCCGATATTCGGCCGCAGTCCCCCACCAAAATAGTATGTTTTTTTCCCCCTAACAGAGGTAAAAATTCCCCATCAAAACATAAAGTGTTAAAGAAAAAAAAAGAAAACTAATGTTGTTTTTGCAAATTAAAATCCATCTATTTGACGTCTATTTTGTAAATGGAATATCGTACAGTACATGTCTGCACGTTTCCGTTTGTTTTTTCCCCCAAAATCTACCTATTTGACCATAAAAGAAAAAGAGGAAAATTCCCCCCATACACCAAAATTCCCCCTGCTGAGGGTAGCGACCCGCTTCCCCCAAATTGGATTGAGGGCCCTGATTATTAAAGCAGCATGTCTCCAGATTTAGGCTAATTTTTACGAAAATTTTGAAAATGTCTTTTTATTAATAAAGTAAAATGTTGTGAATTTTACAAAGAAATTAGAGCAATTTACTTATTACAAACAGCATCCACCTAAATTACCAAAAAGAGGTCAAAAATATGCTAAAATAGCAATATCTTGGTTTGAAAAATGTTTGATATGGGCTAATAATTATGGTATAAAATGATTCTTCATCAAGTTAATGCAAGAATATGTAACATTTCAGCTGGGGGACATTGGATGGACTGTATAATTGATAATAAAAGTAAGCTTAACATGCACTGTGTTTGAGAGATACTTATGTTTTTGTAGAGCTATGTGTGTTTTCAGAAAGATAGTGTTTTTTTTCAAATGACCTTTTTTCAAAGGGAGGTTTTTTTTCCCTTACATGGTGGCACAAAAAATAAGAAGCTTTGTGTTTCAGAAACAAAATACACATAAATTTAATTTTTTACATTTTAGCAATAATTTATTGATCAATTCACTAATTCAATAATGTCTTGGTTTTTTCAATAATTAATTTATCTTTTAAATAATTTATGAATCATGTCTCTTTCATGATTATAGGTAACATAAGATGTTTCAACTGACCTTGAGACATGGTACTTTTAATGAGACTTATCTAATTAAAGATTTATTTTTCCATATCATAACTATCCTTTATTGTTGTTTTAAATGACCTAAAATTTTGAGCTAAAATTTTTTATTTACTGTGAGTGCCATAATTATTCTATCTATATTGTCACAATAAAGTTACAATGTTCGATCATTTTAGGTGGTTAAGGTATCTGTTCCTTTAAGATGAGCGCATTTGTTGCCACAACCATGTTCCCTAAAATATGTGTAACAACAAAACTTGTTAGTTCCAGGAAGCCAAGTCAAGAATGCTTTGCTTTAAATATTTTAATGCACAATCAAGCTTTATAGATAATTAACCAATTGTTACTGGGTAATTGTGATTTCTATTTACCCTAAACACTATTATAGTAACATTGTTTATACTGTAATTGTATAGTATTCTCTAATGTGATTCATTATCAAATATAATTATTGTGTCTGGATTGCTATCAAGAAAAAAGAGGATTTATTAAAACCCAAACTTAGACAAAACAAATCTCTGAACATCTCCAATACTACAGAAATACTGGAGTCATTGATATTTCGCACAGATTTGGTTTTAAAAAAGAAATATTATAATATGATAATACAGTAACGTACACAATTGAAGATGAATTTCAGATACTGTTTTGTTTGCTATGTTATAATAAGCCAATCTGAGCAATTTATGAGCCAAAATAATAGTACTTGATAGCTCTACAAACACCTTGATTCCTTGCCAAAAGGTGTATCAAGTAGTTAAATCAGGTGTAAAATTCGCATGACTATGTCAAACTTGGCAGATGGTCAAGTCAAAGGATCATGTATGGTCAACTTAATACAGAGAAATTACACTTCATACAGTGACCCTGACAGTATAGAAAAAAATTATAGTAAATTATACTTGAAATGTTAAAAATCAGGCTTAATGATTGTTAAACAATTAATTTTTGGAGCATTTTCAAGAATTTCTGTCAAAATGAAAGAGATTTTTTTGCATTTATGCTAGTAGTTCTTATGAATGGGCTCTGGCAAAAACACTTATTTTATGTGAAATAAATGGTCTGTATACCATTATTAAAGTAGTATTTTAGCAATGTTTACTTTTAAGAGTACATTTATGCTTCTTATAAAGTTTTAAATAACCATCAGACTGCTTGTTATTAAATGACTGCATGATACCTGAGTATAAATTTTCATTCTGTCCATTACTATAAAATTAATATGATGAACTGTGATAAGATTGGTAAGGGGGAGATTATAGTAATAGCAGTTAAAATGTCTGTGCCTGTCATCACAGGGATCATAGGTTAGAGCCCTACTGTCAAAGGCACGCCTCCTTTATTTTCTAATGTGGCACCAGTCAGTCCTGAGATTGGTTTATCTTTTAACACAGTTGAGCTTAAATACATCATGAACTTAAAAAAATAGAACCAATTAGAAAAGATTGATACCTGGTTATGTTAAACTATATTTTTTTTAACAGTTTTATGTGTGAAACAGCTAGTTTATTTGTTTAACTGAAAATGATACCAAAAATCATTATTAAGTGATTTCTTACTTGTAAATTTTGCTTGCTCATTCTCTGTTTACACAATTATTTGTTCTGTTATAAAATAATATAAAAGACAGGTTGCTTTGGCTCAAATGAGAGAACTGTTTGATGTTTGATTTTGATATAATGAGGTATAAAATGGCCTAATGTACTAATATTGATGTAAACATTAGATGGTAAAAATAATGTTTGCTTGCTCTTTGACTCTATCTTTGGTTGTTTCCTATATCGAAGTACTTGAACAGTTGTGTTTTATTGGGAACTTCATTACATTGTAGTGTTGTGCATTTTCTTGGAAAGTTTATCTCTCTAATTTATAAGGAGGTTAGGGGTTGTGTGGTTGGCATAAGGAGATGTGTGTTGAGGGGATGGGGTGGGGTGGTGTTGGGGGTAAAGCATTTGCTATTTGTAACATTTGCACAGAAAGTGGAAGAAATTATCAAATTTTTTATCCCATGTGTGTCCCTGACTGTCCCTGAACTGCTGTGTCAATGTTGTGGCTTCGTTTGGCACAAAACTAGTTGAGAAATGTCCAACTCACATTGCAGAGACAGTGAATTTGTATTTTCACAGGCCTTTACAGGATGTTAGTTCAAATGACAGAGACCCAACTATAATTCCTCAGGAATGTTGGTCCAGGGGTTACATTGGACTGGTGTTTATTATATTTGCCCTTTCCTCCATGTAAATCATCCTATTGATCACTTGAAGGATTATGATGCTTGTGTAGACATACAAATTGTCATAGAAAAACTTGTGACATGTCTGTTAACAATCAGCTCACTTACTGGAAATCACTAAAGTCGTTGTCCCCCTTTTGACCAACCACTTCCTTACCATGGCTTTTTCTTACAAATGAAATCAGAAGTTTACCATGTCATTTAATAGTTTTGAATTCTAGAGAAAAGCTATTTGCTCCTTCAGGTAGAATAGTTCAACACAAATAAAAGGAATTGACAATATTTCAATTATATTTCTATTTATATAAACTTTGATCATTTTAATATACAGTACAAGGTGCGATTATGTGTATTTTTTTTCTTTGATCGGAATTCAATCAACAACCAATTAAGATATATACCATGTACACAATTTTCACTCTATTTGAAATAGTTTAAATTGTTAATGTAATCATTTTATACGTAGATAGTTGAATAGAACCAGAATTAAAGGCCCGTTTGATCGGAAAAATTCTTTTCACAGTATTGCTGTCACATATTTTGAAAATGGCTTAATGATCTTAAATGGCAGAGGGTTTTTACCTATAGAAATAAGGGAATCTTCGGCCAGTTGGAGGAAACATTTATACTAAGGATTTACTATATTGAAGCTTCAGTTTTGAATAGATTTTAATATATCAGGGGGGGATATTTGTGATCCTTGAACTTATTGAAGTCTCTCATTTTACTGTGATTTATTATATTTGTCAACGTACATTATATCTTATATAGATAGGTATGTATATATTTAAAAGTTGTTTATTGAAGGTGATATTCTGGATAAGGGACTTTGATAAAATACTTTGTGTGGAAGTATAAAGAGAAAGGAAATAAATGTGGGATAGTTTCATTTTAAGAAAGGAATTTAGCACTGGAGTCTTTAAGGATTGGAGTTTTTAAAGTATAGTTTTTAAAATAGAATCATTTTTTAGCAGGATTATTTGATTATCATAAAATTAATATGCAGCAGCAATAGGTATAATATATAACAAAACCAAATGTTTTATTTTTCATGGTGTTAACTTTAGCAGTGCATTAGGCGTGGATGACTGCAATTTAGTTAGGAGTGGTCAATATGTAATTATTTTGAGATGCAGGTTTATTGTAACATAACATAGAAAGATATGTAATACTTAATTGTACCTTTAGTTACTGGACTCGCAAAATTGATGATTAATCCATACAGAACACAATTAATTTGTCGAACTGACTTGCCCTTCTTTCATTTAGCTTTTATCCTGCTGGAACTGTTTGTTACCAACCATTGCCATGAGTACAGAGCCGGCGTCCAGCTAGCAATTCTGTGCACCGTCTGCCCAAGCTGACTGTACTGCGGGTGGAGCTAAATTTTTGTATTTTGGTAAATCCCTTAAACTTAGAATGGAGTGTTCTAAATTCAAAGCAGGGCAAATACATTATACAAATACTGCAGGTCATAGGTTCTTATTTAAAGGAATTCCATGTTTGGGTAGTCAAAATTTATAGTGCCTGGCCAGATTCTGTTCTGAACCTCTTTGTAATTCACTTAGATACCTACATGTAGACAACTACATTTTCAATGAACAGCGCCTTCGACCTGTTTGATTTGATTTTCTTTAAAGAGTAAAGATACATGTATCAAAAGCAAAAAAAAGCATCTATCTTTAATTATGATAATTGATCTTTAAAGAACTTTCAAATTTCTGTTAATCTAAGTTTTCTTGTTCAAATATCGCTATTATTAATTATTTCATAACTTTTCAACAAAAGATTTTATTTGTTCTTCAAAAATCCATCACTATCATGATTTGTTACTGCTGTTAAAGTAGGAAAGCTTTTAATTGAGCTCCACTGAGTGAGGTCCAAAAGCCTGAAAACATTAAATTTTAATTTCTTGCATAGATTAGTTGTGGCACTTAAAACAGGAAGATTTGTAAAAGATAACTAAGAAATATTCTCAGAAGTACATTGAAAATCTTATTTTTGTGCTATTCTCAGTCTGATTTGAGTAAATAGGCTTTGCAATTTTTTTCACAATTTTAATAAAATAATTATTCTGGAAAAGCAGTGAGCTGAAATTTTGCATGCAAGTTGTTGGTCTTAGACCTACTAGTATGTTAAATGAAACATTGATCTCAAAAAAAAATATTTCCAGTCCCGTCATGTCAAAAAACCTTGGTGGAATCCCTTTAAAAACAGCATTTTATTTACTGCTCAAACGAAAATTAGTGCTCTTAAAGTTATTGATTGCTTAATAGTGGCGATTTTCAGGTTAAAAGTAATAAAATCTGGTTCCAACATCAATAAACCCTCGGTTTATTTAATTGTTATTATTCTATTATTCATACAGATAATTGTCAAGTATTTATTGAATGTTTAATGATCCCTCGCATATTTTCCCTGTGGTACACTTAGAATTTAGAATGATTCCTTCATTTAATGATTTATTTCACTACAATTGAATTTGGGGTAAGTTTGTTTAACTTTGGATTTGTTTAGTGAATATTTAAAAGTAAGTGAAAAGTTTCTTATCGATTTTATTGTTGTTGAAATCTGATTGTTCCTTTTATTCTGGTACAAGGCAAAAATAGGTTGTGCCTTTTATTCTGGTACAAGGCAAGAATAGGTTGTGCCATTTCTGATTACACATATATATATACATACATGTATATCATATGTCACAAATGTAAAGTTTCAAACAATATGGATAAAACTAGCAGGAAAAAAGAATAAAGCGATGCCTTTTCCAATTTACATTGTAATTATTTATCAGCAGAACTATTTTTGTAATTAAGGAAATATCTACCGGTTTCACCGGTTAAAGCCGGATCTCCAAGATATTATACTTTTTCCTAATTATATTATAGTATGACCTGTTATAAATAAAATACTGATTTACTTTCACAAAGGTACTATTGATGGAAAATATGTCTTTTAATGTATTTTTGTTATGCTAGCTTTAATATGCCATCAGTATAGAAAACCAGCTTGCACATCCTTCTACATTCTGTTGCCGCCCAAATTTAAAACTTTAAACATTGAAATCACTTTGTTATTAACTCTTAAATCCAACCGTTAGGGATAAGGTAAAAAATTTAATATAAGATATACAGCTTAGTAATGGTTAAGGCAAACTAGTCTATTTTACACCTTGTATAAGTTCTGAGAATTGAATGTCAACATTTTAACCATATGGTCAGATTTTACCTTGATTATATTATTGATGACCTGACAGGAAACTTAAGGTCTTGATACTATTTATATCCATAGTTTCTTCCCATTCTACAAAAGGTGCTAAATCAATTAATAATTATAGACGCATTGTTGCCGAAATTTAGCAATATTAAATGTATGTCTTGCAGAAATGTGTGAAATTATTGCCTTTTTTGCGTCTGTTCTTTTAAACAATTCACAGATGTCATATTATGTCTGTTTTCTGATTCGGAAACTAGTGGGAAATTTTATTTAGAGTGGATATAAAAATATATCAGCAAAAAGTTGAAAAACTTGTGAAAAAAGGGATGAACTGTAACTGACTTTAAAAATGGAATACAAAAAGAAAATGCAGAAAATGTTTTTCAATAGGAGACCTGTTAAATGTAAGGTTAAATTCCTTTGCTCACAATGTCTTTTTTAATTTATTGCAGAGATCTAAAATGTTGAATAATTTTGATATATAACTCTTTGTATATATATTTTCAGCTGGCGGGATTCTTATTGACGATGAAGGAATTGTACGAGACGACTTTGATCTGCTAAGCAAACATGGTAGCTCCACCCACTGGACAGATTCAGGTCTAGGGGGAGATAAACAATCAAGCACTCCCTCAACATTACGTCAACTAGACCTTCAATCTTATGACTTCGAAGACGTTTCACGCAATTTTGATGAAAGTAATATAAATATCAGTGATTTAGAGGCGTCGAAAGATGATTTAAGTTTTGATGCTGATTTTGATGATACAGGTGATAAGTCTCGAGGCCGACTAACTCCAAAAGGAAATAGGAGTGGTCTTAGCAGCAGAAGTAGCTTTGATCATTCGTTAAACTATGATGAAATTCTTGATCATGGGATTTCACAAGGAGAAGATAAAAAGCAGGATTTATTTGGTGAAGAATATTATCGACAGTTGCAAGAATTAGGTGTTCTTGTTGACGAGGAGGATTTTGCAAATCCAAGAGATTCGTTACAGGAGTTTGAAAATCTAGAAACAAATTATTCACGAGATTACGATAATGACGAAACGCGAGATGAAATTGAAGATTTTTTAAATCAAGATGGACCGGACGCTACCCGAGAGTCTATGGACATTGAATTACCTGAAAATAATGGCAGACATGCAGAAGTAAAAGTGTTTGAGAGTCATGGTTTTGATTCTTTTGATCACCGTCAGTTTGAAGTAAATGAGGGAAAACGTACAAGACCAAATACTGCTAGCTCTACTAGAACAATAAGTAGTCGATCATTTCCTGAAATATCTCCAGAGGAAGCACTTGAACTTTATACCGAAAGACTTCAAACTCTTGATCATGATAATGATAGTATAACGTTTGAACAAACACAGAGTCAGCGAACTGATCACAGTGATACTGAGGATATAAATGATGATGAAATATTCTTTGTTGCAAGTCAAGAAAATGATGGAGAAAGTCCAAAACCGGCAAAAATGCCAGCCTATGATAATGAAAATAAGCCTTCGTTAACACCCCAAAAGAGAAATAAGAACATATCAGGACAGCACAGTGATGATAGTAGGTCAAATACTCCTCAAGGTCAAACATTAGATTATGATGACGAGTCTGACAGAAGTAGGTCAGTAACTCCTCAAGCAGATGACAATAATCAGGAAAATAATGGTTATCAAAGCAATGATGAGAGATTCGTTGATTCATTAACGCAAGTTTCTCGCCTCGACTCGCGTAATAAAACACAAAGTGAAAGTGACACATTTAGACCGGATTCTGCTCTTAGTGAATTATCCTCTGCCGCGTCAGAAAGTAGGTCAGCTCGACCAAAAATGAGCAAATCACAAGGGAAGCCACCTATGCAACAAAAAGGTGGTATGTCTCATGCAAGGTCTCAGGAAAGTTTCTTTGATCATGAAACTGGGATGTTCAAGAAATTGGAGAAAGGTCCGAAAAGGTTGTTACCAAAACCAAGCCCAGTTGATGAAAATCAACCCCTTAAAGTCAAAAGTAAAAGTGCTACAAATCTTAATGTCATGGGTCCAGTGAAACCAACTCACATGACCTTGTCTGAAATAAGGAATATTAATATTGACGATCCGTTACTGGACTTACAGGACTTTGATAAAAGTGAACCTAAGAGCAGTGCCTCTGATGTTCCGAAAGGGGAGTTAACTCAGAAATTGAAGCAAGAGTCTAGTAAGCGTCAACAAGCTACTCACCTAGTGAGGCAACTTCAGTCAGACTATGATAAACTTTTGTCAAAATATGCTCTAGCAGAGCTTACAATCGACCAGATGAGACTCGGTGCTAAAATATCAATTCATGCCAATTCACCGACTCCAAGCCAGGCTACAAGTGGTTCCCTGCAATCAGCACAGCATTTACAGATGTTACAGCTAGGTGGCGCTCACCGTGGTTCAATAACGTCTGCTTCACCTTCTATGTCACAACAAAATGTCTTCTTTCCAGGTAAGTGTGTACTGAATAATTTGATCGAAGAAACTGATAAAAATTTAACTTTTGATAGTTGATAAAACAAAAGAGTTAGCACCATTGGCAAGGAAAACATCTCCCATTGCATATGATTCCAATGTTGCTGAAAAATAATGGTATGTCTTCTACAGATTCTGGGAATAAATGTTTTGGGAAAGAAAAACACTTTAGAATATTGCTGACACAATCATAAACCAACTCAATACAGGAATACAGTGAACGTTGGATCAAGTATTTTTGGGTAGATGTTAATTAAGGGAGTACATCTGTAGCAGTTTAAAACGTTGATATTTTTCATATTTTTGATCTACAAGCTGTTTGTTGTTACCATATTTTTTGCACATGCATGTCAGGTTTATCCGCTTCAAATGAATAACTGGTCAAATACTGGTAAAAGATATATAAGGTTTTCATATTTAAGCCCTCTCATTGGGCAAATAAGTAGGTCAAAGAATGTAGCTGATGTCAATTAAACAAAAAAAGTATCAAACTGCCGGTAATAAAATGTATAAAATATCTAGGGGCCAAGTTACTTGAATCTTAGCTATTAAGTTCTAATAAATAACTAAATATATAATATTGATTAAATGAGTGGGAAATAAAAGATTACTTTTGAAAATCAGATTTCATTTAAATATCTACTTTTTTATTTAAAATGAAAATAAAATTAAGGTATTTAATTGAAGATTTTGTTTTTAAAATCAGATTTTGAGAGATGTGGAATTTGTAAATCTGAACTGTAAATTTGACCAAGATTTTAATCTGGTTTTTAGTAGAAATTTAAGACGGCCAAAAGAGCTACCGCTTTACTACTGGATACCGCATATAATAACCTTAAAAAGAACCTTTTTGTGTAAACCAAAACAACAAAACAATTTATGACACTTTTGTGTACAACAATAGCAAGGCTTTGTCTTCAGTCTGTATAGTAAACTAAAGCTGTTTGAATTAAACATTGTACAATGATTGTCAATCCCCTTTAAGCCTTTCTCGAAGATTATACCAGTATTTTAAATTCTTTAGAGTTAGACATCTTTTTCAAAAACTTTAAATATCCAGTTTCTGATTTTTAATCAAAATGCAAATCAGTCAGTTACAATATATATATCAATATTGATTTTTTTTAACATTTTGATAGAAAATTTGTCTTATTTTTGCAGTGTTGTTTTATTTCTAGCATTTTAGTGCCAATTAAAGGTGGACTGATGCTTTAATTGTTATAAGAAAATTGGACTAATAAATAACTTTATACATGTATGTATTTGAACATGTGATTTTCACTTTTGTAAATGAAGCTTTAGCAGATCCAGCATTTTCTGTGTCCAGACAATATTTAATATATTAATAAAAGAATGTTATGCAAAGACAAATTCGGATTATATTAAACTATGTGCAGCAATTCTATACAATTTATGAATAAAATCATGGAGGCAAAAGGTTGAAAGATGCGAGGTGGGGGCAGTGTGACCCTACAGTTGTTGGGGTTTCAAGTTCGAAGCCCACCTCTGCTCTATGCCATTAGTGAAGTTTCTGAAAGAAGTGTGTATGATGAAGATTTTAGTAAGTTATATTTCATAGATATAAAAATAATTTTTTTTTGTATGTTGTAAATTCTCTGTCAATTAACATTTAGCTTTTTTAAACGGAATTTCTTGACTTGTCCAGCTTTCATTTTAGGAACTAAACATTATAAATTTTGAGGATACTTAAAAAAATAATCTAAAGTCAGCAAACAATATGACTACAGGGATGTGTAGACTCAAAGAGTCAAACCTCTAGGGGAACAAAATCAATTTTTCTAGGTCATAAAAAGTGAAATCATGTCAGACTATTATGTACATGTTTACAAACCAGTTAATTAGTTGTCTTAAAAATAGTAAGTTCATTTTCCCAACAGTACAAAGGGATCAATGACCGTATTGATATATATATTGTCTGTTTATCAGAGAAAGTCATCTATGTTAGATAACATAGAATAATTGTCAAAAGGATTTAGAGGCACAGTTTGTACATATCCTAGCTAATTGTAAATCAAATTGTAAACAATAAGGTGCGGGTCTGAACAAATACAGGCGTGGCTTCAGGGGTACTTTATAATAAAAGTCTAAATGTTTACATTGAGGTGTTGAACAGTTGAAAGTTCATCAAAGTACAACGCTATTTTGTAAAAATATCTGACAAAAATATTTTACTTTTGCTATAAATATTGATTTGAGGTTTCATGTGGCTTGAAACATTTTCTTTCAATGCTTTTAATAAAAGTTAGTTAATAAATGTACAAGGTAGTATGATTTTTATCATGATGAAATTTTCAAAACTTAATTTAGAACTTTTGTAATTACATGATCTTCATATTTGAAAAGAATTATCTATATTGTATTCATAAAAATATTGTCATTCAGACCTTATTTAGTACAGGTTTATCTGATATACAGCTTTTGTGCTGAAACAGTTTAACAATAAGGGGAATGTGCAGTTAATTATAATCTGTATGAAATAGGGCAGTAACGTATAATTATAAGGCATTTTACATGCAGTTTTTACATATTTCATAACTCTTTGAATGTTAGCTGTAGACTTTCCCCACTATAAAGAGTTTGACCAGGATGAGCACCTGTGGTCTGCCTGCTTAGTTTGAGTTAGGGAAGGCATCAGATTTGTATTCCAGGGGTCAATAGTTCAATGTTCAGGTGAGGCAAAATATTGTGATTGTGTCAATTGATCATAGCTGATTCAAAAATTGTGTGGCAATTTTAAAAATAAGTTAGGTCCATCACTTGCAGAGAAATTGGTAATTCCTGTTTAGTTATCCAGGAAAGCAAGTTAGGAAGACCAGCAAAAAATATGTTGAAATTGGCTTAAAACCCGGGCAAACTGGATTTCACCAGATCCTATCATTATTGCAACCTGCATACCCAATCTTAGCATTTTGTTACTGAATTCCCTTGACATAACAATAGATAGTTTCAAATACAAGGCAGGATGAGTCCATTATTCAAATTTAGCATAGCAACTGTGTGAAGTCCAAGGAGATATGACAGTATTGCATTCTGGTCCATAATTATATCCTCCGAGATTGCATTCTTGTCATTTTACGTTTTACGTGTAAAAGGTAATCATGAAGGTATATCAAATATTCACAAATAATTCATATCATTACAAAATCAAATAACTGATATTGACTGTTTGCCAAGTGATACTTCATACCTGTTTTAAATGTCTTAAAATACCTATTGATAAATTTAACCAAGTATAGATTTCCAATATTGCTGACGATCATTATTATACTATTATTACAAATATTGATTTACAAAATTTTGAATATTTGCAATGGTATTTTGAATTCAATAATTTATAAATTTTAAATTCATATATTCAGATGTAAACTGTTTGCATATGAAGTCTTTAATAAAAAAAATAAAATCTCTGCAGAAGAAATTAACATTACACAAAAAGTGAGGGGTTTAAATGCTTAAGTGTTTAAAATGTTTATATTTTGTATTTAACCCTTACCCTGCTAAATATCTAATTAAGCATTCAATTTGCATAAAATCTTTTATTTATAATCTTAAGGGAAAAATTTGAATAAGTATGAATAGCTTACAGTGCCAACCATGACCTTACAGGCTAACTTGGCCTGTCACAGCTCAGGTGGCCTGGTTATATTTAGTTGTCACCAGCAGCCTATTAAGGCTAATTTGTTCAAATCTTTCACAGACAATGTAGTCTGTTGCAAATACAAAGCAAGACCAGTTCATTTTAAACATATACAATGTATATATCGTATTAAAGCTGCATGCCTGCAGAAGAGGCAAATTATTTTTTTAGAATTCAAACTTGAGAACATGTACTAAGATTTTAAGAAAAGTCAAAAAGATTAAAGCAATAATTTACATGTTAAATTTGATTAAAGACTGATTTTGCAGTATTTATCACCATATTTCTATATTTCTACCATATTTCTATTGCGTGATTAACGTCTTAAGGGCTATTTTTGCATATTTTGACCTCTTTTTGGTTATTTGTGTGTAATTGCAATGTGGGTTCATTTCACAATACTTAACTTTGAGATACTATTTGAAAATTAGCACGACTCTTATGAATCTAAAAAAAGAAAGAATCTGGAGGCGTGCTGCTTTAAACTATATAAAAAAAATGTTAAAAACCAATTTTAAATTTTTATGACATACAGCCAATATGTTGGTTATCATTATTTCAAAATTTAAAATTTGCCGCAAAGTGTTTAAACAAAAGCATTACAAGGTGTTCACTCAATTTTAACTGCCAGACAAATATTCCAAATCTCACGAGTAGCAATATAAATTTCCTATATTACAATTTCAATTAGCAATCAATAGATTACTTCCCAATAATTTGCTGACCAGTCATATTTGTAACAAGTGAATATAAGTATTTTATTGTTAGATTTATTGAATACCTTGTTATAATAAATATTTATATAGTCTATTATTGCTTGAGTGTTGGAGAAAGATTTACAAAAGGTCAACATTTGTCATTCAAGTGTTACCATAGGTCAGTTCAAATTGATTGAGGGGATAGTCTCCTGTAACACTAATGTTATAGCCAGGAAAACAAAATGTTTATTTCATGACCCCATATATCTATTGGTTTAGTATTCAATCCAGCATCACTTACATTATAATTTTCATAGTCACCGTGTCCAGTTTTTATTTAATCAAGTGAGTTATCTTCCCTAACAGCTCTTTTGAAAAAAAATTGTATTGGATTGAAATGAAATGCTATGAATTCATTTAATTTTGTGGCCAAGAAGTTTCGTGGTTTTGTCACAAGAAACATTTCATGGCTCCTTAAATTCATGGATTCTCTATTTTTTTCAAAAGAAATGCAAATAAAGTAATGATTTTACAGCTGACAAAATGAAATTTGTTGAATCTTAAATTCATGGGTTGACCTTACTATGAAAACCATGACAATTAGTGCCCCATGAATAATAATGATTTTACAGTACTCAAAAAAATTGTATTTTTTCAATTATGACATTTTATCAAACAGTACAAAGTCACTTGTATGTACATATTATCATCAGAAATGGATCTTAATTAAAATAAATTATCATCATCAATTTCACATACAAAAGTCTTTTACCATTTTAGGAATATGAATGCCCATTTGTTATAATTTATGACAAAATGATTCCTCAAGTCCTCTTACACAATGTCAGGGTGGGGGCATCATTATGTATACAAAATTTGACAACAATAATATTAAGATTGATAATATAAATCTGTTTAATTGACTTTTATAAGTAAAGATACCTGAACCCTTATTAATTAATGGGCAATATCTTTCTATATTTTTATATTCATTTTTCAAACATGCTTATAATATCATGTATAGAATAGGTGTAATGTTTACAGATATGTCTTATTTGTAAGTTTGTTCAAACACAAAGTGGCTTACAAAAATATGTAAACCTACACTTTTGGATTAGCCTAGAATAAAGTATTGGATATTTACTTTTGAAATTCTTAAGCACCATTGAGAAATGTCTCTACAGATCAATATCTAAGTCTCATTACGTTTAAAACTTATTACACCTATATAGATGTATTGACAAAATAAAGTAGGTATAGAAATATGGGGAAAAAAGCAAAATTTCTTTTTATCTTGGTAAAGACTTTAAATTTTATGAAAGAAACTTCTAATTTACTGTCTTTGTGCATTCTGTATTTATTGTCTATTTCGAACAGCATTGTTTTATGATTAGACAGTGTTATACATAATGAATAAAGAAGCAAAAGATTTGAATTTGGTTGTAGAATTTTTAACAAATGAAGAAATATGCTTTGGCCAATGTCATTTAGATTCCAAAAAAGGATTAGAATTAGATTTATGTCTTGGGCCTTATAGCAGTCTAATAATACTATATGTAATTATAGTTTGCAAAACAATACATTCGATTTATAAATACAAATACCCTATATTTTCACTTACCTTGATTAACTTACTAGAACAGAACAGATGTACATGCTATTTATGTCTATAAATGTTTTCATAAATATTTACTTATTTTATAATAACAGAGAATCAACCACAGGATGGGTCAGAAAGTCGCATGCCACAGCATCGTGGTACTTCCCCTGCATTGCTACCCAGGTCAGAATCCACCAACAGTATGGACTCTACGAGCACGCCCCGGGGAGATGTGGAGGAGCCTGGAGGTATCGCAAACGATGCAGAGAAAGTCAAACTGGGTCTCCTCTTCCAAACCAGAAATCTTGATGAAAGGGTAATTCAAGCAAATTTCTTAAAAGGCTGTCACACACATTTCTATCTAGAAACACTGGATTTTTTCATTTAAAATTTTGAGTCTGGCAACCAGTCTAGCAAATTTTATAAACGCCATGATTGGAAAATTTTCAAACTTAAGTTTTCAGCTAATGTTTTATTATTGCTTTAAAATCATCATACATTTTAACACATCACCTCACTACATCACCACATCACTTGCATAATTATGATATTTTTGTTTTAAGAGAAAAAAAAACATTTAAATAAATCATTTACATAAGTATTATATTAGTTTTCAGGACAATTCCTGAAGTCCAGTGTTTTTACTCATAAAAGATCTTTTTTCTTTATAAATAAGATGAAACAATGCTAGATTCAAAGTTTTCAGGATTAGTTTTATATTTTGAATTTACACTCATGCATTTACTGACTGTATTTCAATAAAAAGAAGACAAATTAAGTTTTATTAGACTTATTTCCTTCACCCTTTGAGGTTTTGCTTTAATACTTTGTTAACTTGTTAGTTACCATCATCCTCACCTCCAGGCAAGTACATGTGCTTACAATACTCGAGCACAATGTGTAAATTGGACAGTTCTTGTGTACATTTTGAACCTTTTTCCATGCAATTACTTTTTATTTTCAATACAACAAACACAAATAAGTTTTTATGTCTGCAGTTTATCTAGTGGTACTATATTTATTACTGGAAATATTTTGTTTCTATCGCTCAATTTCATGTTTAATAGAAAATGGAATGTTTAATTGAAGATAAGTTCTATAGTATTATCAGCTACTCAATAAATAAACCAACTCTTTATAATGTTCATAAGGCTTTCATGAAGTGTGGCTTTTCTTAAATTTGTATGATAACTTGGTGATTTCAAGTTAAACAAGTCTGGATATTTTTGCTTGTTAGTTTTTATGTGCTGGATTTTTTACAAGCATGGTGACTGTGATTTCTAGTTGACTTATCAACAGTGCCAGAGGAATATTAGAATTTTAATCTCTTTTCCTGCTCAACTTTCATATAAATGGACTTGGCCCGCTTCCAGTTTTAGAACTGTCCATTATCATTATTGGGGGTATCAAAGTGAATATTTGAAAATGGTCCGCCAACAGTATTGAGCCTGGTCAAATCGCACAAAAGTGCAGACTGGACTGGCCCTATGTTTGTGGCACAGTCTAATCACCATCTGACTTAGTGGAGCAGTCTAATCACTGTCTTATGGTTAAGAATTCATTATCTTTTTTTATATGTAATGTCTTGTCACTTGAATGGAAGAAATTTTCATTAAACATACACCATAGGCATGTCTTCTTTGATGTGCCTATTTTCCTATTTATAGATTCTGTTATTGAAAATAAGTTTTTGCAAACATAACAATCATAGCAGCTGATTTTGTAATACGCAGTAATGTAATATAAAGGAGTTTTTCTTCAATTTACTACAAATATAGAATTAATGTGGCTTTATTTATGTATCGGTAATGACTTTTTACAATTGTTGCCAGAAATGAAAGAAGCATGAAAATGCACCATTTATAGGTGGTTATTTTTTGTAGCATTTCAATATCTAATAGCTTAAATGTATGTATGCATAGATGAATTTGTTATGAATATTCAAAGGAGACTTTTGAAACAGCAGAAGTGAAAACTTTTTGAGTAGGTGGTGAATTATTTACTGTAACTTGTTGATTAAATTAATGTTTAGACTCATACTTACAAGTAATGACTACTTTTCAATTAAGTTTTGATTCAATGATAGGGAAACAAATAACATAGTAAATAATCTTAAATTCAGAAAGGGATAATTTGTTTGGAAAATAAGCCAAACAAATAAGTTCTTTTTCGTTTTGGAATTACATAAAAAACGTACATACATGTAGTTGCTGCATTTAGATATAGTACATATTACTTGAAGGAAGTATCCATTTTTTTTTTAAATATGTATAACAAATGGAACATTGCAACTATTTCGGACAAAGATTTTGATAAAAGTGAAAACTGTATTTTGTTACTGCATCAGTTATTTAAAATGTGTTGCTGTTGTTGTTTTCAGATGCAGTCATTCCAAGCATTACTTGGTGATAATCAGTTGACAGTAGAAGAGCAGGAAGGTGTTTTTGATAAAATACGTACGGATCACGAAAAACTACGTAGAGATTATTTACAGTCAAAAGAAGACTATAATGTATTACGAAGGTCAACCCCAGCAGGGTTAGATGTCGCATTTGACCAGGAGAAAGAACTGGAAGGAGAATTGTTCAAACTAGGAATGAAATTTGATGAAATTCATGAAAAAGTGGACGAAAACTTGAAAGAAAAATCTGCCCAAAGGCAGCCATTTCAGAAAAAGCATCAAGAAAGTGGGACCTCTCCAGACACTTCTATGGATGTGGATCCAGCAACAGAAAATGTCAAGAAAAAGATGGAGGGTATAAGTGCAGGAAATGACCTGTTAGAGCCAAAACGTGATTCTGAGTTTGATAATAAGTTAAAACATTTACATGAGGAATATAATGCATTAATGGATAGATACCGGAGATTAAAACAAATGGCTAAAACACCAGAACGTGAGAAAGAGATAGATAATCTAGTGAAGGTTAGTATTGTCTTTCATATATGACTTTTTCATATGTGAGCAATTGTTTTCATCAAGGATAACTGATTTTGATATTCATAATATTTATTTTGATCATTTCTCTCAAAGTCGTAAAATTCTTTTCTTGTCCATTTTGATGACAGATATTAGGTCATGTTCCAAATGCCAAAAAGTCTGTGTTTTTTTCCCAATTTCAAGAAGAAAGTTCTCAATTCAAGGAACAAAAAATAAAATAAGTAAAATTATTGTCATTTTGTTACCTTAAATTGCACTGTGCCAAAGAAAATTGTAATCTTGCATTCAAAATTGTAATATGTGCTTTTGAGTGAAATAGAAAAGTAGTTTAATTAACCAAATATTTGATTTCTTTTGTCTTATGTGATGTACACAATATGTTGTTAGTTTTTTGTTAAATTTATTGTGAGGTCTTACTTTGTAAAAGAATTGATACAGTTGTTGTAAAGAGGCTATGGGTATTGCTCTAGTCAGTCGACTGTTCTAAAGAGGGTACAATGTATGAATTATATTAATTGTAACAGGTTCATATTTTGAAAAGAAAATAACTAGCCTCCACACTGTTTAAATCCAGTGGCTTTGAGCACTACTCTTATAACTGAGGTCACAACATTGTTACCTTAAATAACACCTGAAAGTACAAGTGGAAAATGGACTTGAAAATTATTGATATATTGATGAAGTTTTAAACTAAAAACTAAAATTATTGTGATAACTTGTCCTGTATTTTATCTTATCTAATGAATTTATTATCAGAATGTGATTGGACTTTACAGAACACATTAGGCATGTGATTAAAATATAAAAATGTGCTAGCATTACATTTTATCTATCTTAATAATAGCAGATCACCCACAATGTATGTTAAGGCATAGAATTTATTGCAGTTAAGCTTTGAATTTCTAAAATTTAGATAAAGATAAGTGCTTTTTTCACCTGCATAGAATAAATGTAAATTTATTTTATCTTATTTGATGAATATTTAGACAATTAAAGTTGTTATATTTAAGTGACACTGTCCTTTGCACTGGGTATGTCCCTGAAGTTGACAAAAAAAACCATCAAAAACACAGCTTATTTGTACTGAAAAGCATGCAGGGTGGCAAATTGACATTTTGGCTGAGATTTAGCTTTGTCAATTTAATTATAATATCCTACCAATCACAAACAGTTGATCAAACTTTTACTGCAAGTAAATCAAACAGTGTATAAGGACTGTGTGACATTGTACATAATGAACCCAACTTAAAAAAAATCAGAATGATATGCATCAAAATCACATTGCAGACTTTGACCTTGTTTAAGTATATGCACCACTCTGCTCTCCATGGTGACCCCACCCCTTCTTCCACTTCACCACCATACAAATATTTTATATCCTCAGCACTTTTAGAGCAAAAACAAATATTTTATATCCTCAGCACTTTTAGAGCAAAATAATTTATAAATCAGTAAAGTAACCTGGCAGTAAGGTTTAAAACATTGGATTATTTCCCCTACCATGCCATGTACCCCTTTGTTGATGGAGCTACCGGGATTAAGAATTCAATTCCACATGCATTTTTCATTTAAATTTTAGCCCTGGAGACTTCAAAGTGTTTTCCACAACATGTGACGGCAATGATAGATGCTATTACCTGTTTATAATAATAAATAAACATATTAACAAATATGTTTTCTATATTCCAGAAACTGAGGAAAATTTGCAAAGAAGAGCCAGAAATATTCAGATTGCCGTCTGACCTTCAACCAGGGTAAGACTTCAACACTTTTTTTTTAGGTTATTACATATACAAAAGTTTGTAAGAAAAGGAATCCTGTATTCTTCCTGTGGTATGATATTCTCTTTTAGCTTGTATTTCATTATAAGTTTATTTTTCTATATGTAGCCAATGGTTTTTTTTTTGTATCTTGATGTTTTAAATCCAAGGTTTTACTTTTAATTGCATGCATTCTAGTCTTTGTATAATGGTAATAGAATACAAAATTAATGTAAACCCTATACTATATTCTATTTATAATGTTTTAAAAGTAACTTACTGATTTTTGATTTTCTTAGTGATTTTTGTTCAAAGTTTTGTTTACTTAGAATCCTACTTTGAGAACCTTTTAAAAGAGCTTTTGTTCAAAATTATATCAACAAAGCAAGATTACAAGTAAACCTCTATTTTGTATTAATTTTCTAGTATCAATATTGCTTATGGTGTTATATTCATGAATGCTTTTTTTCTTTTCTATGTTGTTGATATTCAAGTATAAATATGGAGTTTTTAATGAAGAAAAGAATATCGTTATAACTTTCTATACAAAAAGTCTAAGGTTTGGCTGTAAAATTGAAATTAAAACTTGATTTATTAAAGCAATGATACGCCACGTTCTCAGAAAGCAATAAAGTCTGAGACGGCCCATACGCAGAAAACAGGAAACGTTGGAACCTCAGACTCGGTTAAACCTCCCACTTCCGAGAAACGTAAACTCCCGCAACCAAAGTCTGATAAAGCTCCGGCCAAGGTTACGGATAAATCTCCGGCCAAGTCGTACGAAATTTTAACGGCTTCGGAAACATGGAGTCTTGCGGAGAGTATTGATAGGTATTCGCTCCTAGCTAGCCAATCATATCACTGCTAGTTACATATATCTTAAATACTGGTCACAGCTTCGCTATGAAAGCATATTTAATTTACTACACACATCATGATTTCCATCTGTTTATTAACATTTCAGCTCGTGCTTTTTGTGCTCTCCATCCAGTTGAAGAATTTCCAGCTCATTTTAAATTGACTTTATACTTTATTTTTCATTCATGTTGAATAAAATTCTGATACCTGGAAAAAGTCATGTCATAAGTTATTAATATTTAGTTCATACTAACATATATTTTATAGCAGCTTTCCAGATACATGCATACTTTTCCCCAAATTCTACCCTGTTAGTTATCAAACTTACGACAGGGCTTCCATTAGTGGATGTTTGGGAGTCAATTACTCCTTGTTTTGGCTTGAGAATTCTAAAATATAACCCTTTTCTTTCTTTACCTATATAATGTGACTTCCAGTGCCAGACAATTTGCAGCCTCTGACTTCGGAATTTTAAAAACTAGTGGAAGCCCTGTGGTCTTAACTTGAAGAGTATTACCTTCAATCATCTCACTGTTGATTAGTTTGTGTTGTGTATAATTATAAGCTAAATAGTGATGTCATAACATCTCCACAGTGTCATAATGTGACTTAAATCAAAACCAAAACAATTATGGTGGTAAAAAAGTTAAATGGTTTCTAATTTGCTTTGGGTTCATATCCTGCAACTTGGAATAAAGATTCTTTCATTTGAGGAGGCTGTCCTTAAAGAGGATCAGTGGCTCTACTCATAACAATAGGCACAGAAAGGCAGCCTCCTTTAGGGTCTTGCTTCACCATCAATGTTTGAAGTTGCCATTAGTAAACCTTAAAAGTGTGGATATTTGAACAATGAATTGCAATATAGTAAACTGGTAAATACCAGATTATTATTAGTGAGTCAAACTAAAATGCAAAAATGTATGCACATTGAATCATATAGAGTAGGTAGTCTAGCATTGCTATTTATTATATTCATACTTACTAACAACATGTTTGTATATGTTATGACACATACATCAGATTTGTTGGTTTCCAGTGAACAGTTTAAAGAAAAATTGTAAATTCATGATTACTATGATTATTTTATAATATTCTATAATAAATTCAAGTAGTTTATGATAAGTACAAGATATTTATGATAAATTTAAGTAATTCATGACTAATTCAAGTAATTTAGAATTAATTCAAGTAATTTATGATTAATTAAGCAATTTATTATTTAATTTAATACCTAATTTCATGATTTATTCAAGTATGATTATGTATTTTTGAAAATACTGTTATTTAACACTCATTTTATTTATCTCCTACCACATCCATTCCATATCCTTTAAACTACAAAGCTAGTGTACTGAAAAGTTTTTAAAATGACTTGGAACATCATATAACCATTATGAGATGCACAAAAACAAGGTCACTTTTTCTAAGGTCAAGGTCGGTCAAAGTTTACAAATCATATTGTGGCAGAGGATAATAAGGATCTTACACCAGCTAATAGTACAGACAGGAATATCTAGCTTGTGGGTACGGTAACTGTTTATGGTGGTAACAAGGCTCTACAGGACTTCAATATTGCTCTCAATACCATACATTGATAATTGTTTGGGCACAGAGTAGAAGTTTTACTGGTTTTTAATGTATATTTTAGATGGGCACAGAGTAAAGAGGCAGCTGACGAGGAGAGGAGACAAATGTCAAAGTCTACAGACAATCTAAACTCTTCAATGGCCTCTAACAGATCATTCCGTAGTGACAGAGGTGGTGAGTTTATAACCTGTTTTATATCATTAGGCAAACATTTGATTTAAAAAAAGTGAAATTATGTTTGCTATTTTTATCAAAACTACAAGAAGGCATGGCAAGGGTGAGTTTGTTAATAACAAATCTTAAAAAAAACTTAGATATTAAACACAAGTGCACTATAATTATGGTCTTTTCAACATATACACATCCTAGCATTGACCATAAAATTTATTGTGATTAAAAGTACAATGTCTATAGTCTAGACATGTGGCATATAGCATTTCCTAGATCACATCTACAAATTTCTAGAATATATGTAGATGACCCTCTTGTATAATATTTTAATTTGCAATTAATAATTAAATCAGTGCAATGACAGACGTTTTGCAGCTAGAAACTTATATTTTTCAAATTTTGAATATTTCATCATTTTAGAGAAAATACCACAGTATGAATTTTTAGCTTCTTTAAAGTCATTTCCTTTAAAATTAAAAAATGGCACTTCTGTAGTAAAAGATATACAATGCACATGTTGTGAAACTGATTTATGTGTATGTATAACAGGGGATTATCATGACGAGACGGACTCGCGGCTTCAAAACAGACATCGTAGTGGTAGTTACAGTAGTTTATCCAGTAGAGGGCGCCACACACCTGACTTCTCGTCACATGATAGAGAATCACCAGTACCAAGCCTTCCTCGCCCTCGTCGACATGACTTTCCTGACAGGGAGAGACGAGATAGAAGGGAACTTAAAAAGGTGTGTTTAATTTTGCTTTTGAGTGTCTCACTAGTGTTGTTCTGACAAAATTATTGTCAGTGCATTACTTAGAAAAAAACTAGTTTTAGAAATCACAGAGGCAGAGCTGGCCTTATGGTTAATATGTCTGCCCCTATTACTTTTGGGAATGTATGTTTGAGCTGCAACAGTGTCACATCTATGTTTTCTCAAATGGCACCAGTACTGGTTAGTTCCAGGAAGCAGACCTAAGAGTGGTTACAATTTATAAGCTTCAAGCTTTCTTTACAATCAAGCTAAAATGAATTTGTTTAGATATAAAATTAAAGTACATTTTTATTATATTTAACCATGTATGTGCATAAAGCTCAGTTTGATGCTAATAAAAGCTCAGTTAAGATGCTTAAAGCTCAGTTTGGATGCTGAAAGCTCAGTTAAGACGCTTAAAGCTCAGTTTGGATGCTTAAAGCTCAGTTTGGATGCTGAAAGCTCAGTTAAGATGCTTAAAGCTCAGTTTGGATGCTTAAAGCTCAGTTAAGATGCTTAAAGCTCAGTTTGGATGCTTAAAGCTCAGTTCTGATGTTAAAAGCTCAGTAGATGCTAAAAGCTTACTTGAGATTCACACTATTTGTAGAGCATTACCATCACACTCACTATGAGGTAGCTTCAAAACTTTGTCATGATTAAATAGTAGTTAGTACATGTAGTCCAAAAAGTTATTTGTCATAATCTCACAATGTAATAGTTAACTCATTTTAAATTTAACATTTTTTAACTATCAGAGCATGGAGTCATTGCGGGCAAGCACTAACAGTCTTGCCACAGACAGTGGTATAGATTCCGTTTACACCCCAAAGTCTCGTACTAAGGTACTATTACACCAGGCCAATCACCACTTTGCCTGCTGTGTGCACTGTTAATGTCCACATGTTGTACATTGTAATGTTAACGTCCTTTTTGCTTACAAAATATGCACTGTTAGTTACTGTACTGTACTGTAATGAAGTGAAGTTCCTTTGCTGTGACACTTTTAAAGTTAATCTGTTTGGATATTTGTAGATATTTAGATTTTTCAATAAATTTTTTTTTTTTTTTTTTTTTTGTCACTTACTGTAAAATCAGATAGTTATAATTATGAAAAATCTTTTCTTGATAATTTCAATACAAAAGTTGTTTAATTTATGATTGTTGAATGTGAATAAAAAAATCACCAACCAAAGTTCTTTATTTATTCGCCATGTTATTTGGAAGTTGCCACATGGTTTAGATATGACGAACACCCAATGAAAAGACAGGCTTCTTTTTAAGTTTTTATAAATCATTCCTGATTTTACAGTACTAGTAATTGTTATATTTTTATTTTATTAGTCAGATTTTATTTGATTTTGTTGTGATGCATTATCTAGGGTGACAGTTATAATGTTTGTCATACTTTTGAATTTTTCATCTTTATTTCTGTATTAATTTAGTGAAGCAAGTTTCATTCAATATAATGATTTAGTGGCTGAATTTGTATTTTGCAGACTTTTTTTCATTCAAAATGTTAACTATTTTTTGTGTTCAATATCATTGGTTTCAAAATATAGCATTTGTTAACTTTCACTTTGAGTTTGTTTATAAAATTTTGAATTAAGTTAGTACTTAAGATCTGTCAGATAATTTGTAGACTTTTTACATACCAGCTGTTTGATGGACATTTGTATTTTCTTTATTTGTTATAGATGTTTGCAATCAGTGACATATTTTTGTGCCTGTTATATTTCAGAAGCCTGACTGTGGAAGCACAACAAGTTTACAGGATAGTGGTATATCTGAACATGAAGGTGGGGCAACAGGAGGTCAATCTGGACAAAGTAGTCCCCTGTCAAAGTTACCTGGTATGATTTATTCAATTTTATTAAGAGTACGTGAATACTGTCCATCACTAGAGCAAATTTTTAAATTTGCTCTAGTGATGGACATGTTGAGTGTTGGTGGGCAAATTGAGGCTAATGGGCATACCGAGAATTGTCAGGGGTGCTGAGGGACATATTGAGGGTTATGGGGCAAACTGAGGGCTGATGGATATTTTGAGGGCTGTGGGTCGGACTTAGAGTTGAGGGACATAATGAAGGCTATAGGTCATTTTAAGGGTTAAAAGTCATAATGAGGGCTGGAGACAACAGGGTTGCACCTTGCACTTTATAAAGTATGTAAAATTTAATTTGTCAGTTCAACAGGAACAAATTGTATATTATAATATATGAAACATTGGTAATATTCATTTGCTGAAGAAATGTTTCTGACTGTGTTTGAATATTTCAGGACCAGGGAAGTTCAAACAGATGACCGGGCGAAGAGAACTTGATACAGACAGTGGCTTTATTGGGTCAATGGTAGGGTCAGAGGTCAGTGCTGGTAACCTGTCATCAAGGCGGCAACCTCCTCAGTCACCTGTACGGTTAAGGCAGCCTGGGGATATGCCAAATCAAAGGTGTGTAACCTACTTGAATGGTTTATTGTGTCGCCTCTACGGAGTAGTGGCGACATATAGGGATCACTTCTCCGTCGTCTGTCTGTCCGTCCGTCACAAAACTTGTCCGGACTACTCCTCATTAACTACTGGTGCAATTTCATCCAAACTTTACAGGAATGATCAGTACCAAGTCTAGTTGTGCATATTGTCAGCATTTTCCAGTTCAATGATTTTTGTCAGAGTTATGGCCCAATAATTTTTAATTTTAAAGTTTGTCCGGACTACTTCTCTTATACCACTAATGCAATTTCAATGAAACTTTACAGGATTGATCTGTAGCTCAAGTCCTTGCGCATATTGCACGGGTTTTCCGGTTGAAGGATTTTTGGCCGAGTTATGGCCCTTTGATAAAAAGGTTTCTTTTTCTGTGTGTTGCCAGATACACAAAAGCTTGTCCGGACTACTCCTCATAAACTACTGGTGCAATTTCATCCAAACTTTACAGGAATGATCAGTACCAAGTCTAGTTGTGCATATTGTCAGCATTTTCCGGTTCAATGATTTTTGTTCTAGTAATGGCCCTTTAATAATTTTTATTTTTAAAGTTTGTCCGGACTACTTCTCTTATACCACTCATGTAATTTCAATGAAACTTTACAGGATTGATCTGTAGCTCAAGTCCTTGCGCATATTGCACGGGTTTTCCGGTTAAATGATTTCTGGCCGAGTTATGGCCCTTTGATAAAAAGGTGTTTTTTTTCTGTGTGTTGCCAGATACGCAAAAGCTTGTCTGGACTACTCCTCATAAACTACTGGTGCAATTATATCCAAACTTTACAGGAATGATCAGTACCAAGTCTAGTTGTGCACTGTCCGTCTGTCTGTCCGTCTGTCACAAAATTTGTCCCAACATGAAATTGGCCATCATGAGGCGACACATGTGATTACTGATCGCTCTTGTGATATTTTATACAAGAAATTATTTTTGTTTATTAATAGTGGCATGTTTTATACATAAAAACATTTGAACCAGTCTCTTGTAGTTATCTAGTGATTCCAGTCTGTTATTACCTTCCTACAATTATTCAGTAAGTTCTATATTTTATGTAAGCAGATTTACAGGCTTGATATAGAAGAAGAATATAAATAAAGTCAATAACTGTCCGGTCATGAACTATTAATAAAACACTAAAAGTGATAATTAAATTAACACTTTAAGATAATTATTGTATTATTAGTTTTCTCTCTCCTACGCTTTCTGTTATACACATATTACACAAATGTACTTTTTCTGCACTTTGTTAAACATATATTTGTACTGTTAAAAAATACAAATTGCAAATATAAATTGAATGTGAGCATTTTTATAACAATATCATATGTAGAAAAATGATGTTTTTATGATGGATAAAACGTGATTTTAAGTCTGTTTTTAAGAGTAAGTATTTCTCAATTTGCTCATTAATATTTGATTTAGTTTACCTTGAAAACTTGTGCATTTTATTTTTATTTTTTTTTATGATTTTAATTATGATTATAATGGTTTACAGAATTTTCATAACTCATTTTTACATGAAAAATCACAATATATGTGTGTTTTGTGGAAGTAAAATAATATGAAGTTATAATATTTTTGAAATTCATTGTTAAAGTAGAGTGGAAAAAAATTGTAATTATTTGTAGCAAAGTAGTTTTCTTCTAGTACGGGTACATCGAAAAACAAGTATTCTAGTTTCAGCAAGTTTAATACATGTAAACAAACTAGACAATAAATTAAAGATGTTATTATTATGAACAATTTGTAGTTGCTTCATAACATAAGTTACATAGTTTGAAATTCTTTCTGAAGTAGGAAGAAATTTAATAAACAGATTTAATTGTTGAGAGAGGAATGTTTTTTGAAATAGCGGCATATGGATAATTGCATGAATAAATTATGTATAAAAAAGTGTGTGATATTTTGTGATGTAGCTAGACACTTTCTTAACAGAATGTTTACAATATAAGAGTATTAACTATTTTAGTAATAGTGTACGTCATTAAGGAAGAAACTGAATCCAAAATGACTCGGAGCATCTACGTATGAAGTTAAAAACAAGTGGTCATCTGTATTAAATACCTATTTAGTTCTTTGAGTTTTAAAAAGTGTGAAAATGTTTTAAGTAGATCATCTGCATATTTTATAAACATATTTCATTTTAAAGGTATTTTGAAGTATTTTATGAAGTAGCTACACAGAATTATACATCATTAACAAATTGAATTAGGAAAAAGCTTGAACTATCTTTTGTGAAGTAACTACTCAAATAAAATATTAAATATCCTTAACAAATTGTTTTAGGAAAAAGTGTGAACTATTTTTTTTGTGAAATAGCTAGAGATATTAATATTAGTTTTATAACTTGTTGCCTAGTTTGAGGAAGTTGGGACTATATAGTTTTAGTTCTGATTTTAAATGGTATGTATAGAATGTTTAGTGGTATGACCAATATTTGTTTTGTGTGTGTGTTGAAAAATATGTTATGAAGATTATAGGATTTGAAAGAGAGGTCGATGTGTTACTAAAAACACTTTTAATATTCATGTTTATTGTAAAGTAATTTTCACAATTCATGGCTATGTAATGGACTTGTCTAGCTATGAAGTTAAAAGTAACTGTCCACAGTTAATATGAAGGGTTTTAGTATTAAAATGTTAAACAGTATAATTTAGAGACCAGTCAGAATGTACGGATGGGTGTACAGGTCTGTCTGTATATTGTAGACATAGACAAATAATCCTTACTGTTGCTTGTAGTCAGGGTTGAAAAGCATGTTTTTTAATGTGTTACTTCAACCATTCATCATGAACCTATCAAATCCTAGAACAAAATATGATACATTTTTGTGTCATTGTTTATTGAACATGTGCAAAACTTTCATTAACAAAACAGCTTTTGATTTACTCAACATAACCTTAAAAAAAATGTGCTATGTGTTTTGCTTTTTTTACACCATTTTGAAGAAATTGCTGTTTTTAAAATGTTGCTTAAATTGCGTCATTCTCATGAAATGTATCAACTAATTTGCTGTTTGTACATTTTGATAATGGAAGAATATAATGCATAAATGCTGTTATTGATATCTGCCTGGGAGATTTTAGGGATAAAGAAAAAAAACTAATTTCAGGAAATAAAACGTTAAACTATGCTATTAATGTTCAATTTGCTATTTGTTGTTCTTCATTAGTGCTGCTAGCTTTATAATGCTAGAATTTTAATTCATCTTATTGAATGCAAATAAAAGATAATATGATAATGCCTATTGTATGCTTAATTATTCTCATCAATTATGACAAATCATTGCAAAGTAAGTGCTTCATTCATTATGATAATAATTCAATTAGACATATTGAATTGCTAGGTAAATGTATAATCATAAAATTGTTTCTTGTTAAAATTTGCAGGCCAAGTTCCCGCCAAAGTAATAGATCAGAAGATAGTGCAAGGGGGACAACTCCCAGGTCCGCCAGGTCTGTAGCATCATCCAAGTCATCAAGACGCACACCTACAAAAGCTTTCCCGCTTCCAGAATCACAGCCAACAGAAAATGAGGCACGGGCTAAAACACCGAACAAAGAGGAACGAAGAACTCCATCCAGATCTGATAGCAAAGCAAAAACAAGAGAACAACAGGTATGGATTATATAAATAGACAGTCTGTGTTACATGGAAATGCTAAGAACGTAGCAAATAAAGAGATTTAGATTGCGTTAAAATATTCCTATGTTGATCGAAGATCTCTTTAACATTAAACATCCATCATTGAATAACTTAGTTATGAAAAGCCTTTAAATAGGCATACTCGTAGATTGTTTTGTTGTTTGACTTTTTTATTTAAAATGATTGATACTTGAAATTATTTCTTTCATGTGAGATAGCTATCCTGAGCTATTAGTTACAGAACATCAGTGGTTCTACTTGGATGTGCATTTGTGCCTGAAATAATGTACAGAGGGGCACCTGATGTCTTCCTCCAACAGTAAAGCTGGAAAGTTGCCATATGACCTATACTGTGTTGGTGCAGCGTAAAACCCAATACAAACAAAAAAAAACAAAAAAACAATGCTCTACTACTGCTTTTTGTGAAAGAAATCTTTTATCTTTGCTGTTTGATAGTGAAAACAGAAATAAATATACCTATTTAAAATTTTAATTATTCTTCATATGAATTGGAACTGTTCAAAGTGACTTTTACCCTAGACATGCTGAAACCAAAATTGATTAGCCTTTGCCACAACTATAGAGCCAGACCAGTCTGCACATCCAATGCATTGTGACCATGTTCTATACTGTTGGCTGACAACTTCAAACTTTTTTATGTAGATATCTCAGAAATTGATAATGAACAGTTCCAAAAAATAGAATGCAGACAAGTCCTTTTAAGAAATTTAGCAGGTTAAGGGTTTACAATATCAAAATAAAAAAGTTTGAGCAGTCAACAATGTAGAGTCTGTACAGGTGTTCAGATTTTAACCTGGCTCTAAACTGATGGGGTAGGCAAGTCATCATGGTTACTAGAACTCAAGAACTTTATGATTTCAGCTGCAGACGTCGGGTAGATCACGTGACTACACAGATGATAGCTATACTTCAGTTACGGAGAGCGAGATGAGTTTTGACTCGGAGATGAGAGGACGAAGGAGCAAGCCAAATAGTCGCAACACGTCATTACGAAACATCGACAAGATCATGGAGGATAGTGAGGAAGGTATGTTATCATCTAACAATTTCACTCATTGGAATATCCTGGGATATTATATAGTTATTTCAAAGCAACTTCTTCTCCCTACGGTTGACTTAAACACCCATATACATGTATTGACTTTTGTTTACTACAATAGCTATTGTTAGGGCATATATTATAGCAATTATAATGCCTGTTTACAAGAACATGTCCATTTTGTCTTCCGGATAGTCTCTTCAAATCTTTGTCTTAGTTTTATTGAGTTGTACTTGAAAGCTCGGCAATCATATATTTTATACACCAATGCACTTAGGTTAGAGCATAGAAAATATTTTGTTGTTGACACAACACTTGTTTCATTTCAATGATTGAGCTTACATAATGTTGTGCTGTAATGTGTTAGAGAAATGTCTGTAGTAGGTAAAATGTTTGTATAGAATTTTATTTTTGATATCAACACACATAATTAATACCTTTAACTACTTGGTAGATGTGATGAATTTTTTTTTTTATTGAAGGTACTCTGTTAAACTTTGCTATTAACATAGAATTCAAAGTAATCGTAGAATTTTATTTATGCATGTTTACTTTTCTGTAAATTGTGAGTGTTAGCAAGAGCAATAGGAGCTTGGAATTTTATCAATACGCATTCATAAATGATCTGGTTCCTATTACAATTTGGAATAGTCTATTAAAAGTTTAAAGGGATTTCATTAATAAAAGAAAACAACATTCAAACAATTGAGAGAGCCTGATCAGACTACATGGATGTGCAGGCTGGCCTAGCTCAACACTGGTGACAAAGTAAGCTTTTGAGGGTTCCAGATGTTTAATGGTTGACAGTCGACATGTCCAGCCACTAGGAAAAGTTAAAAAGTTACATAAAAAAGACTATATACATTTTATGGGAATAGAATCCAAGCTCCTGTGTATAAAAGTGCTTTCAGTGTTTTGTTTTATGCAGTATGTATTAACATTTTGTTTCAGACCAGTATTCCATAGATCCAACATTAAATGAAACCACCGATCTCAATTTATCATGGATAACCTCCGACTCTGGTTAGAGATTATTTTAGAGAGTATTTTAATCTTGCAGTGTTGTATTGCTACACCCTCCAGTGCACTACGTTTTTGTTTGAAAACCTTATCACATTTTTAATTGTAGTTGCTTTAAAATGTAGCATGTTGTTTAGTGATATAGTGTTGGTTAATATATTTTACAATTTTAATTTTTCACCAGTCCTCTTCATTTTGCATGCGCACAATGCCATACCATTGGCATATTAACATGGATGAATTGATTAAGCATGTCTTCTCAAGTAAAAACTGAAAAGTCGCCATATGACCTTAAAATGTACTGAATTTTGAAATATAATGAATGTGTAATTAAAGTTTAATGAGTGAAAGATGTTGTCAGTTTAACTTTGTTGAACAATTTCTTGATGACCATCAGGACTATCATTATATCTTAAAAGCAAGCTTTCAAACGCTTTCACTACCAAACAAGCAGGTTATCCAATGTGCTTTATACATCCTTTTTCCCTTATTTGTTAGTCTGTTTTGAAGAAAATGTCCAGCTAATATGACTGTTCTGGCAACATCGTTGATATCATTGTTCTAACTTTTTTATATTAGCCCATTTTACAAAAAATTTTAAAGATTGAACTAGGGATACTTATACATCATGACTTTCAGTTGTAAGACATGGGACATTACTCTGAATGATAAAGCATTTTTTAGCTCGACTATTCGATAAGAATAAGTAGAGCTATTGCAGTCACCCGAGCGTCGGCGTCGGCGTAACCACTTATGTTAAAGTTTTTGTAATAGTTCAAATATTTTCAAAGTCCATAGACATATGGCTTTGAAACTTTGCACACTTGTTCACCATCATGACCCCAACCTGTAGACAGGAGGAGGTAACTCTATCAAGCATTTTGACAGAATTATGCCCCTTTTTCGACTTAGAATTTACGTTAAAGTTTTTGTAATAGTTCAAATATTTTCAAAGTCCATTGACATATGGCTTTGAAACTTTGCACACTTGTTCACCATCATGACCCCAACCTGTAGACAAGAGGAGGTAACTCTATCAAGCATTTTGACAGAATTATGCCCCTTTTTTGACTTAGAATTTACGTTAAAGTTTTTGTAATAGTTTCAAATATTTTCAAAGTCCATTGACATATGGCTTTGAAACTTTGCACACTTGTTCACCATCATGACCCCAACCTGTAAACAGGAGGAGGTAACTCTATCAAGCATTTTGACAGAATTATGCCCCTTTTTCGACTTAGAATTTACATTAAAGTTTTTGTAATAGTTCAAATATTTTCAAAGTCCATTGACATATGGCTTTTAAACTTTGCACACTTGTTCACCATCATGACCCCAACCTGTAAACAGGAGGAGGTAACTGTATCAAGCATTTTGACAGAATTATGCCCCTTTTTCGACTTAGAATTTACGTTAAAGTTTTTGTAATAGTTCAAATATTTTCAAAGTCCATTGACATATGGCTTTGAAACTTTGCACACTTGTTCAACATCATGACCCCAATCTGTAAACAGGAGGAGGTAACTGTATCAAGCATTTTTTTTACTATCAAGCACTAAGAATAGTCGAGCGTTGCTGTCCTACCGACAGCTCTTGTTTAGAATTTCTGTCAAAATTGCCATTATTACTGGTAAGTAAGATGGTTTTAAAATGATCACAGCTTTCATCATGAAACTTGGAACACTTGATTATCATGACAAGGAACAGTTTTTAGACATGGATCATTATCCCTAAAGCAATATAGGAGTGATGTCCCTTTTTAACTTAGAATGTGTATGAAAATTTGTTAACAGATGAGCGTAAACACGGCATGTGGTGTTCTTGTTAGACACGTGTCCGACTACAAAAGCTCTTACATCATAGAATTTATTTTTTTATATTTTAGTGTGCCTGATATGCAGTTGCCAGATTAGTTTAGATCAATTTATGCAAATATATGTGTTATAGATATGTGCAGATTGTAAATATTATAATTTTGTTAAATAGGTATCTTTATACAATGCTGAAAAATAAATTGTATATACAAGAAAAGAATGTAATTGTTTGTGGAGTTTTTATAAATTATTATCAAAATAAGTGTAACTTACCCTCTTTTATAAAACATCTTTTGTTCTGTCACAATAATTTTTTTTCTTGATTAGTATGTATCTTAAATTCACAAAATATATATATAATATACAGTTTGATTTGATAAGACCAAACAATTTTTGATTTTGCAAAAGAATTAATAACAATGATCAAGTGCAAAGTAGAGAAGGAAGAATAAAAAAAGTCTAACATTATTCAATGAAAGATTGTATTATTTTATTCCACAGAAAGGCCAAGTACCGTACAATCAAAGCGAAAGGAGAAAATACAAGCTACACCAAAAAAGTCACAGGAATCTTCCAAATCTGGGTCAAAGGTCACTACAAAGCAGGGCAGAGGGCAATCACAGCAACAAGGTAGAGGTCAGAGTCAGACGCCTACAAGAGGTGGAGATAGAAGGCGTGGTGAAATGACAGATGAAAGTACCACATCAACGATGTCAACAAGGGACGTAACTCAGGATATGACTCAAGATACGACACAGGATAGCTACACGTCAGACGAGACTACGCCAAGGTATTTTAAGGATTTTTTTAATCATCTATACACAGTTTATTTTTAACATTGACAGAATATTGGTCATAGAACCAAATTATAAGACTATGCTAAACTGTGTCTGCTTTAAATCTGTTATACAATGGCAAAATTTCTCTGAAACGGTGTTTTTTATAAAGCTGAAAAGAAAAGAATGACAAGATATTATTCATTTTATGCCCCTGCAATGATGGAAAGATCTCTGGGCATATTGTTTGTGTCTGAGACATCTGCTTGTTTGACTGCAGACAACTAACATTTATTCATGTTGTAAGGTAACAGAACAAACCAAGGTGTTAAAAGCTTAATTTTGAAGTTTGGAAATCTCACTTTGATTCTTAGATGACCTTGATGTTTAAGAACGAATTTTAGTAGCTTTTAATTTAAGTTGTTATTTAAATGATTTTTAAAAAAGGGCTTTATTTATTCTATATATATTTCTTTCTCCTAGGTCAGTGATAGAAAGAGAAAGAAAACAGGCCAAATTAAAGCAGCAGTCAAGGCCAAACCAGGAAACAAAAACTAAAAGAGGGCCTTCCCCAGCAATGGAGATGGCGCCACCTCCACGTAATACAACACCTGTCAAGGCTGCAAGGTAAATTTATGTACATTTATAGAATACAAAGGGTCAACACTTATCATTCAGCATGATACAGGATAAAAACAACATGAAAAGCAGTTTCACAAGGCATTTTTCATACTTCATTTTTATAATACTTTCAGAGACAGAAAGGAATATTTTCATTATTACCTAGTGCATTTTTTCATTTAAACTAGATTTTTCATGTCAATGTCAAGATGCTTTCATAATGCCAATAACAACATAGATTCTGGTCAGAGAACATGAACATGTATGTGCAAGCTGACATGGTTTTATAATATAAATTGATATAAATTTTGGAAAGATAATGTTTAAGGTATTTATAAACAATACAAAATTGGATTAGACTAGAAGCAACCTAATGCTTATTAAAGTCTTCCTATGTATAATTAAGTATAAGATAAGGCAAAAAAATTGTTTGTTGACAAAGAAGGCTGTTGTGTTTCATCTAAGATTGAAAAATAAGAATGTTGTTATGATGATACCATTATTTTTGTTATAAAATGCATTAATTTGAAGAGTTTGAAGAGTGCATTTATTTCAACACTTGACACAGCACATTTTTTATGCCCCCACAATGTGGGAGCATATAGCGTTGCACTTGTCCAACCGTCCGTCCGTCAGTCCGTACGTCCCGAAATCTTGTGAACGCAACTCCTCTTAAACCGGATGGCAGATTTTGCTTAAACTTACAGGGATGAACAACCTTAATGTGTAGATGGTAGTAAAGGAAGGAATTTTTGCTGCGACCAAATTTAACAGAATTATGGCCCTTTGTTGATTTTTTCACTAGATACTATGTAGAAATTTTGTGAACGCAACTCCTCTTAAACCGGATGGCAGATTTTGCCTAAACTTCCAGGGATGAACAACCTTAATGTGTAGATGGTAGTAAAGGAAGGAATTTTTGCTGCGACCAAATTTAACAGAATTATGGCCCTTTGTTGATTTTTTCACTATATACTATGTAGAAATTTTGTGAACGCAACTCCTCTTAAATCGGATGGCAGATTTTGCTTAAACTTACAGGGATGAACAACCTTCAGGTGTAGATGGTAGTACAGGAAGGAATTTTTGCTGTGACCAAATTTTACAGAATTATGGCCCTTTGTTGATTTTTACACTATATACTATGTAGAAATTTTGTGAATGCAACTCCTCTTAAACCGGATGGCAGATTTTGCTTAAACTTCCAGGGATGAACAACCTTAATGTGTAGATGGTAGTGAAGAAAGAAATTTTTGCTGCAACCAAATTTAACAGAATTATGGCCCTTTTTTGATTTTTTCATTATTTACTATGTAGAAATTTTGTGAACGCAACTCCTCTTAAACCGGATTGCAGATTTTGCTTAAACTTCCAGGGATTAACAACCTTAATGTGTAGATGGTAGTAAAGGAAGGACTTTTTGCTGCGACCAAATTTAACAGAATTATGGCCCTTTGTTGATTTTTAGTTTTCAACTTGTGGCACATGTAGTCCAAAAAATATTTGACCTAGAGTCATAAGATTGACAGAACAGTGGCGTGTGGGGGCATCCGTGTCCTATGGACACATTTCTAGTTCATATTTAGAATGATATTCGAACTCTGAAATCTGAACTTTATTATATGACATAAATTTTGTGTTTGTAGGTCAGAAGTTCATCCTAAGAGATTGTTAGACAGTACTTTAGACTCAAGCCCAGAAAGGCCGAGGGCTGAGCCTCGCAGGGCTCTAAAACCAAAATATGTGGACAGAAGTATAGGGTCCGGTGGCGAGGAGACGATATTAGCCTCTGATGCTGAAACCGCGGCATCTGGTGCTACCAGAGGCTCGGCAAACAGGTAACATATTTTATATAATAGAACACTTGGAATAGAAAGATAACTTGAGGGGCTTTAAAATGCAATGTTCTACTTTAAATTTAAGTGTTGATGCAAAATTCACTTATAATTTTCAAAATTTTCTAAATTTCACCTGTTTATTAAATTTTAAGTGCATTAATAGAAAGATTATTTACTTCACAGAAAGTCTGTTACAACATCTTCAGGTCTCTTTTATTTCCTGCTGAAATATTAACTCATTTAGCAATGTTTGCAATGAAAATGTTTGGTTTGATCATATATTTACCATAATTATTTTTAATGTAACAGTGCCAGAATCAAGTTGTTATCTGACGAGATTGGAAAATTAAGGGAGGAGTTTGTAAAAGCCAATAATGAGAAAACACTGCAGCAACCTTTGGCCCCTCCCCCAGCTCTGCCTCAACAACAACAGGATCAGTATTATGACCAATATTTTGACCCGACTGAGGATCCACTTGCATTTATGAGAGGGCCTAGGAGAAGAGCCAACTCATTTTCTGGTCATGGAGGTAAGCCAGTGTACTGATAAACCAATTTGTTTAAAGTCTTTTCAATTCTATTCAGTTTCATAGAATACTAGTGTAGGCAGGGTTTTCATTTTTATCTGAGACAACAGATGCTCCAAAGAAAACAACCGATTTTGCCGAGGGTCAAGGGTTATACTTTAATCTACAGGATGAAAATACAACTGACTTTAACAGCATTTTAACTGATGGTTTGAATTGCCAATCGGTTAATAATGAAAACCCTGTGTAGATAAAGGTTGTTTATTTATCCCAACAGACAATGTCAACCTTTGTTCTTGTATAAGATTTACTCTTCAATTAGAATCATTTCACTGACTATTGACACTGTTATTTCTTTGTTGTAGAAGATCTGGGCACCAATATGTTTTCAATTTAATGTGGTTGACTTTTTTAATATTATGAATATGAAATGAAATGCTGTTATGAAGTGCTATCTGATTAAAGCTATAAATTGTTAGTAAATTCAATATATTTTCATTCCGTACTTAAGGGCGTGATTGGGATTATGATTGGACGTTGCCGAATGTACATCGTGACGGTGATATTCCCCTTGGATACGCTGCAGCAGACGCCTACGCTACACCTAGACATAAACATAAACAAGAAGAACCTCCAGTTGAGGAGAGTAGAACAAGGGGAAGACACAGACTGAGGCGAAGAATTCATCAGAGAAGTATGGGAACACAACATATACCTGATCAAAATGGTTACGAATCTGACCAGTCTCCAACAAGGGTACACGCAGAAGAAGTGCAAGCATCTCCAAACAAAGTTCAGGGGCATTATGGGTATTATTCGCCTCAGCAGAGTGCAGGAGTCCCGACACAACAAAACATCCAAGTTAAATCTCCAGGTACATATATATATGATAATAAATGTTACTTTATTCATGGTTTTGTTTCTCTATGATTTCAATTTCAAACTAATAAATCTGAGTATTTTACTTGGATGGCTATAAATGTTTAAATTAATTTTAATTTTTTTATTATTATTATTTTTATGCACATTGATAAAATATGATGTAGAAGTGTTTTGCAATAAACTGGTCTTTTTACAGTAAACATGCAGCCAGGAAGACGTGTTTTTGGTTCCCAGCCTAACTTAGCTTACACAGGGTATCAACCACCTCCCCCACCTAGATCTACAGCCTCCGGATCAACAAGATCAGCCAGCCAAACATCATCATCACGACCCCTCAGACAAACACTTTACTCATACGCTGCCAACCCAACACAAAATAGAGCGGGTTACAATCAGACAGAAATTCAACCTCCACCATACGGTCATCATCGACATCGTCAATATGCCAGTGACGATATACGTGTGAACGATGGACAGACAAGGTTTATACCTAATGGTGCTTCTGATATCCATAGTGCACAAAGTGAAGGTGGGATTTATACATCGTCCTGCCCTATGTGTGGCAGCTCAAGTTACCACTCACATGGAGATTTTGTGTACCCCCCAGAAGATCATAGAGTGCCATTAGGATACATTGTTCATGATGGAAGGTAAGTTACCATTTCTTCTATTAACCTATATAGTATCTTGCTCTATAATAGAAACAAAACATTAAGAAACAATCAAAACAAAATAAAATAACCATTCCTTGCTGGTAAATTGCATAAATGAGATGATTTTCATTATTTTGTCTTGCTTTTAATTTGTAGTTTAGAATAATTTTCATGAAAGTTCTGGCTTTAGTTTATAGTTCAGCTTTTGCTGCTTTGTAGAAGCTCTGTCCTTGTTTTGTCCAGCTCATTATTTTCATAGTTTTCACTTTTTGTATTTCTTCACATATTTAGCTTAAATCTGCAGCCAGTACTGTAAGTTTCACAATCACATTTTGAGCATGAAGTTCTTCACTTGTTATGATTCCCACCATTTTCAGACAAATTGTTGAGAGCATTCAAGTTCCTGTCTACTCACTCCCTCCAAATGAAGCCCCTCCTACCCCCAGACCATTATCATCTCAATCCTTCAGGAGCTCATTACCATTCAGAATGTACAAGGCTCCACCTCATATAAAACCACACCTATTTCCTATTAACATACCCAAGAAAATCACACCTTCTCATGTAACATTCCAAACTCCGCCCCCTGCAAGAAATCAGCCAATGACAGTCATTCATGATGCAGAGAACGAGCCAATCATAGAGATGGACTCTCCCTTTGAGGAGAGGTAAAACTGTATTTGGTGTTATAGTGTTACATAATTATTTTTCAATTCATTAACATTGGATGGATTATTTAGTGCTATAAAATTTTGTTAACTTTATTACATTTTGAAATTTACAAAAATGCGTGGAGGTTTGGATGTGTCAGACACAGTTTGGGTTGAAAATGTTATTTCTTTAAAATTAGTAAGTTTTTAAATTGTGGATTGGAGTAGTTTTGTCATGACTTTTAAAAATCACCAACTTAAAACCTATTTGCATGCAGATGTAACAAATACCTAATACATTGTTCTCATTCTTTCATTTCTGCTAATATTTAACTTGTGTGCATTAACTTCATTGTGCTTTATTTATTTTAAATCATGTTGGCTTATATAATGTTTAAAATCTGATAAACTGTCTATGTGATAAACTGGCTGTGTGATAAACTGGCTATGTGATAAACTGGCTATGTGATAAACTGGCAATGTGATAAACTGGCTATGTGATAATCTTGCTATGTGGTAAAATTGCTTTGTGATAAAATTTCTATGTGATGAACTCGCTATATGGTAAAAAGTATGAAAAGTTTTATTTTATTTTTTTTTTTTTGTCATAAATCATAATAAACTTTTTGAAAAATGAAAAAAAATGGGTCAAACTAATACTTCTCACTGAAAAAATCAAATGTTATGCAATTTAAGCTGCTTCTAATTGTACTTCTATGCAGAATTTGAATGTCTTTATAGCTTTCTTAGCTGGTAATCAATATAATATACATTTGTATATTTATCATCATAACATTTTATTCTTTCATAATCAAACTAAAATGTTTTATTCATTCATTCAAATGCTACTTGATTTATATATTCATATTTTTAAAATCTTTATTAGAGGTAATCCTAATAAACATTTAAACTGCCGGTTGTCATAAAACAAACGTGTTCGAGCTTCCATTTTTGGAGCTGTCCAATATCAATTTTACGTGAATATCAAGATGGAAACTTTGGAGATCATGTCAGTCAACAGTATAGAGCCTGGTCAGACAGCAAAGATTTTCAGGCACGTCTTGCTCTATACTGATGGCAAAGGGATTTTGGTTCAAGTATCTTAAGGTTAAAATAACTGTATCAATTAGCAACTGTTATCAAAAATTTAGAAAGTCTTCTTGTGCTTTATTTATTGTCCTTTTTTGAATTATTAAATTTTCTGATTGCAGCCCAGAACCAAGGACCAGAGCTAGGTCAAGGTCATGGGGTCGTGCAGGAAGAATACGGCATTATTCACCAGATGGTAGAGTTAGAAGAAGTAGATATTTTGTGCGGGAATTTGGCAATGTTGAAAGT
Organism: Ruditapes philippinarum; assembly: GCF_026571515.1. Taxonomy (NCBI): domain Eukaryota; kingdom Metazoa; phylum Mollusca; class Bivalvia; order Venerida; family Veneridae; genus Ruditapes; species Ruditapes philippinarum. Next base: position 375,346 of record NW_026860878.1, read on the forward strand.
GAAAGTGCTGATTCAGAGGAGGAAGAAGCACCTAGAAGAAGGTAAAATACATAATCTTGACCTTTATATAACCTATGACCTTTCTTATGATTTTTAGCTTGTCTGTTTAGAGGAAAGAGCTATTCTGATTGCTGCATCATTGTTATTGTCATCAGGGAGAAACCCATAATTCAAACATTTTAAAATAAATTTTAATCTTGACAAGGTGCAGAAGTTAGACAAGGGGCATAATTCTGAAGGCTTAATTTTTTTAGTAATACCCCTTTTTAACTTAGAATCTCAAAAAGAAGAGCATTGACACTGCATGCTGTGCTCTTTTTTTTTTTTAGATTTTATTTTTTATGAAGCAATTACTGATACTGAATACAAAGCTGTTGATATCTATAAGGATATATTAAACACATAATTATATTGTTCTGCTGTTATCATTCTGTGAAGTTGATTTAAGGTGCGAATATTTATTTCTTTAAGACTATTTACTTACATGATACAAAACTGACTTCATTGTAGAATTTGATATTTTGATTACATTATTATAGTTGTCATTGTAATATTTTACGTTGTTGAATTTTGTAACAGAAGTCGAAGTGTTGGTAGACGAAGGATGCGGCACGGACGTAAATATCGTCGTGTTCGTGGAGAGGAAGAATATGAGAGTGACAGAGGATCACAGTCATTGAGTTTGGTAAGCTTGGTTTCTTATATAGAATAAAAAACAAATGTCCGTCATAAATGGATTTTAATGCATAATTGTATACAATTATGTTCATTTTAGTTTAAGTCCAGCAAGGAGAACACTGGATCTGTAGTCAGCTTTCTTTGTAAACTTGAAACCAGGCCTTGGTAAAGGTTTTTTTGTGAAAGACAATATACTTAAGCGATTCATATATCATCTATAATGAAATGAAGAGATTTCTATTTAAGTTGACAGTATATACATATATATATTAAAAATAGGTTTGTACTTTGTACAGAATTAATAACAATTTTTTAAGTTATTAAGTGCCCAAAATGTCAACCACAGAACTGATTTAAAATGTTTTTGTCACTTGATCTTACACTGTTGATAAATATTTAATTTGATCCACTAGGGCTTTATACAAAAGTGGCTTATATCGTGATTATACTTATTCATGGACTTATTAATTTCAAATCCAACTACAATTTGCATATAATTTCTGTATCCATATTCTTATAGAAAAAATCAAGAAAAAAGAAAGTGAGTCTGAGTGTAAAGTTTAACTTAAGTGTATATTATTGCTGATAATTTTATATTTTATAATGTTATAACAAACTATTATTTTGTTGTGGTAGTATTTCATCATAGAAAATATGTTTTAAAGGTATTCCATTAATTATCATGGTTTCATTTTAAAATAAATCAGAAAGCTTTAATGTGATAAAATTCTTCTGTATTCAGAGCTTGTTAAGTCCATTACACAATTCTAGCTTGCCAATGTTAACAACATGGATACCATCTTTTGAATACTAAAAGCATTAAGATATCCTTACTTTTGGAATAAATCAAAATTGCAAGTTAGAACAGAACAGAGCTTGTATTAAATTATGTACATGGTTTGTTAACATAAAATTATACTGCATATTTTCTAATTAATAGGTTTATTTTAGTGCAATCAGTCAATGCAATAATATGATAGAAAAATGTTAAAGCTAGTTATCAAATATAAGTTGATTAAAGCCAGACATTGGTGATTGATTGGTGGAATATCTTTAGTGTATTATTAGAATGTTACAGTGTACATTAGTATTAAAATTAATAATGTGTTAATCAAAATGTACCAGTATGACTAACAGTAAAAAGTTGTTGTGAATTTGGTCAAAGTTTTAATTCAATGATGTTATGTACATTTATATGATTCAAATTGTTTAACTAGTAAATCATAGGTTCTTTATCATTTACCTTAAGAATCTAAAGTGACCAGCCTTTGCTACTGGTATAAAGCTAGGCCATGGGGTGACCCTGTATAATTGTACAGTCTGACCTGGCTCTTTACTTTTAATGTAGCTTTGATACTGAAATCCCTATAACTTTGAATGAAGTGTTCCAAAATTCATATCAGGGCAAATCCAGTTCTTAAATTCAGGAAGTTAAGGGTTTAATCATTTCATCTGCTTTAATTGTTATTAAAACCAGTCTGGCTTAATTGTTTTAATACCAGTCTGGCTTGAAAATTATTACTTTTATCATTATGTAATCATTGTTATGTCTATATAGAAAAGATCAAAATCTCAACCAAACATCAATGATGCTGCTGAGGAGACAAAGGGGGATAATCCATCCCCTGATATAAAAATTGTAAGAATAAAGGGAGTTAACTCTTAAATTGCACACAAAAATATTAAAATTGGCTATTTATAGAACTTGATTTGATTTTTTCACTTTTGTGTTTGTTTTTGTTTGTGCTAATTGATCGTAAAATCATTAAAAAATCATAAGTCACCATTTACTATTCATCATAATGATGTGAGATGCTAAATTCGAACTTTTTTTTAGAAGGTATTTGTTGATTTATAAGATAATAAATTTTACTTCTTTGTTATGTCCAATGGAAAGTTGGAAAAGAGATTTCCCAAGGTTTGCTTGGAGACTAATCTGAATAATCATAGATAATCTTAATTTGCCTAATGAATAAAATATTATTATTTTTAAGATGATTTTTGACATTTTACATGATGCTACTCCTTCAAATGATCCTTGATAATTTGGCGACAGTCATTTTTTTTTAAATTTCAAATAATCATCTTAGACTCAATGGCTATTTAATATAAAGTTTGCTACCAAATCAAATGTTTTTATTGATTGTTGGCTACATAATCAAATTTTATTGTCAGCTAGTTTATCAAATGTCATCATTTGAAAGGACCTATTTCAAATATTCAAAGTATCATGTGTTTAACTAAATTATACAATGGTTAGAAATAAAAATGTTTCAGGATGAAGCAAAGGCAGAAATTATAAGATATTACAAATCATTAACTGCCTCGGAACAAGATTATGTAAGTTTAGTGCCAAGCTTAAACTTAGTATCCAAGTAGGTCTTAGAATCTAATTAGGTCCATTATAGAGGTTGTTGAATTATACCTCCTCTCTCTCTCCCTTAGCTATAACAAAAAAAATCAATTAAAGCTTAGATATCTAAAGTTACTAAGATTAGGATTTTTTTTTAAAAAAACACACGCCTCAAAATTTGTTTGCCTGATTGCAAAATATTGTAATTGCATGTACATGTATAATTCATGCATATGAATTATTCCCGTAGGAATGCTGTGATAAACTAGACTTAGCTTAGTTGCTGGTTAAGGGTATAGACTCATCACATAGTTATAGTCCCTCCCTTTTAAAGATTCAAGTTGTCCGTCTGTCTCTTCATATAACATGTTTATAATGATGTTAATTAAGAACTTTATGTCATTTATTTTAATAAAAAGCTGAAAAAGTTACACACAGATTACTTAATATAATAAATATTGGTTCAAATCTTATTTTATATAAATCATTATCCAATATTTCTCACGATTGTGGTTGTGCTCAATCAGATGCTGTATTTATGAAAAGAATGGAATAATCAATATAGAGAGACATTTTTCCAATCAGTCCTTTAAATCTATGACTTACTTTCTTTTGGAGATAATTTTGTAGTAAAATTTAGACAATTGATATTTTGATATGGAATAAAATCACACCTTTGACATGAAACAGCACTAAAATAGATATGTAAAACACTGCTTTAGAGAAAGCAAATTAGTTTTAGATTAGTTTAATTACAATGTTTTTAAAAAAATACATGTAAATTGTGCTATTTAGATTGGTCTGTAATTGCAATTCAAGACATCATAGGACCCATTCATAGCATTGGAGACATAGTCAACATGGCTTAATCTTAATAAACCTTAACAAAAACTTTAAAAAAAAACCAAAGTTTAGCCAGATTTTGCTTCAAACTCTAATATTGCATAATACTATATACTACATTATATCAGCCATTAAATGCCTCCTGGTCATAGTTTTATAATGCTAGACATGCTTGATAAGCTCATGTCATTAAGTCGTTCATCTTCATCAAGAACTATTTTAATACAATGTACATTAAAATCACAATTTAATGGCATATTTTAACAGTTTTTCTTAATAATAATGTGTTCTAACAGTATTAATTTTATGTATGTTAAGTCGTAATATATTCTAAACTGTATTAATTATGTGTAAAATCATTCTAACATTTTTTCTGTGATTTCTAACTGCAACGTCACTGTGCTAATTTTGTTCATTTTAAACAATTGTAATTGAAAATAATTTATTATATGCTATTTTACCATAAAGTAATATTAATGTTTTTAATAAATAAAAAAAAAGATGAATGAATAAACAAAGATAAGTTAATTTAAGAAAGTTGTTATATTCAATAATTTCTCCCAATACAACTTTAATGCTATAATTACTTTTCTTTACTGTGCAAACTCTAAAATGCAAATCTTGCATTAATGCTTATAATGCGAGATGATGGGGTACATCATCGAGGTACAGAAATATTATAAGATCTTGGTTTGCCTTTTATTCCAGCATGCTAAAATTTTTTGTTGTGGGTGCTGGGTATTTGTTCTACAGGTCAACTCATCACTGCAAAAAACTCAAATCATTTTAATGACTACATTATGTTATTCAGCCCTATGGCAAGCATTTTTTTAAATGTTGTTTTTCTTAATATTTCTAATAAAATGTTTTGTTTTGATTTTTTTACAGTCGGCAGCTGGGGAAGATGATTTAAACCGGTCATTACGATTAGTCGGGGAGATTGACGAGTTAACTCATAAGATGATGGATACAGTAAGTGGAGAACTTGCAATGTCACGTCGGAGAAAAGATTTTGGGTCATCAGTTTGGTAGGATGAATCCGAACATCAGCATTATGATGGTGAAAAATGTGATATTTGTAATGTAGATACTGCAATGGTATAGAGGACGAATTTCATCAAGTATCACTTTATTGACGACAGAACAGAATTTCCCAATTGAAATTAGATTTAATAGAGCCAGTTTCATTTGTATAATTATAATCAGGGACTCTGTAGATATTTCATAAAATTTCAGTACTGTTCAATTAAAAATGATACCATAATATATTAAATTTTCTGTAACCATTGTAAAAATTGCTGAAAATTTTTTACATGGCTTTTATAATATACGTGTACATGAAATTAAATTAGGGAAAAAAGCATTAAGTATGTATGAAATCAAAATGATGTTGAATATAAGTACATAATTGTATTAAAGTGAAATTGGATATGAATGAAATATGGAGTTATGTAACTGGCATACAATTTCATGAGCTTCATCCAGTACAAGAATGAATAAAATGCATTTAGACATGGAAAACAGAATTCACAAATGGAAGAATTGTGAAAGACTGTCCTTAAATATTTAATAGTGTATTACAAGTTAACACTTTAGAAAGTTTTTAGTTTTAAGCTAAAATAAATTTCAGGACGGAGCACCATTTGTTCACTGAATTGTTACTGTTTATTATATAAATTGTTAAAGTATAATTATGTTATATTAACCTGGAAATCAAAATGCTTTTTATTGCCATGATTTCATTTTATTTATCATATTGCATTTAGTGTTAATGTCTGTGAACTTTGGTTCTTGGAATGATATTTTAGTCTTTAGAACAGCTTTTTTCTGTGAATGTTTTGACTTTTTTTGTCAATTTTTTCCGTCCATGACTTTTACTTTTTATATGTGTTAAGACTTTTTTTATATCCATATATAAACTAGAAATTAATTATGATATTGTTAGAATGAACCAGTGTTAAACACTTGCTGTGGTAAATGGTTGACTTACCTTAGCTTATTAACTTATAGAGGAATGAGTGATTAACTGTAGGATTCTATAAGAAAACAAGTAAATAGCAACAACCAGTAGGGGAATGAGATAATAACAACAGCCTATTGGGGGGACTTAAGGACATTTATGTAGTGACTATGACACTGACACTAGAAATGAGGCTATGAATGCCACATCAAACATGAGAGCAGGATACAAATTGCCACCTTAGTGCAATAACTGGTTAACTCCTATTAAATTCAGAAGGACTTAACCTGTTAATGCAATAAGGTGACGAAATTTGATTGGTTAAAATTACCAGATGATTTCATAGATTATTTCAATTAAAATTCTAGCTATCAAATTTGTTAAGACTTTTTTATATCCATTATACAATGTAAACTAGAAATCAATTATGATATTGTGATAACAACCAGTGACTTTCCATAGCAACCATCAATTTCCATAGCAACATAATAATGGAATTGTATAGCTATATCTTATACACACAGCTTTTATAGGGTAGATTAGCCGAGATTAAATGTATTATTCCATTCAATTCTGGTGACTGAGAAAGAACATGGGGATGCTTTAATGTATCTGATATAACAATACATTTGAATCATATTTATTTTTGGATTTAAATCTTGTACTGATTTGTGATATATTTCATTTTAATTTATTTAAAAAAACATTGTCTTTTTACCGTCCATTTTTTTCCATTTCTTGTTGTTTTTTTTTGTATTTATTTGATATAATATCAATGTACAGTATTGTTATATTTATTTATCATAATGTAACAATTTTGACATTATACAGGATGGCCTAAACAAGGTTTGAACATTAATTAGCATTTAATTTAATTGACTGTTATATAGTCGAATGGTACTCATACCTGTATTTGGCATTCATAATTGTGACTTATTGTAATTGTTAAAGACAGGTGGCTGTTTAATTCAAGTAAATACAATGAGGAAATAACATTTTATGATAAAGAAGATTGGCTTTTTAAAATAAATTTTAATACATAGTCTTTGTTACCAAAATTTTAAGTTAGACCGTAAAAGCTTTGTTTAGCACAATGTCCCTGACATTTAGTTTAGATAGTTGATCACCAACCACTAAAACTGAGACCACTAAAGCTTAATAAAAACTCCATGTGTAATGTATAGGAAGTATTCACTAACATTTGAAACCTTACAGAAGGTAATATATTTTTTGAACATGGTTCCACAAAGTAAAAGCTTATGATGATTTTGATTTTATTTTTATTACCAGTAAAACAAAAAGGCCAAATATCTTGCATGTATTGTATATTGTATTAAAATGTTTTGAGGCACTACTACATTAGAGTAGTGATACCATGTGATAGCTTTTTATGTATTTAATACTTAATTTATATAATGCTGTACAAAATAATGTACGGATATTTTTAACAAGTGTGATATTTTAATCTACATGTACATTTTTTTATACTGAAAATAAATATTTATGTATAAATCTTGTGTTTGTTTGTGTATACTTACCTTTAACACACAAGACTGTGTTCTTTTGAAATTTAAAAAAATGTAAAAAAAATTTACAAAAATGTTATTGAGCTCTGTCTGGATCATAGGATTCTGCAGATGTTTATGTGCAAAATGATAAAAAAAAAAATGGATAAATATCAAAGCAGTTTGAAACCCAATCCAGAATTCACGCAAAATATAACCCACAAATGAAATAAATGTGGTTTAAATATTTGAAGCAAAAAAATAAAAATAAAAAAAATATTTACAATAATAAGACGATATGCCATGCACAACACCTGCACCCTACCTCCAAGGTCAAGGACACATTTAGAGGTCAAAACTTAACATGATAGATTTTTAAATTCCTCGTTTCATTTACTAGTATTTTTTTAATTAATTTGTTGTTGCATTTGCAGATCTAGCATTGATCATAATTTTGTTCTGAAATCCGTACCTCAATCTTTTGAAATACCTTTCATAAAACTTCCCCCCGAGGTGGGGGATGTTGGTAACTCTGTTACAAATTCTTGTTAGCTAAGCAGGATATTTAAACCAACTGGATAGATTGCTAACATGTAAGAGTTTATAATCCCTGGTGGGACATAGGATTTATGTAGCTTCCTTACACTAAATATTTGAAGGTCAACAGCAGGATTACAACCTACTGTAGGGAGTAATAAGTGATTTGAAAATAAAGATGTAAGTGGGATGTAATAACTTTTATTTATAAATCTGAACATGGTGACAGTGTTTAAATAAATCTTCATCTACATTCTATTTTTAAACAGAATTTTTAACAAACAATTTGACAAAAGGAATATATGGCACTTTTAGTGTAACATTTCAAACTTTTTCCAAATGTCGAATTTGCAAACACATAACTGTCCTTGTTAAGTGAATAGTCAAGAATGACTGCCCAAGTGCTCTTTCAGTAATTGGAATCACTGGTCTAAAAACAAACTACATTCTAAACAACATTTACAAACATGTTACTGAAATGATCTGTCCAATAGGACTGTAACAAATGATGAGATATTATAAAAGAAAAAGATTGAAAAATCAGTAATATTAAAATTAAAAGTTTTAAAGAAATGGCTATACTTTGATCATATCACTGATCTAATAATTCGTATAAAGTGAATTGGTCTAGAATAGAAGATCTGTAATAAAATAAACAATTATGTTGATAGTAATCACCATCATATGTGAAAACTAACCTCAAAACAATTATATATGGAATGATGTTGAATACATGATCTGATATGACATTTAAATATATACTAGCAGATAATAAATTGTTCTAGAACAAAATACTATTATTCTTTATATATGTTCATACTGAATCACCTTAGAGCTCTATCAATGGTCAGTTTTCCAGAAATAGTTCATAAGAACACCCAAATGATATATTTCTATTGCTTTTATCAATATTTGAAATACTCATGAAAAATATGCCCATTATAGACCAATCCACTTTAAGCATCATTTAAATTAGGGCCTTAGATTAACACTCTAACTTCACTAATGTACGATGTAACTTAAATAACCATAAAGAAAGAAAACATTCTATTCAATAAAATGAGTTCTAAAGGTAAAGAGAAAATAAGCAACACTCTGGTAACAAATCAAGCAATAATAAACAGTATAAGTCTATAAGAATATAAACATTGATTTAAGAAGTCTATATTATGACGATGGATAGGGTATTTCCGGAGGAGGTTCTATGTTTAGCTCTTCTCGTAATTCTTCAAGGTCACGTTCCCAATGTTTCTCGAAATACACGCACATCAACATCTTACCATTGCGTCCATTTCTAATTGCCCATGGTAGATATGTGGAAATGTACTTTTGTCTGTGTCTACAAGAAAAATAAAGGGTTTGAATGATATATACCAAAGCATGCTTTAATGAAACAAGAACTTTCTTTCCAAATTGATAGAAATGGGCTTAAATGTGTTACAATTTAATTTAGTATAAAATACACCAATTTTTTTTTCGCCCTTCTATGTAAATATCTATGCAATTTAAGATAATGTTTACTCAAACTCTGTATTATCAACGCATTCCTAATATTTTGTAATATGCAATCATGTGTTTGTTGATCTTAAACAAATTTGACCCAGTTCAACAAAAAATGCCATGTTTATGGTAAAATTATTTGCATCACACTTAATTTAAATATAAACTCAATGCAAACATAGCAAAAAATGTTAAGTACATCAGTTCCATGCTTTAATTAATTAACAAATTCTTTGAATACAGTATATATAATACTTCATTCATGCTAATTTTACGTCCACTTTTTCACAAATTCACAATGTGCAGCACATGCACTCAAGTAAATAAAGAAAGCCATAAAGTTTTGTTTTACTTATCTCTAAGCCTGCTAAAACTAACAATGTTTAGCATTTTTTGCCACCAGTAAAGAGCTCGTCCAGCCTACATATCCATGCAATCTGACCAGGCTCTTATACTATTTGCTGACCAATTTCCAAAAAGTATTCTTTCTGATATATCCAAACTTACTTTGTAATAGACAGGTCCAACAATGTAAGCTGGAAAAGTTTATTTAAGACTTTCAGCAGGTTACGGGTACTTACACAGGTCCAAGCCTAAGACCTCCAAAAGCTGCCCCCATTCGACACATAGGGAGTCCAGTCTGTATTGCCTCAAACCATTTGACCGCTACCTCTCCTAACATATTTGGCTTCAAGCCAAGTATTGTATGGAATAAATCGTGACATTGACGGTATCGTAACATCACATATACAAGTTCAGGATCGTCAACATAATGAACAGGCAGGCGACCATCTGGTGAAAATCCCTGAAATACAACCATTTCATATTCATGTATTTGATTAAAATGGTCTTTGAATTGTAATATGACGCTGCAGTATTAACATGAGGTGTGACCTTGGCATTTGCTCATTACTTTTATATTTGACATGCTGTTTCACCATTGTGAAATTTAAATAATAACAAGAAGCTCCGCAATGCGACGAAAACCAGGCTTTCAATGATCAAGTTTTGATGTGACAGCAATCAATATGTCAAAGTGTACTGAAGTTATTGAGTAGAAGCTGTAAACTCTATTGTAATCAAATGACCTTAAACTTGCTCCCAGATATCTATGGCAATCCAAAGCTGCCACACAGCAAGTTTGGTGTCAAAAGGTCAAAGCAAACTCAAGTTATTACGTGAAAACTGAATATATTAACCTTGATCAGTCACCTGAGTAGCAATCCAAGGCTGCGTCTTGATACATGCTACCCATACACCAAGTTTGGTGTCAATAGGCCAAAGCAAACTTGAGTTATTGAGCGGAAACTGAATTTCTATTTTTAGTAACAGTGAACTTGACCTTCACCACTGACAACTGGGTAACAATTCAAAGCTGCCTCTTGATATAACCTACCCATATACCAAGTATGGTGTCAATAGACCAAAGCAAAATTAAAGTTATTGAGGGGAAACTGAATTTCTATTTTTAGTAACAGTGACCTTGACCTTGATGACCGACGCCTGGGTAGCAATCCCAAGTTGCCTCTTGATATAAGCTATCCATACACCAAGTTTGGTGTCAATATGTCAAAGCAAACTTAAAGTTATTGAGCAGAAACTGAATTTATATTTTTAGTAACAGTGACCTTGACCTTGATCACAGACACCTGGGTAGCAATTACAAGATGCCTTTTGATATAAACTATCTATACACTAAGTTTTGTGTCAATAGGCCAAAGCAAACTTTAGTTATTGAACGAAAACTGAATTTCTATTTTTAGTAACAATGACTTTGATCTTGATCACATACACCTGTGTAGCAATCCCAAGCTGCCTTTTATATAAGCTATCCTTACACCATGTGTTGTGTCAATAGACCAAAGCAAACTCAAGTTATTGAGCGGAAACTGAATTTCTATTTTAAGTAACAATGACCTTGATCTTGATCACAGACACCTGGGTAGCAATCCCAAGATGCCTCTTGATATAAGGTACCTACACACCAAGTTTGGTGTCGATAGGCCAAAGCAAACTAAAGTTATTGAGCGGAAAACGAAAGTTGACGCCAGCCCACCACAGCATTACAATAACCCGGTTTTCGTTGAAAACCTGGTTAAAAAGAGTAAAAAGCAATCTTTTTGAAAAACCTTACATAACCTTCAAAGAAGTTATTGTTAACAAAATCATCAAGATTTTTTTGATTTTTTAAAATTTTACATGATCAAATAGATGACCAACAAAGATTCCATTTGGACAAAATATTACACAATTTTTGAAAAACTCTTACATGATTGCTGAGGAATCTCCAGTATTCTTTCCCAAATGTATTCCCTGGTAAATTACCAAGATAATCTATTGAGACTGTACTTGTGTTTATAATAGGTTGCTCTCTGAAATCATGATCATGAAAATATCAATGAATATATTCTGAAATCTCAGAAAGCAAAATTAATTTTTATGCTTTCAAGTGAATGTTTCTAAAGACTATTATAGAAGGTCTGCAATACATTGAATAATTACTTTGAACAAACAACAAGAAGTTGTACATGAAAGTTGTTGGTCTGATACTACATATATTTATATAGCAGATAATTAAGTGTTCTAGATCCAAAAAGTATTATTCATCAGACAAGAGGGCCATGATGGCCCTAAATCTCTCACCTGAGTCAGAATACTCGATAATTTGGGGTTTTTAATAGAAGATTTTTTTGTTTTTACTATTATACATATAATGAAAAACAATGCAAGGCAGGGCCAATTTCATCAATGACTCCCTGGGGCGGGGCCAATTTTGACCCCAGGGCTTTTATTTAAACAAACTTGGTAGACACTCACAAGAACATAAAGGGAAAATCAATGACCCTCTGGGGGTGGGGAGGGCTTTTATTTGAACAAAATTGGTAGACACACACTGGAAGATGTTTCATGCCTAATATCTAAGCGCTAGCTCTTTGCATTTCTTAAAAGAAGATATGCAATATTAATATCAAGTTTTTTCTTACGGTTGCCATGGCAACCAGAGTTTTGCATGGAATTAAATTCTTTGAACAATTTTTAAAGGTGACCACCAAAGGAACATTCCTGTGAAGTTTGGATGAAATTGGCTCAGCTGTTTATGAGGAAATGTCGTTTAAAGTAAATGTTTACGGCTGGACACCGGAAGAAAAGCAATCACAAAAGCTCACTATGTCACTTTGTGACAGGTGAGCTAATAAATAGTCACTCCAAATTCTTTAGAACTTTATCAATATTTTTCTTCAAGCAGCATTTTATAAATATCTGAAATACTACAGGAAAATGTGCTCATTGCAGGGACTGCCTTCAGGGCGAAGTCGGGCGAAAACTTCGCCGTAAATATTTTCACTTCGCCCTATATGATCTGAAAAGGGAAATTCTAGTCGCCCTAAAATCTCTATGATATGTCTGACATGTATATTTCTCCACTCGATAATACTGCCTGGAGACAGATTTAATTGTGTAATCTGACGTAATTAGCACACGCGCTGAAGCGTGGTCATAGCGACATTTGGAATTCACACTTGGAAATCCACATCGCTTAAAATAGTGCATTGATTATACGGTAAATTTAAGCTGTGAAAGACCCTGATATGGATGCAGTAGATGATAAAAAGCAAGCTAATTGATAACTAAGTTACCTCAAACGTATATTTGTGTCTTATTTACAATATCCCCTGTACGTTTTGTTTGTTTCACAATATTCCCTAAACGTTCTGTTTGATTTACTAGTTCTCCTATATATATGTCCTGTTTGATTTACTATTTCCCCTATATGTCCTGTTTGATTTACTATTTCCCCTATTTGTCCTGTTTGATTTACAATATCCCATATACGTTTGTTATCACCATTACATTTAAGATAGTAATATTCATCATTAAAACTGATGTAAATTGATAGAATTTGGATAATTATTATGAATTAAAGAACTTTTCATTTTAATTAATAAATTGCATTTAAAAGTTAGAGTCAGAAACTGTTGAACCTAAAAAAAAAATTAAAAAATGTTGTGTTGATGTAAATCAAATGCAACTAGTACTTCATTAAATATCATCAATACACATTTGTTTATTTTCCATGCCATATACATGTATATTTTATATGCATGTACATATAAAGGTGTACATGTATATTTTGTGAAATAAAATTAGAAAAAAAATCCAATGATATAACTCGATTTGATGATCACTTCTCCCTAAATTTCAAAACTTCTCCCTATTTTTCCTGAAGGGAGAAGTCACTTCTCCCTAAATTTTCAGTCCAAGGTAGTCCCTGTCATTGTAGACCTATCCACTTTCAGTAATATAATATGTTTCATAGCAACCAAAATTTGTCCAGGCTTTTGAGAAAATAAAAGCAAACCTTAAAATTTGTTGTCCAACAGGATCTACCTCCATTTTTTGTTTCATATATTTGAGTGCTGAGGTTGCTGTCACATCTCCAAGTGTAGCTACCATATCTGTAAACATAAATAATCATCTTCTCAAAGTCTATGTGTTCCTTCACATCATGTGCATTTATAATATTTTTCATGAATTTTGCTTTAGATACCAAGTAAAAAAATATCTGACATCAGTGTTGTCAAAGAATATCAAAATATGTTTATGAAGCTTTCCAATTTGTGTTTTCATATAGATTCTACATGTAAAATAATCTTAATTATCTTTATAAACTTTAATAGGAACTTATACAAATAAATTGTCATCAAAAGAAACATGTATACTTGGGGACTTCAATGTTAACTTTGATTTACAAGAAATACAAGATACTAGGCATGGCCAAGTTGTTAACATGCTAAATTAATGATTGCTAGTCACAATGGGTTCAAACAGGGGCAGTGGCAAGTTGCTGTTTCCATTAGCAAATTAACTTTACACTCATTGCTCAGTACTGGTTGATTCCTAGAACGGATTTAAAAGTGTGTATATAAACTTATAGCTTTCTACGCAATCCAACAAAAGTAAATTCTGTTTAAATCCAAGATAGGCATACAGATGCCATAAGGCATGTAAATTAACCCTAAGATTATGATTTTTTTCCGTTTGTTTTCCATTTCATACATATTACTTTTTTTGACTACCTTATAAATCAATAGCAATTGAGAAACAACTTAATTTTATCTAAAATGGACCCATCACAATTTTCCTAATGCTGAACATAAAAATATACTAGTTTTACTAACCACCCCTCTCAGGATTATATAAAGCCATAGCAGCAGATCCGGCAGTAAGGAGAACCTTCTGGAACACAGTTGTTGGTATATGACCAGGATATCTTTCTCGATTTGAAGCAGACTCATCCTCTACTTGTTCAGTATCACTTGCTGAAAATAAATATTTGTTCAGTATTAAGCTGGACGAAGAATATAAAGTCCCTGTTGGGATTCTAACCCCCAGCCGTGAAGTTCAAACAATTTGCCTCACCTTAAATGCGTATTAAACCGATAAATTTTAAAAGGAAATCGAAAAATTCCTTTCGCCCGCTCCATAAAGTGCATGATTTATACATAACCTAAAATACAAGCTTTGTTTTCGGTTTTGGGTCCTTAAATTTATGTAAACAAACTGATTATGAAACTTTCTAGCTGTCTATTGCATCGGTGAGGTTCTAATGCATCGGAAAAGTTTATAATGAAAGTTTTGCCAAAAAATGCAGGATGAGTAGCATAGCATGCTCCCTGGCTAGCAAAAATTTGAAGCTTATCGTGTGGCTTTGTAAAAATATTTTGCTCCTATCCTATCCAGGGCCGGCAAAATCTCAGAAAATTGGACTTGTCCACGGACATGTACAAATGTATTTACTTACAAAATTAATCTTGCATTTATGTCAAACCGCTTGCGGCGACGTAGACATGACACTTACACTAGTCACTTCAGAGACAACTATGGGATACAAGGGAATCCGGGAACCAGTCCCTAGCTCTTATTGAAAAGACCCCTTGGTTCAGTGTATAGCACTGATTCATGTGAGGAGGATTACCTGGATTTCTTACCGGTACACCTCTAGTTAGGTGGGAAACACTGAAAGTGTCCCTGAAAAATCCCAAGGGTGTTACCCAGGATCATACCCTGGACCTCAGGAGTGACAGCCAGTGGTCTAGCCAACTGACCTAGGCTATAGCACCACCTATTTACATGTAAAAATGACAGTAAAAAATTACAGGAAAGGTTTTGATAAAAGGGAGAACATAAAAATTGGTATAACCGTTCAAGCGTAATAAATAAGGGTACATTATACAAATAATAGAAAATGCAAAGTTTCAATGCTAGGACTTTAATTCTGGCATAATGGACACTGGAATATTTTTTACCCCTTCACCTTCAATTTCACCCGGAGACAACATAAAAATATTCTGTACAAACAAATTAAACCGAATTTCAAGAAAAACTCTATAATAAATTAAGATTTCGTTACCTGTATTCGTTGCAGAAGTAAGAGTTCTTTTAAATGTTATTTCTTTGCTTTTAAATAATCTGAAATACTCTTTCAAACGAGAGTATTTTGTGTAGCTGATCGCACTCTTCATGTTTACGGAAGTTGATCCACGCACATGCGCGTTGAAAACGGAACCAGCATGTGTCCAAAGATAAACAAATAATTTGACAGGAAGGTGCCTTTCTGACAGTTTTTAAAATAACGAAAACTTGATTTAGAGCTAACTGGTTGGTAAATTTACACCAAAAATGAGTACAACTAAATTTATAGGATTTTCTAGACTCACAAAACAGTGCTGGCATTTCACAGCAAATGTAATGGCAAAAAGAAAATTGCATCAGTTTATAACAACAAATTTAACTTCAAAACTGTATCAAGTTCAAGAATATCAAGGACGACAATGTGTAAAACCTATTCAACAGATAAGAAGCTTTTCAAGGTCTAAATGTTTACCATCAGAGTCAACTGGTGGAACAAGTAGTTTGCCAGAAAAACAAGAAGTAAAAAAATTTTTAGCTTACACTTGCAAAGTGTGTAACACAAGGAATAGTCACATGTTTTCAAAGTTAGCATATGAAAAGGGAATTGTTATTGTCACTTGTGAAGGATGCAAGAACAAACATCTAATAGCAGACAACCTTGGATGGTTTAAACATGTTGAGAAAAGGTAATAAATGTTATATTGTGCAATAATAAAAGGATTATTAAAGATAACAAAATATTTAATGTTTAACAGATTGATACACCACTTGTTTTTTTATTTGAATTTCTAGTACTATTTTATATTACAGTTGATCATGTTTAGGTTTTGTTCTGATGATTTGATACCATTTAGAACATTAATTTTATGGTCAAATATAAACAAACCTATGATGTCTGCTTGTTTATGTTGATAAATTGTTTTCCTAGCTCATAAATACTTTCTTATTCCAAAGTATTTGTTTTCATTTCAGAAACATTGAAGAAATTCTAGCAGAAAGAGGAGAGGAGGCTCGGTATATTCTAAATGACAGTGATGATATTGAACTAATTTTGAAGAATACACCAAAAACAGATGAAACTACATAAACAGTCGGTGTCAGTGTTTGATAGCATATACTTCTAAAAAAGGTTGATTATTTAAAACACAGTGTATAAACAAAATCAACGTACCTGTCTTGCAAGATTCTACCATTCTTGTGATTAAAAGCACATGCTATGTACGATCACTGTACCTCTCTTGGGAGATAATATTACTTGTGTCTTTCTTGCAATAACAAAAGTAAATTTGTTTATATGCTGTGCAATATAAGGCAGAAGATCTTTTTGAGACTAACCTTTTAAATGGTGTACAGTTACACACTGCATTTTTGAGAGGCATTAAAATGAGTTGATAAATAGCAAAATTACTACTTAGGTGATAACGTTCAACTAATATTTTATGCAAAACGTTGTGGATATTTTAAAAGATTCTATACAAAATATTAAAATCTGATTTATTATGATAATGATAATAAATAGATAATGTACAAAGGGTCTTTTAGTTATAATTTGTGCTCACTTACTGTGTCTGACATAATTTGCACAATTACAGGTAGCTAAGTATTTCTTCCACAAGTAAGCTGGAAAGTCACAAAGTTCTCTTACTTGAATATTTCTCTCTTCTATTCTTTTCCCAGACAAAAACAATTTGATTATAAGCTAGAAACAGTCTTTGAAAGGAGTTGTGAATCTGTTAAAATATTAGTAAATATTCAATGTTATCTCATGAGAAAAAAGGTTGAATTGAATTTATCTGTGGAATAGATTCAAACTATTCTGTGTTGAACTAGTGTTTAGAGTTTTACAGCAGGTTTTACATTTTTTGATTGACATTTTCAATCAACCAAGCAAAAACTTTAACTGAAGGCAATGAAAAATGCTGTCAGACAAATTGAAATTTTTGTCATATCTTACTGATTTGTTTGACCAAAAGTTATCTTGTAAAATATCTTGTAAATTTTTTTTCCTAATTTTTATTACTGAACATATTGTGAACCATTCTGTTTAATCTTTTTCAATTTGCCAGGCTGTGAACCAGTTTCCACAAGGAAACAGAGTACAGATTTCTGGTTCCCATTCTTACAGGATTTTAGTTGGGATGGGGGAGGGGATCAAGAATAATTTTTTACTATTTCCTCTCACTGATTTATACCAATCAGTGTTATTTTTCTCTACTTTGGGAATGGTGCCGGTACCAGACTGATTGGGAAAAAATGCATTATTTTGACTTAAATTGGGAATTTTTTAAAGCATTTTTTCAGCTAGAAATAAGATTAGTCATCATGAATATAGATAGCTAACAGCTTCCACTGTCCAGGGAGAACTATTGAGTGGTGATTTATATGAATATGTTGGATTTAAATGATTTCAGAGAAATCACTTGGCCTTGTGGTTATTTTGAACAGCCATTTTGGGAATTTAAACATTGGAAATTGGGAATTTTAATGTCTATTTTCTATTGGGAACAGTACCGTTTTAGGGTAGTAGTTATATAAAGAAAAAAAAAAACACTGCCATTGAATGCATAGATCCCTGACCTGTCCAATTCTAATTATCAGATTAGTGGATACAAGAAGAATTTCACCATTGTTATCATTTTTGTGTCGCCTCTACGGAGTAGTGGCGACATTTCCGTTGTGGCGACATATAGGGATCACTTCTCCGTCGTCTGTCTGTCCGTCCGTCCGTCACAAAACTTGTCCGGACTACTCCTCATAAACTACTGGTGCAATTTCATCCAAACTTTACAGGAATGATCAGTACCAAGTCTAGTTGTGCATATTGTCAGCATTTTCTGGTTCAATGATTTTTGTCAGAGTTATGGCCCTTTAATAATTTTTAATTTTAAAGTTTGCCCGGACTACTTGTCTTATACCACTAATGCAATTTCAATGAAACTTTACAGGATTGATCTGTAGCTCAAGTCCTTGCGCATATTGCACGGGTTTTCCGGTTGAATGATATTTGGCCGAGTTATGGCCCTTTGATAAAAAGGTGTTTTTTTCTGTTTGTTGCCAGATACGCAAAAGCTTGTCAGGACTACTCCTCATAAACTACTGGTGCAATTTTATCCAAACTTTACAGGAATGATCAGTACCAAGTCTAGTTGTGCACTGTCCGCCTGTCACAAAATTTGTCCCAACATGAAATTGGCCATCATGAGGCGACACATGTGATTACTGATCACTCTTGTTAACAAAAGAGCACATATCAATGTTTGTGGTTAAATCTATTGTTATTCAAATGAAAGGTCAGAGAAGGGATCTATCAGTTATGTAGTGGTCCAGAAAGTGATGTTAGATGCCAAATATCTAAGTTCTGGGTATTGTTATTTCACACAAGTTTGAACCTGTTCATACAAGAAGTTTGAACCTGTATTCTGCACATCGTCACATTATAAGTAATATTTCTACTAAGTACTTTCACTTTTTTCCATTGGTTCAAAAGAAACAGACAAGACATGAAAATTGCAAACAGACAGATTGATGATCAGGTGCATAAAAATATACTCTAAAATGCTTTTGGGCGTATAAAAAAATGTTGAGGATACAAACTTGCAACCATGCGATTCAATTCTGTTGTACTTAACAACACAAGGCCATTGGACTGACTAGTTGTGGAAAAAATAAAACCTATACTATCATTAATACCCAATGTGTAAATTATAATAAACTATGGAAACTGACAACAAGAGCGATCAGTGATCACATGGTGCCGCCTAATGATAGCTAATTGCATGTTGCAGCTACTGTGTAGCAGGAGACACAAAAATCATTAACTGGGCAAAATGTGTTTTTTATTCAAGGGTCATAACTCAGCCAAACAGTTATTAGACTTGGTACTGATTATTCCTGTAATATTTTGATGAAATTGCATCAGTAGCTCCTGAGAAGTAGTAGGGACATGCTGCAACAACTCTGTAGAGGCGACAAAAAAAAAACACACGGAAATTAATAACTCTTGGGTCAATATTGGCAAATAATATAATATTATATGAAGCAGAAAAATAAAACACCTTTAAATAAAATAACTTTATTTATATTCTTTATGCATCTTTAATTCTTTATACATCAATTATTTGTCACCATATTAATCACAGGCTTGAAATATTAACATTTCCATAGAAAACAAGATATGTTTGTAAAACATGTATGCCCCCTATCAGCAGCCAATTAGTCATGTGATAAGGTTATTATGCATGACGTCTGACCCAGTGATCAAACAATTAATAAGGGTTATAAAGTATCTACTGGTCATGACCTTGACCTTTGACCCAAAACTCAATAGGGGTCATCTGCTGGTCACGACCAATCATCATACAAAGTTTGAAGTTCCTAGGCCTAGGCGTTTTTAGTAAATTGATCAGAAACCGTTTTTACCTACAAGGTCAATGTGACCTTGACCTTTGACCCCTTGACCCCAAAATCAATAGGGGTCATCTGCTGGTCATGACCAATCACCATGCCAAGTTTGAAGTTCTTAGGCCTAAGGGTTCTCTTATTATTGATCGGAAACCGTTTTAACATACAAGGTCAATGTGACCTTGACCTTTGACCCCAAAATCAATAGGGGTCATCTGCTGGTCATGACCAATCACCATGCCAAGTTTGAAGTTTCTAGGCCGAAGCGTTCTTTAGTTATTGATCAGAAACCGTTTTTACTTACAAGGTCATTGTGACCTTGACCCCTTGATCCCAAAAACAATAGGAGTAATCTGCTGGTCATGACAAATCACCATACCAAGTTTGAAGTTCCTAGGCCTAAGCGTTCTTGAGTTATTGATCAGAAACCGTTTTTACTTAAAAGGTCAATGTGACCTTGACCTTTGACCCCAAAATCAATAGGGGTCATCTGCTGGTCATGACTAATCACCATGCCAAGTTTGAAGTTTCTAGGCCGAAGCGTTCTTTAGTTATTGATCAGAAACCGTTTTTACTTACAAGATCATTGTGACCTTGACCTTTGACCCCTTGATCCCAAAATCAATAGGAGTAATCTGCTGGTCATGACAAATCACCATACCAAGTTTGAAGTTCCTAGGCCTAAGCGTTCTTGAGTTATTGATCAGAAACTGTTTTTACTTAAAAGGTCAATGTGACCTTGACCTTTGACCCCTTCACCTAAAACTCAATAGGGGTCATCTGCTGGTCATGACCAATCATCACACAAAGTTTGAAGTTCCTAGGCCTAAGCGTTTTTAGTTAATTGATCGGAAACCGTTTTTACCTACAAGGTCAATGTGACCTTGACCTTTGACCCCTTGACCCCAAAATCAATAGGTCATCTGCTGGTCATGACCAATCACCATACCAAGTTTGAAGTTCCTAGGCATAAGGGTTCTTAAGTTATTGATCCGAAAGCATTTTTACCTACAAGGTCAATGTGACCTTGACCTTTGACCCCTAGACCCCAAAATCAATAGGGGTCATCTACTGATCATGACCAATCACCATCTCAAGTTTGAAGTCCCTAGGCCTAAGGGTTCTTTCATTATTGATCGGAAACCGTTTTTACCTACAAGGTCAATGTGACCTTGACCTTTGACCTCTTAACGCCAAAATCAATAGGGGTCATCTGATTGGTCATAACCAATCACCATACCAAGTTTGAAGTTCCTAGGCCTAAGGGTTCTTTTGTTATTGATCAGAAACCGTTTTTAATTAAAAGGTCAATGTGACCTTGACCTTTGACCCCTTGACCCCAAAATCTATACGGGTCATCTACTGATCATGACCAATCACCATACCAAGTTTGAAGTTCCTAGGCCTTAAGGTTCTTTAGTTATTGATCGGAAACCGTTTTTACCTACAAGGTCAATGTGACCTTGACCTTTGACCCCTTGACCCCAAAATCAATAGGGGTCATCTACTGATCATGACCAATCACCATACCAAGTTTAATGTTCCTAAGCCTTAAGGTTCTTTAGGTATTGATCGGAAACCTTTTTACCTACAAGGTCAATGTGACCTTGACCTTTGACCCCTTGACCCCAAAATCAATAGGGGTCATCTACTGATCATGACCAATCACCATACCAAGTTTGAAGTTCCTAGGCCTTAAGGTTCTTTAGTTATTGATCGGAAACCGTTTTTGCTTTTAAGGTCAATGTGACCTTGACCTTTGACCCCTTGACCCCAAAATCAATAGGGGTCATCTACTGGTCATGACTAATCACCATACCAAGTTTGAAGTTCCTAGGCCTTAAGGTTCTTTAGTTATTGATCGGTAACTGTTTTTGCTTTCAAGGTCAATGTGACCTTGACCTTTGACCCCTTGACCCCAAAATCAATAGGGGTCATCTACTGGTCATGACCAATCACCATACCAAGTTTGAAGTTCCTAGGCCTTAAGGTTCTTTAGTTATTGATCGGAAACCGTTTTTGCTTTCAAGGTCAATGTGACCTTGACCTTTGACCCCTTGACCCCAAAATCAATAGGGGTCATCTACTGGTCATGACCAATCACCATACCAAGTTTGAAGTTCCTAGGCCTTAAGGTTCTTTAGTTATTGATCGGAAACCGTTTTTGCTTTCAAGGTCAATGTGACCTTGACCTTTGACCCCTTGACCCCAAAATCAATAGGGGTCATCTACTGGTCATGACCAATCACCATACCAAGTTTGAAGTTCCTAGGCCTAAGGGTTCTTTAGTTATCACTCGGAAACCATTTGGTCTACGGACCGACGGACCGACGGACCGACGGACCGACAAGTGCAAAGCAATATACCCCCTTTTTTTCAAAATGGGGGCATAATAATTGTGACTTTTGTTACCAATGGTTTCATGATATAGAACAATTGATACTTAAACTAACATACATAATAATGAAATATCTATTTATAGAAATGTCTATTAATAGACATTGAAATATCTATTTATATAGATGAAGCAAAATTTTATTAATTTAGGCAAGATAGCCTATTTAGTACAGAACCTAGAAAACATCCAAGTATTTTTAAATAACTGACAGTTTTTACAGCTAAATCAAGATTCCAGACAATTTAGTACATGTTTACAAATACAGAATCATGAGAATGATGTATTGTACTCTCCCATGTTGATTTATATAAACATTTGGCCACATAACAAAGTCTCCATGCTTCAAAGACAACAAATGAATGTCTCACTCTTTCATTCCAAAAATAGACACACTGTCCTCTAGAAACACAAGACCCTTATCCTTCCTTTGATGTACTTTCTTTTCCTCTCCTTAAAGCATTCAATATAATGTATCATCATAATTCATATTTATAGGCAGGGAAAATGTTTATGGTTGATAACTATTTACAAGCTTCTGATTAAACACTGTCATTATGCACACATTTTAGGGACTGTGATTTATCCCAGAGTTATCTCCCCTAATGATAGAAGCTGGACTCTCAAACTACAAGCATTTGTGTAACACTGATGATTCAAATATGGTTTTCATTGTGATATAACTAGCACCATTGAAATATCTTAAAAAAAGAACTTAATTGAATTATCTGTTAAACCCTTTACATGTTAATAATAATGATAATTTACCTATGTCACAAGTACCTGTACCAATTTAAGTTAGGATGGCTAAATAATTTTAGCACTTTAACATCAAAACCAATTATTATACTCGTACATGTTAGTAGAAGAATAAGTTCATATCACTAATTTAGTATGCTATGCATTGACATGTTTTAGTTGTTTTGTAGATATGTTTGTACTTTCCGTGTAGATTAATCATCTATAAGCAAGGCCTGGGACAAAAGAAAAATAATTAATGCTTAAAATAACTTATGGGATTCTAACTCTAAGCCTGCTGATGGCATCAGATATCTACATGTACCTATGCCAAAAGTGCTGACAAAGATCTGCCGGCATATCTGTGGCATCTGACCATGATCTGCACGGTTCACTATTAAGTCGGTATTTATTTTGAAATAAATGGTTTTGTCGAGATTGAAAGATGGACAAGTCCATTTAAGATAATTAGCATGGTAAAGACTTAAAATGTCAAATCCCCTCATTGGAACATTAACATGTGTACTGAGATCATTATTTTGAACATTAAAATGAATTAAAACAAACATCTGTGGTCAAAATAATCTAAATAAAAAGTCAATAGTTTTCAAAAACATTTTTCAATAGTAATTTCATTCTATTTGTCATAACAATAAAATACATAAGTTAGAAAATACTAATACTACATAAATATGTTTAGCATGAATAACTAAAAAAAGGTTATTACAAATTGCTACATCACCTGTGTCGTTTTATTTTCTTATTTTTGTCCAAAGAAAAAAAGTAGAAACTGTTGAATTTTTTTTTTTACATGAAAAATTTGTACATGATTTTATATTTATCCTCCTCACTGTAAGAAAAAGCTGCGTACATGTATATACACATATCCTGGATGTTCACAAGCCTTTGGCAGATTTAGCGATTTTTTTTCAAATTAATTACACAGACATATATTGTATAGAAATCCTGTTTGTAAAACTAACGTCCCATGATAACATTAATAGAAATATCATGTTCACAACAGGTTTTGGTTTTGATAATCATTATTTACATAGAACATACAATATTGTAATCTAATATACGATAAAAATGTACAACCACATGCATGTTATGTGTATTTTAAATGGCAGATGTTCACACCACAAACAAACATACAGTATTTCTTTACAGAATGAGCTGCTAAGACTATCTGGGATTTGAACACAAGACCCTTTGGATACTGTTTCACAGCTTTTACCGGCTGAGTTTCACATTTCTCCCCAATAACTGACAGTTGTGTAACACGACATGAAATTTGCAGAAACAACTGCTGTGTCTGATATTGTCAATATATCAGCAACACTTCGAAAAAAAAAAATACTGAATTCCTTGTCCTTTGTTGTTGTTTTTTTTTTTGGGATATTATGAATTTAGTTCTCTATGCTTGCGCTGAAAAGTTATATTATCATTCATCTATGCTTAAAAATGGTCCCCATCTCAACTGAAAAATTGTTGATGAAAATGCATAATATAATGGAATGATTTCATAAAGCAATGAATGGGTGTTAATGACCTGCAAACCGTTATAATCCGTTAGTTGTTATTATTTTAGAGGAAACAGGTCATAATGAAGGACACATATCCTTAGAAAAAACAAAACATGGATAAATATTCTGCCGTTTTTATTTCTGTGGTGCTGAAACTGACCGCAGAAAACGCAGAAATAAAATCACCTCAGAAAAACCACTTATATGGTATTTCTGTCAAATTCTTCACCCCACCCACCTGACAGATACAGTACAATAATGCTTATGATAAAACTGTATCATACACAATTAAAAATATCATTATTACTTATGCATGTAAAAATATCTGTTTAATCTACTGATACCTTCAAAATAAAAGAAGATGTAAAACACTGTGTCAAAGTCTATAAAGCTAGCATGACAAAGATTAGATTAGTTTATTATTCAAACCAGGAACATATATATTGTACATACCCTGTTCAAATTAACAATATTTTAGTTATTAAAGATGCTATATCATAATAAGATTGCCTCTAAGAATGACAATCTGTACTATATTTTTTTATCTACTAAGAGATGTTCATACATAATATATCAATGATTTGTGAATACATGTAAACATATTTGAACATTTTGTTGTAAGTTTTGTTTAAAAAAAATTTAAAATGAACAACTGAGTGACCTGCCTGCTGCTCATAATATTAACATTTTCACGTTTGATTTTTATAAAAACTCAAATTGGTAATTAAGCAGGGACAGTTATCCTTAAAAAATCAACTAAACAGTTAAGGTAGAAAAAGAAAAAATTGCTGGATACAATATTAATACATAAATTGCATTAATATTGTTATTCAGAAAGATACTTTCTTAAAAACTTCAAAGGATATGTACTTATTACTTGAGAAGAAAATAAATTATTACAAGAAAAAAATAAAATAAAATTGATATGATGAATTTTGTTATAATCCAGCTACCGTTAAAAACATGTTTCACAGAATGTAAATTACACAAATTGATGAATATAATTTGCCTTAAAACTATTTGCATTCACATTAATGTAATGTCACAAACAATAATATACTATACAATACACCTTCAAGGCAAGGATAATTCTTTATTTTATATCTGTTCATATTTTTTTTATCTATACCAGTATTTACTGTTTAATGGATAAATACAACTCAAAAAAACAAAATTCTATACAGATTGTGTGACTCTGGTTAAATATATAGTTTAAATACACAGAAGTGTATAATAAACAGGGTAATATAATGTAGTATATTATTCTAGTACCTGTATTTGACTCTGATAGATTTTACTGAAACACTGACTCACACCTGGTGATTCTGTGCCTCATATGATTCTGGCTTAGCAAAATCCACTTATATCAAATATAAGTTCTACATAATAAAGATATTCTTATAACCGTTTTTTATCAACTTAATTAACACCTTGGTCCTAAACAGTTGTATCTTATCTACTATATTACAAATAAGTAAACATCATTATGCATAATAGCCTTGAAATGTGGAAAAACATGATCATTTAAGGATAATTGCTTAGATTTGTTCATTATTAAGTTATATTGTTGACATAAAAATCTGTAATCCAGTCCGTATGAAGACAATTTGTGTTAGTGACAATGTTCGTTAATATCCACCACGATCGCCTTTCGCCATCCAAACAGGAAGTAGCCTATGCCAGCACCGAGGATCACGCTCAGACATAACCAGACGTTGTAGGTCATGAAGACCAACATTAAACAGTAGCTGATGAACACCTGGATCATGTGAAGTACCGTCTGAATGAAGTGGCTACATGTCATCATGTGCAAACTGAAAATGATAAAAAGAAATTAACTTCATTTTGTAAACAAAAACATTAATACAACAATTAAAGAACCATATAATTATATATTTTGAAAAATAGGCTAATGAATGGAAAAACATGAATCTTAAACACAAAGAAATAAGCTTTATCTCAACATTTTATTATTTTGTATTATTTGGCTTATAAAAGTAAGATTATTTTATATACATGATTGTACATGTATAACTTTCATATAAATCTATAAACTATTTAACACTCTCTATACCCCCACCCGAAATTGATGAATCACAAATCTAACTGAGCATCTAAAATTTATAGGAATAAAGTTTATACCCAGCTTTAAATTTAAATGACAGTCTTTGATTTAGTGACTTAAACATTAAGCAGGCATGAACAAATACTAAAGGCAAGATTTATAAAAAAATCTGATTTCATAAAACATTTTCCAATTAGTACAGGTAATTACACGATTGCTGTAAACTTGAACAAGTCTGTACTGGTTGAGATTTTTTTTTTTCACATGACATAATTCAAATCTTTGCTTGTATTTTATTTTATAACTAGAAAGTTCATAGTACCAGTCAGACCTATTTGACATTTTTTTAGTACAAAATGTCAACAAAAAACTTATAAAGTAAGTAACTTATCCTACATAAAATCAGTGACTGTGCAAGACTGTACCTTGTACACTTACATCATAAAAAGATTAAGCTATTTAAAACATTTTATCATTACTTTTACTGTAAAAATTACATCAGCTGTCAAATCTCGAGCTAATGTATTACCTCTAATCTAAATCATAATAACACTGCCACCCTGTTATAACATTGTGCGCCCTTATTACGCTAACCTCAGTATCACGCTCTCAGACTGTGGCGCCCCCTACCCAAATTTTTTTAAATTGCATATCATATTTGTTTTTCATGTATATTTATAACACTTGTTGTACATGTTATAGAATATATATATTATATATATACATGTATATACATGTATACAAAAAATGAAAACAAGTGCCGGAAAAAAGTCACATATAAATAAAACAAAAAACACAGTCCATGAGTTAACTTATTTAATTATTTGTGTTTTTTGTTTTATTTATATGTGACTTTTTTCCGGCACTTGTTTTCATTTTTGCATATATAAATCTCTAACTTGCTGTATATAATCAAAAACACTAATTAATTTTGCCGTAGCTATAATTGGCCTTACAACTTTCTTCAGTAGCATTTGTTATACATACAGATATATCAAAACAAAACAATAGATAGTGACGTATAACATCATTGAATGACATAAATTTATATGTATGGGTTTATACATGTAATGCACTGCACTGATTTAAAGTCTTAAATCTTATTATTGTGTAGAAAGTCAATGTTTGCACATTTTGATGAATACATATATTTTTTGAAGAAAAAAAAAGAGGATATTTAAGAATCCAAAGGTAAAAGTTCTAGACTGTAAATAACATTTGGTTGAACAAGCTAAATTAAAGAGAAACAATTAACTGAGCAAATAATAAATAAAACAAACAACTAGCTAGAATATTTTTCTCAACATCAAAATCAAATAACAGAATGTATAGGTAAAAAAACATGTAATTCCACCACCACAATGCATTATGTAATAACACGGGATACTACTTTTGAAGGTTATAATTTCCATTAAACCAATGTCTAGCCATAAACTACATGTATTATAACACTCAGACTAGCTTAAAAAACTAAAATTTCAATTAAAGGTAAGATAATGTGTCACAAATTATATAGCTGATCATCTTATGAAATTTCCACAACTGAAAGAGCTCTTTTATCTTCAGTATGCTTCATTCCATGTTTATTTTTTTTAATAAATAAAGCATTTACAAAATTTAACCCTAAAATACAATGCTGAAAACCAAATATCAGACAAGTGTACTACATGAAGGCCAGCCTAGTCTGACTCCATCTTAATAACTCTGAAGTCAATAAATTGGACTGTTCAATGATTGGAAGGTGGACAAGTCCATTTCACCACCTTAGTGCAGTATTTCGGTTAAGTCCTTCAGTTAACCAATTTTTGCACTAGCATGATTATTTCAGAAATTTGGCAGGTTAAGGCTTTCTCTGCTAATAATTTTTACTATGAACACAATTTATATTCTTAAATATGCATACACTTTTTTGTTCTAATAAGGCATGTATTTCATCTGATTATTTTCATTCATTTTAATCAGCAAGGTTGTTCTGGTTATTTCAATTTACCAATGATGTAACTGTGCAAGGCATCCACTTACACAGCTCATATTCTCCCTACTGTGACCTTGACCTTCTTTAAATAATGGTGTAGACTCATTTGGCTTATCAGTCCTAATAATCGTATATAATATAATGACAATGAATTTAGCATTTGAGACACAAGTTCTAAAGATATTCTAAATAATCATCTCTTATCTAATCTAAGAGACATTTTCTACAACCACACCTGGAATAAGAATTATATAAAACTAGTCCTATAATATAAATAAATTCTAAAAAAAATATATTAGTAATGCTGGTTAGATAGGAACAAAACCTAAACATAGAGGCACAGCCAGACAGTGGCTCTTAACTGTGTTGTTATTTTTTTGTGTTTAACGGGGGGGGGGGGGGCCGGAGAGAGGGAATTTTAATCATTGTGTGTTGTTTTTTATCCCTCAGATATTCAATAGTGATTGTCACTGTGCTATGTGACCTATATTGTCTAAAAATACAGAGTCTTCTTTTCATTATTTTTTTCCGTATTTCAAAATCTCAAATCAGCAACTTGTTCAAATGATATCCTGTAATTTTTGGAATATCCTCTCATTGTATTAGTAACATTAAACATTGAAATGTTCACCTTTAGATCCTGTTCTTGTTGAACTTAACTTTTTATAACTTAAGATATTTAGATCACAATGTAAGGCTGAATCTTATGGCTGTGCCTCTGGGGTTATTATATTAAAAGTTCAGTCACCAGCAAGACACATCAGTGCTAGGTTTTTGTTGCCGGGGACCAGAAACTCCATTCTGCTGGGTCGAACTGTTAAACAAAAGTGAAACTATAACATAAAATATAACAGAAAAAATAATGTCATTCTTCCACCTTTGACCTCCGTGCAGTTGAGTAAAAATAACTTTCTCCATAAATATACATATTTCTCTGGCTGCTGCCACAAAACAATATTAAAATTAAAATTTTGAAGTTTATTTAGCACTGTCACCTTTTAAAGACCCTAAAATATTTAAAGTTATTTTAAAACTTAATGAAATCAGAGCTGTTTATAGTTTAAATATATATTAAGTACAGTCAAGACTGCCTTATCGACCCCCTGAATTAAACAACTCCCTATCTGATGTGACGCTATTTTATGCCTTGACGCATTATTTAATAAATATAGTCTAAATTCTTATGTGACAAGCAACTGTGAAATCTCAAACTCCCAAAGTAAATGGGTTTTTGTCATCAATAAAGAAAAATGTGGTTTGTAAATTGACATTCACAAATTGTCTCAATACTAGACTTTTTTTACAATTTACAGGCAAATATATTCTGTTCCACAAATCAAAAAAGGCCAGGCCCCTTCCAATTTAAGTAAAACAAGAGCTGTGACTGCCAGGCGATGATAAAAGTGTTCTTTTGTCCATACATAAATAACAAAGTTATGACAATTTAAGTAAATTTCAATAATTTGACCTTGAAGGTCAATTAAAGGTCAAGGTTATATCAGAATAATTCAATGTGTTGGTTTTGTCATATGTGTTCTTTTGCCCAAGCATGAACTAAATCTGTAAATGTATAACAAAGTAATGACAACTGAAGCAAATTTCAATATTTTGAACTTGAAGGTCAAGGTCATTTAGGAGTGAAGGTTAAGTACAGTCTGGTCAACTTGAAGGTCTTATTGCAAAAAAACAAAAACATGACCAACATTTTACTTATTGCATGACTCTAGCAATAGCTCTTTTTTTATCTTCGAAAAAGTCAAGCTAAAAAGCTCTGCACAGTGAGTGTCAACCTATTTGCAGCGTTACATGAAGCAAGGATTTGATTTGTGCTCGGAAA
The DNA here is from genome assembly GCF_026571515.1 of Ruditapes philippinarum. NCBI lineage: Eukaryota > Metazoa > Mollusca > Bivalvia > Venerida > Veneridae > Ruditapes > Ruditapes philippinarum. Next base: position 406,073 of record NW_026860878.1, read on the forward strand.
AGTCTGCATCATCACATACAATAGACCTTTGTATGATACAGAACTAACAACTTGGTTACAGATTTATTTCATGCAATACATGGGTGTAATTGTTTCAATCACCAGAAGAACACGTCAGATTTAGTGTTTTGTGACATTTGACCAGAAGAGTCCCAGGCACTATTTTTCCACTCAGAGTACTTCATTCTGCTAAATGTATAATGTTACATAATGTAAACTTAAGTATTCAAAGTAGTGTTATAACTTAAATTTCGCCAGTACTTAAAAACTGCTATTTTTTCTATGAAGTAGGATCTACTAGTATACAGGTAACCCAACAATATGCAAAAGGAATAATTTAAGACAGTTACAATATCATGAAAATTTATTTAAAAAAAAAAAACCATTATTTAAGATGTTTTAGGTCTACGCAAGATGAATGTCTAAAGAAATTTGAATATATCAGGTAGCAATCCTGTAGCTTTGGGCAATGAAACACCAATAGACCCATAGATTTATACATTATTTCAGGCAACTACAGAATAATTATTTTCTGATAAATCACCCTAGCTTTATTCAACCATCATATAAGAATCTTACACCGGCTGCCGGTACAGACCGGAATATCTAGCTCAAGAGTAACTGTTTACAGCGGTAACGAGGCTCTGCCGAGTTTCCGCTAAACAGTTACCCAAGAGCTAGATATTCCCGTCTATACCAACAGCCGGTGTTTGATTCTTTTTCTTGCATATTACATGTCAATTATTTTCGGAACAGAAATTATGAAAACTTATATTCTCATTACGCACTTTTTTCTTATAGTAGCGTATGAACATACAACTTCATTCATAACGGAAAAATGACGTCATCTTAAGAACGCGATTCATTCATAAAAGGCGCGCGTCAATGACGTCATTTAAAGCGTGCGACTTGTCTTACATGGAGGGTGTAAGACAGAGTTTTCTAGCACCGGTGTAAACGGTAGATAATCCTGTCTGAGATGCAAGAATATATGGGAAGAACTTGATTTGAAACTAAATTAAATATCTATCTTCATCACTTGGCCCGTAAACAGATAAAAAATATTGTAAAATATTTATTTGTTTATAAAATAATTTTCAAAAAGGGGAAAAAAGCATTATAAAGTCAAAATATGCTATCAGATTCTCGTAATTTTCGCCCTAGATAAAATACATTATAAATGTTGCATGTGTAAATCTGATATAACACCAGCTGCTAAAGTGAAAAATAAATTATTTCTAAAGTGAATGAAGCATGCTCTGTTCCTTTGTACTATTGTATTGTAAAGTAAATGTATAATCGTGAAAGACTGAACAATAGTTGACTGTATTATTACACCGCAATGATTCAATAGAGTCACAAAACAAAAACTCTCATCGTAAAACTTAGATATAACAAAGCTGAGGAAGCTGATGCATTCTTTTAGCAAGCCATTATAGCATCTGCTGCACATTCATGACCTTTCCTCAAAATAATAGATGATGTCTACATACTTAATACATTCTTCCCGACTTTATGTAAGGTATTTTAAAAGTAATGTCCAACAACCCTTCATAAACACATGCACAATAAAATCCTATATCAAGTAATTATTACAAGAAGTTTGAATTTTACAAATGATTTTAATTATTCATGTATACTCTAAAATGAGTCAGAAGCTTAGAAAACATAGCTACAGATGAACCCTTTGACATTTTGACCTACTTAACCATTTCCAAATTCGACACATTTTTTCTGTTATCAACCTAATTTTAATCACAGACAGCACTTTTGTATCATAAATTTTGTCAACAAGCAGGAAAAGATAGTCTTGTTTTTGTAAAGTTTGTGAATTTGACCTTGACCTACTGACCCATAAATTTAGAGACCGAAGGTTATAAGTGAGAGAATTTTGCTTCATAGAGACAAGGATAGGAAGTTTTGCTGAAGCTGTTATAAGCTTTAGTGGTAAAGACAGCAAAGAGATAATGAAAGAGGGATAATGGAAGACAGAAAGATAAAAAAAGTTTGCACCCATGAACCAAACATTTCTAAGGTTAAAATGTTTTATTTTCATAAATTATTATAATACAGTCAAACTTGGCAATAAAGACCACTTTTAAAAGACCACCATTTTGAAAATCAAACTGTCCTTAGTTCCACACATTTTTACCCTTAACCACAATTGCACCTATTCCACCAGAGCAGACTTGAAGATCTGAGTCAGCACATATTTGCTGTCTTCTCATGGTCTGCACTGGTCACTTTCAGTCAGTATCAATTTGAATTGTTTCCTAAAAATGATGAATGGTTTTGTCCAGACTGATAGATGGAAAAGTCCATTTATGATATTGAGTGTTGTAAGGGTTAAATATTACATTGACAGTAAATAAATAATGCCTTTACCAAAACAGTTTTTTTTTTAAATTTTCATACAGATTATCTCAAGGTGGTCTTTTTGTTTGGTAGAGAGGGCTACTTTTACAACAAGTTTGACTGTATTGTTGGTTTATTTTTGTTAACTGTTATGGCTTTTATTATAAGCTTTTAGTAAAAATAGCACACTATTAGCACTCTTTACAATTAGGAGGAATTATACTCAAACACATTTCACCTTGAAAACTTTGAATCCTTTGCCCTATATAAAAATAATGTATTGAAACACTATACAACAAAAATATCACGTGCAACAAAAGCTTAAAACAACAACAAAAGGTTAATTCAAATGCAGAGAAGTACTTAGTATTACATAATACATTAAGTACCATAAAAGTGTTAACTGCTGAAATCTATACAATTAACCCATAACCTGCTGAATTTTGTATACACTAGTTCTGGAATTAAGAATTTTTGTTTTATTCCAAGCTAATCCGTAGGTACAAACAGTACAGTAACAGATTTGAAAATAAGTGCAACAAGTTGACTCAGGTACTCACCCTGAAGCTATAATGGTAAAAGTTTGTTTGTACATACGGATTAGCTGGGAAAAACCCACATTTGCCGAATTCAGGATAAATGTAATAGTCAAACTTTTTTTCCATTTTTGGAACTGTCCATATTCTATATTGAAGATATTAATAAGAAAATTTGAAGTTGGTTGACCAACAGTGTAGGGCCTGGTCAGACTGCACTGATGCATGCAGGTAATTGCCGGGCTCAAAGTTGGTGGTAAAGTTTATTATGAATTTCAGGTGAAGCAGGTTAAGGTTAAGATTATGCTGCATTGAATATGAATGATGTCATAAAATATTAAAATTCATATTTAAATACACAGAATAAGTTTGGCATCTTTTCAAATTTAAGCAAATATAACAGTTAAATTTCTTGCCTTATTTACAATGTGTGCATTTTATAAAAGGCATTCAACAGATCTGAATAAAATTATTTTAACACTGGCAAGATCTGTGAACATAAATATCCTTTATCATGTTTTTGTAAACATGTATTTGAAGGGTATGGTTATTATAATGTTTAAATACACCATAAAACCCAAATAAACATGAACTGCTTTTTTCCCCCAAGTTTCAGTAATGAAATATGAATAAAATTCAGTTGTGGAAATGTCTCAAAATCAGTAGAAAAGACATTCTACAACACTATACTGAAATCAACTGTACAAATTTCTTGATCGCTGCATTTAAATTAACAATTTGAACATGAAATATAATAATAATAATAAGACGAAAAAATAAAAAAAACTTTCAAAAACCAAATTAACCCATACCATGCAAATGATTCAGTGCTAGGCTGAAATCTTTCAAAATAGAAGACATGCTTTAAACATGCATGGTCTACTTATCTATGTAACATAATTTTTATTTTAACAATGCACAAATGGAACAAAATTTTTATCAAAAGCACAATTAAAGTTGGGTTTTTTCTCTGTTAAGTGCATCATCGGATACCCACGGCCGAACCATTAACATTCATCAGATTGCATGTTATGTGACATGTTTATCAATCGTGGGTATCCAACGATGTGTTAAGTGAAGAATAAATTGATCAAGTCAGCAAAGGTTTCAAATAGTAAACTAATAATGGGTAAGCCCCCCTCTGATAAGATTATCCATTCAGCAACAAGCTTACTTGGCAGTAAGCTTAAATACTTGGCTATCTTCTGATTTTTAATAAGTCACCAAGCAATACCATACTTTAGATACTTTTGTGTTAAGTTTTCCCCACTTTGTAATGGTGGAGCAATACACAAAATTTAACCAAGGCGAAAATATCCCAAAGTACAGTAACAAGTTCTTACAACAGATGGTAATATTAATGAATCTGAACTATGAATACAATATTCTATACAAAGCAAGCTGTGTTTCTTTAATTATTGAAGCTACAATACTCAGCTATGAATGTTTACATGTTAAAATACAATATGGTTTATACTGTTTGAACAAAAAGCTTCTTTTCCTGTCTCAAAGGCTTAATCGTACAGTTTTTAAGCAACTGACCTTCCAAGTATTGAAATTCAAAATTGACAATTGTTTATCTGTTTGAATTTATGACCTTTAACCTGGTGGAGCAGAAAGTGACTAAGTGACTTAGTCAATGACACCTGAATAAAGTCATGCCAGTCTGCAAAACTATACACTCTGACTAGGCTCTATACTGATGATAGGTCAATATTTGCACATACATGTGAACTTTTTTTCATAGTCAAGTGGGAGATTTTTCTTCAAAAAGAGGGAGATTTTAGAATTTGCAATAAACAAAGAAGGAAGTTCTGACATTAAGAATAGGTAGATTTTTTTAAGTTGTGAAAATACCCCTTATTTCAAGAAAAATCTTTAAAAATATGGCTGCAGAAATAGGGAGTCTCCCGCTAAAAGTTGAAGAGTTCACATGTATGTTTGTATTCTGATATAGCAATCTCCTTTAACTTTGAATGGACTGTTCCAAATTAAAAGCTAGGCAAATCTGTTACACAAATTTAGGAGATTAAGAGTTAAATCACACAGCCAACAGTACAGACTGGCTGAATACTATTGGCGTGTGCATGTTATTTCTGACTCCAGTTCTGAGGTAAATCTTATTTTCCCTAACATCTAATTTAACAGTCAATTTCCTTATTTTAGTTAACATGAGATTTACCCATAAATAGACCTTGTTTTTAATTAAGTATGCACTATTCAAAGACTAGACAGTTTTGGTAAACAAAAAGGTTCCGTTACATCTTGATTTCAAGGAAACTGTATCTGCTTTCCTGAATAAAACACAAGTCAAATTCATTTTTAGCTCGACTATTCGCAGAATAATCGAGCTAATGCAGTCACCCATTTGTCGGCGTCGGCGTCGGCGTCCCTGTGGTTAAGTTTTTGTATGTAAGCTGGTATCTCCATAACTACTGAAGGGAATGGATTGAAACTTCACACACTTGTTCTCTGTGATTATCTAAGATGATTGGCACAAGTCCCATAACTCTGATTTGCTTTTTTTCATAATTATGCCCCTTTTTCAACTTAGAAATTCTTGGTTAAGTTTTTGCATGTAAGCTGGTATCTCCATAACTACTGAAGGGAATGGATTGAAACTTCACACACTTGTTCTCTGTGATTATCTAAGATGATTGGCACAAGTCCCATAACTCTGATTTGCTTTTTTTTATAATTATGCCCCTTTTTCGACTTAGAAATTCTTGGTTAAGTTTTTGTATGTAAGCTGGTATCTCCATAACTACTGAAGGGAATGGATTGAAACTTCACACACTTGTTCTCTGTGATTATCTAAGATGATTGGCACAAGTCCCATAACTCTGATTTGCTTTTTTACATAATTATGCCCCTTTTTCGACTTAGAAATTCTTGGTTAAGTTTTTGCGTGTAAGCTGGTATCTCCATAACTACTGAAGGGAATGGATTGAAACTTCACACACTTGTTCTCTGTGATTATCTAAGATAATTGCCACAAGTCCCATAACTCTGATTTTGCTTTTTTACATAATTATGCCCCTTTTTCGACTTAGAAATTCTTGGTTAAGTTTTTGTATGTAAGCTGGTATCTCCATAACTACTGAAGGGAATGGATTGAAACTTCACACACTTGTTCTCTGTGATTATCTAAGATGATTGGCACAAGTCCCATAACTCTGATTTGCTTTTTTACATAATTATGCCCCTTTTTCGACTTAGAAATTCTTGGTTAAGTTTTTGCGTGTAAGCTGGTATCTCCATAACTACTGAAGGGAATGGATTGAAACTTCACACACTTGTTCTCTGTGATTATCTAAGATAATTGCCACAAGTCCCATAACTCTGATTTGCTTTTTTACATAATTATGCCCCTTTTTCGACTTAGAAATTCTTGGTTAAGTTTTTGCATGTTAGCTGGTATCTCCATAACTACTGAAGGGAATGGATTGAAACTTCACACACTTGTTCTCTGTGATTATCTAAGATGATTGGCACAAGTCCCATAACTCTGATTTGCTTTTTAACATAATTATGCCCCTTTTTCGACTTAGAAATTCTTGGTTAAGTTTTTGCATGTAAGCTGGTATCTCCATTACTACTGAAGGGAATGGATTGAAACTTCACACACTTGTTCTCTGTGATTATCTAAGATGATTGGTACAAGTCCCATAACTCTGATTTGCTTTTTTGCATAATTATGCCCCTTTTTCGACACATGAATTCTTGGTTAAGTTTTTGCATGTAAGCTTCGTTGTCTCTCCATAACTACTGAAGGGAATGTATTGAAACTTGAAGAGTTTGTACCTTTTCGGACAATTTTATGTATTCATATAGGTAAGCATTATTATACTCAATGAAACACCCTTGTGACAAATTTTCGAATAGTCGAGCGTTACTGTCCTCCGACAGTTCTTGTTGATTTTCACAACCTAAAAAGTGTCTCATTTGACCAAATAGTTACCTAAACATTTTAAAAGATTAAAAATTTACACGTGAAAAAAAACCAAAAAAACAAACAATCTGTCAAATATTGCTGTAACCAAGTACACTCATTCACACTGCACAACAAATATAAATCATTAAAGGCCCAAACCAACATCATGCTTCACTTGCATTTACCATCCTTTTGTTTACAGACTTAAGCGTAATTAATTACAAAAGAAAAACACCGTACATCTCAATTAGCAATGTCTAAGGATTTACGTACCCAACGTTTTTATTACTGATAACCATGGTGTCAGTTGAAGCTGTTCCGTTGGATATTGAGTATTTGTTGCCAGAGATCATCGCTTTTTGTAGCAACATTTCACGAAATACTTTGAGTCCCTCGTAAACGATCGCCAAAGCAAATATGGCCACACATGCTCCCACAAGTCCTGTAAGATATCAAAGAATAAAGATAATTATAAAGTCATGTACAATAAAAACTCTGAAAACTGCACCCTGTCCGGACTTGACCAAAAGTCCGGTTTTAGAGGATTCTGGTTTTCAGAGTTTTTACTGTATTATGAACCCTACATAGAAATTTTCTTTATGTTTATCATCAGTGTTTATGTGATATTCACAGACAGAAGAAGTATTGGAGGGACTTGCAGTGACTCACTTATGTTAAAAGGACCTTTCGATCTCATCTCAGAACATAGGACTTACATCTTACTAGGAGGAGCACTGCCTGATAATTATATTTTTTGTCTCTTACAGCAGACACTTTTAAACCAAACATCTCAGTTTTACATGGGTTGTCTGAAAAAAATTCTGGAATTTTTTTCATACAAATTTCAAATTTTAAAGAAGTATAACAAAATTTTGTAAGATTCATATTGCATAAAAAGTGTTAAAATGTCCATCTTAAATTACCTGTAACATAATTTTGGCTTTTGTAAAGTTGTAGCATACTTTTAAATATTGCACCTCATAAACAATTTTTTAACAATACACATCAATATTTGGTTTATACAGAATTTATTTTAGTTTGATTGTGTACGTAACTAGGAAGTTAGAAGCTTATAGACACACTTTCGAATCCATGCCAGAGACCAACCAGTACTGCGCAATGAGTGTAAAGTTTCCTGCTCAAGGAAACAACAACCTGCCCCTAACAGGGTTTGAACCCATGTGGCCTGTGATCAATAGATTAACAGTCTGACACGTTAACCACTCTGCCATGCCGCAACTAAAATATTTTGTAGACCTATTCAATAATCTAAATTTCATAATAATCTTTACAATTATGCTTACACATTTTTCATTTCTCTGATTGTTTTTCAGAATTTTGAAAAGGCTTTAAAATCATAGAAAGTACATTAATTCAATTATCCTGAAAATTACCTCCCTTCACAACTCTCCACTGAAAAGGTCAATGAAAACTTCTATATGACACAGATGTTTAGTTGTTATTAGAACAATCAGGACAATCTTATTCCTATTGTTGCAATACTCCACACAGAAAATACTTATACAATAAGCAGTGCTGCTATCAATAGATTTCAAGCAGCTGCTAAATTATTGTGAATGTTAATGAAAATCAATTCTTAGCATCATGGAAGCTATAGTTCCACCCAAAGAATCCATGAGGATCTCTTCTAATAGAAAGAGAAAGATGGGTTGTTTTGTTTTTTTTATAAAAAAAAAAAAGGTACCATAATATTATAACATTCACATTTATAATATCTTTGTATTTGTAAACATTTTTTTCCTTATTCAAATAAATTTACTACAGATTTTTAAAATGACACCCAAGTCATGTGAAGCAAAACAAAGGGCTACAACTCTGTTTAAATTGAACTGGAGTTACATGTACCGGTATATGCAGGACATGTACAACTATAATAGGATTGTAATTTTAGAAGATGTGCAATGATAGCATCAAGCCTGCATAACAGCAATACACTGATTGTTATACAGTACAATAAAGTCATACAAATACAGCTATAACAAGAAAAGCATTGATGCAAAGCATCAAAGGGCGTCCAAGCAAGAAATGCAGAAAGTGAAGATGAACTAGTAGACATATGATGACAAGATATTCTTATAAACTTTTCAATGGTTAATTGGTTTTTACCAGAATGAACGGACGAAAGACATTGTTCATTATGAACTTTGATTGGCATGCTAGAGATTAGAATATAACTTGTTATTTCTTTATGATCGTGATTATTAATAGCAACGGATATACATGTATACAATCATTTATAATCCATATGTGTAACGCATGATCAACACGACACTTGTTGAATTGTCCCTTATTATGTTATCGCTATTAGCGAAGACCCCCTCTTAAGGTATCTGTTCAGTAAAAATATGATACTGGTTATGAACATTGATCATGTTGAGCATAATTGTTTATTACACAATAATTGTAATATCTATTTTATAATAAAAATACAGATTTTATGAATATTGTTTTCCTCTCTTTTTTGTGTTTTATGTGCTATTTCAATACTGAGTTTTTTATGTTTACTACTCTTTTTTATTAAAAGTGTAAAATAAATTTTAAGAATTCAATTGTCATATTGACCGACGATTATAAGTCAAAACTTAACTGGAAAAAGTCAGTAAATTATGGTTAATCTTTCAAGATATAAAATTGTTTATTCTTAAACCATGTACATGTACATTGGTATTTTTCTTTATCATTTTTTAAATTATCAATCGATTGAATAATTCATAAAATCTAATTTGTAACTTTGAATAATTCCTCGTCATCTTTACTTAACACAAGTAACAAATTAAATAAAATGTTTCAAAGTTGATAGTGTCATATTAATACCATCAAAATGTACCTTATTTCTCAATTATTGTACATATTTATTGTTTTTATCTCATATAGATAAAATAAACATGCTATTGTTGTTTTTTTTTTTTTCGAATTGTATGTTTATGTATAATAATAATCAATGAATTTGAGAGTTGATCTATGTTTATTAATTATTGTAACCAAACTAAGTGACAAACATTCATTTTGGAAAAAAAGCTTATTTATCTGTAAAATATTTGTTCATCAAACATCTACTCCAAAACCGGGAGAGACCGGGCAATAAACGTGCCGGTCACTAGTAAATTCCGGTCAAAAAAGACCGGGAGAGACCGGAAATTACCGATAGGAGTACATCCCTCTATAAATAGATTTTCGGAATGTTTAGGTCATCAACTCATTATTGTATTTTAATAATAACCCAATGTGTTCTAAAAATGATAAATAAAAAAACCGAAGAGACGGAAAAGGTTATTTCATTTGAAAATGTTTGCATTGCGAAATTCTCCAGTTCGCTATTCATTGTACATATTACATATCGCGACTTTATAATAATCAAGCACCCTCATACCGATCGGAATGATCGGCTTTTATCATGACCGACTAAAAGGCTCGAGAAGTTGCTGTCGCCCTTTCACAAAATCTCATTTCATTCCATAAGGCGCCGCGCTTCGGAGCGGACGCCAATAATGTTTATTTTGGATGTTAAACGTTCTACAAACTATTAGCAACACTTTTTTTGTAAATATGTTTGAAAGGCTCATGTATATAATTCTTAAGATTTGATCAAACATCAAAAGGTAACACTGTCTGTATATTTATAAGGTAGCCATGCTTGAAAAAGTTGAAATTTGTCAATATGAAAAAATTATGTATTTTGATAATACATGTATATAAAAGAAAACATTGTGGTGCAACTATTACCACAGTAGTTTTGGCTCAAAAATTGGACTGTAAATATTGGAATGTCAATATGAGACTGTAAATATTGGACCGTCAAGACCGGACTGTAGATACGATTTAACTGCAAATATTGGACTGTAATGAATGGATGGTAAATATTGGACAGTAATGATTGGACTGTAAATATTGGCTTGTAAAGATTAGACTACAGTATTGGACTGTAAATACTGGACAGTTAATTTGGATTTTAAAGAATGGACTTTGAAAGATGTATGATAATTAGCACATACATCAGCATGACTGTACTATTACAATAATGATCTCTATCAAGAAATCATAACAAAAGATTGTATGTACATGTATGCAACGTACATGATAAAAATCATTATCACTATAGCGGAAATGATGTATGATGAAATATGCAACTTTAGATAACAACCACGATATAAATTAATGTACATGTATTAATAAAATATCAGATATGCATGGTAATCTATATATGTTGTTGTTAAGGGACAGCCTAAGGTGCCATTTTCAGTGATATCTTCTTACTTGACTTATAATGACAGAGTTCATGTTGTTTTTGTTTTTTTTATTTTATCATATATTTATCATGTATGCACTCACGCAAGAACTGATAATTTCCATACCTCAACCAAATTTTTTGCATTGGAGTTGCCCTGTTTTAACGATGGAACAAATTTTCATTTTATTCTAAAGACAAGCTATCATCAGTAAAAAGTATTGTTTAAAATGTATGGATATGCAGTCTACCCTAGCATAAGTAGCATATAGAAATCAGTTAAAAATACAGAAAACAGAAATATTCAATGAGTCAAAAGGATATGGCTGACTTCTGTTTTTTGGTTGGGGTTTGCATCAACTTAAAATTTGTATATACACAATGTACATTAGCATTTCAAACATACTTACATAAAAGTGTTATTGTTTGTAGGGTTTTTATCATTCGAAATAAACATTATAGCTGTGTTTTTATTACTATATGTACTATAAATATTATGTACTGTATAACTATATTGCTATATGCAGGCTTGAGTCTGTCATTGCACTTGCACTAAAATTACAATCCAATCATAGTTGTACATGTCCTGCATACATGTAACTCCAGTTTAGTTTAAGCAGAGTTGAAGCCCTTTGTTTTGCTGCAATTGCACTATTTCAGGCATAAACCGGAACTTGAGTAGAACCACCGACGTTCCCTAAGCTTGCTTGATAGCTTCCTCACATGAAAGAATCCAAAGTCCCTGTCAGGATTTGAACCCAAAGCTGTAAAGAGCAAGTGGTTTGAATTCACCAACCATAACTTCTTGGCCATGGAACTCAAAGCTTAAACTTTCAATAATCATATTGCGTACTGCAGATATAGTGATTATAGATATTTAAGGTATACTAGAAGTACATAAGCTAAGGAATGTGACTTTCAAATAAAATTTAGACACTGAAATTAAAGATAAAAGTCCCCCCTCTAGTCAGACTCAACACTATTTTCACCAGATGTTTATCTAAAATCATTGTCTACACTTGAGTGACGTCTAATGACACACTGCTTCCAGCAATTTGTTGGGGTTTTTTTGTTGTTGTTTTTTTTTTCTATTATCAAACTGTATTAATCTACTTTATCATCTTGTGAATATATTTGTAACTAAGCCCAATATACACAACATTTTGTGTAGCCTGACTAGACTTTAGGCTCTAGACTACCAAATCTCAGCATTTTTTATATCAAAAACCCCTTAAAATAATAATGGATAGTTCTAATTTCAATATAGGGAAAGTCCATTTAACAAATTCAGTGTGACACAGGTTATTGCTTTATATCATGACACAAGCTATTATAATGTCACAAAATCCATGGAGTAAACATTTATTTTTTGTCAAGTTAACTGATAACTAATGCTGAAAAACTTACAAAATCACTTTAAAGTATATATAATTATATAAAATAATACTATAAGTATATAGAGGAAGCCAAACAAGTGTTATTCAAGAACTGAATTTGTAAAATGAAGAAAAGACATTGCATTAAATCTTTTAAGGGGTTGTAATATCATTGTTCTGAAGAAGTCTAAGAAATTCAATTTTTCCAGATTTTATCACATACCATATTTAATTAAATACAAGCAACTTCCTTCTTATTAGCCCCTCCCCCAGTTATGAATTTAGTGAGGCTCAATGTCAACTCCCACTTAACGTTCGGTTTTTTTTTGTTTGGTACCAACACAATTTAGGTAATATGGCGCCAAAACCAGAAAGATGATTTTGGCTAACCTTTGGAGAAATATGGTTCTGCATACATGCTGATAAAATGTAAGATGGAACAGAGATATTTCACTTTTGTTGACAGCAGTGTGAATCAGTTTAATTATTTGCTTATTGCTAAGCTTGACTGTGCAATATTGTTTCTATAGAACTGTATAAAGCTACACTTGGGTTAGATTATACAAGTATTAATATGAATCATAAAAGAATAGAAATGCAAACATTCAGTATATAGATACAAACCTCCAACATCCTTTGTCCTCAGTGTCTCAAATAAAATAAATTCACATTTCCCTGTGTGGAAAAACATCTGAAATCAGAAAAAAGATAGAAAGTTATTTCATACAAATACATCAATGGCCTACTTTGATAATTATGCAACTCCCTATATGAAATAATGTCTTTTAAAAATCTTTAAATTAGAAGTACTTTTTGTTAAATTGTTTTCCTGCTGATTTTAATTAACTCATTTTTGGTTATACTATTTTAACAATACATTCAGCCTGCTTTCCTAGACCACTCAACACTATTACCAATATCACCACAAGTGAGAGACATCTGACCATTAGACTTAATGCCCGATATCAATTGATAACAAGTGATAATGACTGACCTTACAGAATACAGTCTGACTAAAAGTTGCTCAATTTTAACATAATGATACTGAAATCTTTTATGTTAATTTTATTTCACATTTGACAGTCCATGTGTCCTCATGATGTGTTAGTGGTTTCTGAATGGCGAAAGATATCTGTCCAACAGCTGTATTTCAATAATACCTAATATAAGGCTATTGGAAAATCAAGGAACCTAAAGTTCTGAGTACTAAATACTATATCATACAGATTTAACAGGATATAATAATACATTATACGGAATGAATACCTCGTGAATAACTGCAACAGATTTGCCAATCTTTGAATTTTGAACAGTCCATTTCAAAGTTAAAAGATTTATACATTGAATATAAATATTGAGCGAGCCTGGTCAGAATACATGGCACTGCAAGCTGGTCTGGGTAAAGGCTTTAGTCACTTTAGGACCCAGATGGATAAAGGTTAAATATATCAACTATATTATTAACATACCAACATGTGACCAGCACATGGTTAAACAGTTTAACTATATACGTACCAACATGTGACTAGCACATGGTTAAACAGTTTAACTATATACGTACCAACATGTGACTAGCACATGGTTAAACAGTTTAATCATATATGTACCAACATGTGACCAGCACATGGTTAAACAGTTTAACTATATACATACCAACATGTGACCAGCACATGGTTAAACAGTTTAAGTATATACATACCAACATGTGTCTAGCACATGGTTAAACAATTTAACTATACATTTGTATTATATATATATATCAACATGTTACCAGCACATGGTTAAACAGTTGAACTATATACGTACCAACATGTGACCTGCACATGGTTAAACAATTTAACTATATACATATCAACATGTGACCAGCACATGGTTAAACAGTATAAATATATACATAATAACATGTGACCAGCACATGGTTAAAAGTTTAACTATATACATATCAACATGTGACCAGCACATGGTTAAAAAGTTTAACTATATACATACCAACATGTGACCAGCACATGGTTAAAAAGTTTAACTATATTCATACCAACATGTGACCAGCACATGGTTTAACAGTATAAATATATACATATCAACATGTGACCAGCACATGGTTAAAAAGTTTAACTATATACATACCAACATGTGACCAGCACATGGTTAAACAGTATAAATATATACATATCAACATGTGACAAGCACATGGTTAAAAAGTTTAACTATATACATACCAACATGTGACCAGCACATGGTTAAACAGTATAAATATATACATATCAACATGTGACCAGCACATGGTTAAACAATTTAACTATATACGTACCAACATGTGACCAGAACATAGTAAAACAATTTATCTATATACGTACCAACATGTGACCTGCACATGGTGAAACAATTTAACTATATACGTACCAACATGTGACCAGCACATGGTTAAACAGTATAACTATATACATACCAACATGTGAGCAGCAAATGGTTAAACAATTTAACTATATACGTATCATTATGTGACCAGCAAATGGTTAAACAGTTAAAAAGTTTATTTATATATGTATCAACATGTGACCAGCACATGGTTAAAAAGTTTAACTATATACATAACAGCATGTGACCAGCACATGGTTAAAAAGTTTAACTATATACATACCAGCATGTGACCAGCACATGGTTAAACAATTTAACTATATACAGACCAACATGTGACCAGCACATGGTTAAAAAGTTTAACTTTATACATATCAACATATGACTAGCACATGGTTAAACAATTTAACTATATACGTACCAACATGTGACCAGCACATGGTTAAACAGTTTACAGGGCTGCAGATAACATGCGTATTTGCGTTATTACCCAATTAAAATGTCTAAAAACCCAATAGAAATAATAACTAAGGGTAAGAAAAAGTAAATGAATTCTTATTTATACAAACTACATTTGAACTGGTGCGTAATGACGAAAATTATTACTTAACGCGTACATCAGGCAGATCATACTGTTTCAGACTGTTTTAACCTTTAAATTATATAAGGCAACTTGGAAATCTCCTAGGCGAATAAACCATAAAGCAAAGTAGTAAGTAGCTTTTTTATTACCGTACAAATGACTACAATGAAGGTCAAAAATTTTGGGTAAAATGCATGAACTTGTACTTTATAACCCAAATTGGTTAGAGGGGGTAGGGTAAAAAATACAGAAATAACTCAAAGAAAATAGAAAAAACCCAATAGATCACAAAATAAGGGGTAATTACCCAATATATACAAAATGTTATCTGTAGCCCTGAGTTTAGCTATATACGTACCAACATGTGACCAGCACATGGTTAAAAAGTTTAACTATATACATGTACATACCAACATGTGACCAGCACATGTACGATCTGTTTCATTCATATCCATTTCCAACCCCGAGTGTAAGTGACCTGAAGGATTCCCAGATCCCATATCTCCATGGTCCATATCCATATGGTTCATTGTAGTAGTTGATGTATTCTATAAATAGAAAAATTATTATGTTAAAGTTTTGAGTACAGATTTAGATATTGTTATCGGAAATATTTTAAATTTGTGTACTAGGAAAAAAAGTAATTACAATATAAATAATGCTGTATGAAAGATTATTGAAAATATTACAACATTTCCAGAGCAGCATCATTTCGGAAAAAATAATTTTGGTTGCTGTTTTATTTGTTTGCCTGTTTGGTTTGGTAACTCTGACCTGGCTGTGGTAATTAACATTGGTTCTTAACAATGCCTTGTTAAGGTTAAAATTTCAGAAAAGTTTGAAGAAATTCTTTCAACAAATACAGATTTTATAGAGCGGACATAATGTAGATGAACTGATCAACTGATCAACCAATGCAACAAAGTGATTTCCGTACAGTGAGCCCCTTCTTCATAATGTGGTAAGCGTCTTTGGGTGTTTTTTTTTCAGTTGAGTTACTTGAAAAAATTAAAAATTTTAATTTGTTTTACTTTGCACCAACACCGTATAGGTCATAATAATGGCTACTTTCCAGCTTTACTGGTGGAGGAAGACCCCAGATGTCCTTTTGTGCACTATCTCTGGCATGACCAGGTAACAGTGTAGAACCACCAACATTCTGTAAGCTAGCTAGATAGCTTCCTAACATGAAAAAAATCCAAAGTACCGGTCGAGATTTAAACCCACAGCAATGAGGGGCAACTAAGTTGTTTAAAGTCAATGTCCCATAATGAATATAATTATCATTAATATAAAATTACTGATAATACATATACAGTATATCAAATTAATTGGAAATAACTATTTTTGGTGTTCTATTTCTATATAATCTAAAGTATAAAATGTAGCAACCTAAAAATAAAAAATCTATTATGCAAATGTATAATGTATCAACCTAAAAAAAAACTAAAACCGTACCATTCTATATTAAATACAGATTTTTTTCTACGTGGTAAAATAAGCCAAAATAAAATACATGTACCAGGGAAATAAGTACCGGTACAAGGACTATAGTCTGTAACAATATGACCTGATCACATTTTAGATTATTATTAAAAGGATATAATATTACTTAAATAAGGGATAGGAAGTAAATTAATACTACAGAACATTATTAAATAAAATAAAATACCATAAAAATGTGTTATTGTACAATAAACAGTAAAAATATTTTCAGAGTCACTCGTCCTGCAGGACGAGCAGCAATATTTTTCTATTTGTCCTGCAACAAGTTCTCTTAAATTCTATTTGTTATTATGAGGGGACAAGTGGAATTTTCAATCTCTGTATCATGCAATGTTTGTGACCTTCAAAAAAAGGTCAAACTGTTGACCCGAACAATAAAAAAAAGAGGTCAAGTTGAAACAGACTATAGTTAACATAACCTGTGGCAGTTCAACCAAAGCTTAAAGAAAGCTGATACAGTAAACTCAGTTTATAACATTGAATATTCAGGGGATGGTCTAATTTATGTCTTTAAATATATATTCGACAGGCAACCAATTTGCATGAAATCAAGAGTCAGGACCAAGGCAACAGCACTGTTATAAGCAATATTGTTATAAGTGGAGTTTACTGTACATAGTATCTAGTTTAAACAATCTAAATATCTTAAATGGACTTGTCAATCTTTTGTCAATCTGAACAAAACCATAAATTTTATCTCATTTTAACAAAATTTCAAAATAAGTACTGACTGTAAACAGTACAGACCATGACCAGACAACACAGATGTAAGTGCTGATCTTGGTCTGCATTGTTTGCACTGGTAAATTAATTTGACGCCAGCTAGGTAAAGGTTTAAACACCAAAGGAACACTGAAACAGAGAAAAATGTAAATGTAGTAACTAAATCAGGTACAAGAATGAAATTGGTTCAACATATGAGCTGCGTCACGACAAAACCAACATAGTGCGTTTGCGACCAGCATGGATCCAGACCAGCCTGCGCATCCGCCCAGTCTGATCAGGATCCATGCTGTTCGCTTACAGACCCTATAACAAGTAAAGAAACTGATAGCGAACAGCATGGATCCTGATCAGACTGTGCGGATGCCCAGGCTGGTCTGGATCCATGCTGGTTGCAAACCCATTATGTTGGTTTTGTCGTGACGCGGCTCAAATTTCTTGAAATAAAAGTAGTTAATAAATCCACCAGATCTGATCTTCTAATTTGGTTCACTGTCTGATAAACAAAGGTTGTTTTGGTGTTCAAAATGTATTTGTTTTCCTTTGTTAAATGTTGAAAGAATAGAAGATAAAAAAAATATCAATTACTTTATATCACTGCATATTTCTAACATGAAATAAAGTTTATCAGACAACAAACAATCTGAAGATCATGCTTGTTTCACATCTACAGGAACTAAACACATCCCAATCGGGGTACACACCTGAAACGCCATAAAGTTGATTAACAAGAAAGCAAAAACGATGACAACAGCTATCAGTGCCAAATAGACACGCTTCAACTGTCGTGGATATATCATCACAATACTTCATCTTTGCCTCTCCAAAATCTGTAAATGAAGAACTTATCATAATACTATTATATGCTTCAATGCATTGAATGTATGTTTATCAATTGTCCAAAAATTTGGGAATTTAAAATATTCTTACACAAAATATTACCTCACTTTTATAATAAATATTCTTAAAGCATTTTATTTGACCATGCAATCGCATGTTTTCTGTTCTGATACATAGCTATCCTAGTGTAATGTTCGTTTCTTTGTGTTTCTGTTGTTTTTTTTACTACAGTATTTGTACAGTTAAATAGTCCAATGCAAAACTAACAAATCCTGGTTCAAGACGCACACAAAGTGAATATTAGCCAGTTAAATCAGAGTTGTTAGAATACTCTATAGACATTGTAAAAAATACCTTTTAATTAACCTTGATGATTCAATATTTCAGTAAGGATGACTGTATAATTGGTTACAAACTTAAGATAATGACTTAGGTACAGAATAAATAAGATCACTGTTCTAAACAATTTGTTACAATGATGTAGAATATATTTAGTCAAATATTATAAGGTCCACTAAGCTAGGTGCTCTTTGTTTTGTACAGACAATGATGTTAAAATAATTTTATAGTTATTACCGGGTATTTGCCAAGTAGCATTTCAATGTAGATACAAAATATGCCACATGGTTTTGTTAAATGTTTGTTTGTTTCATTTTACACCTTTTCCCAACAGTATTTCAGTCATATAGGAGGGTTGTTCCTGGAGAGTTTCACCAGTACCAGACTACCTCCTCTGTGCTTAACTACCAAAGCATCTCCCGGGGATCAAACCCACGCCAGAGAGGAAACTGGAAAGTCATCGACTCTGACCCCTGGAGGCGGTCATGCCAAATGGTAGATATAAAATTAATACAATGTATATAAACTTACAGTAGTCATTCAACTATGTTAAGTACAGTACATGATATAAGGTGTTAGATAAATAAATTATATAAATAAATTAACTTTTGATATCATATTTTCTATAAGGCGGTGACAGGTAATTATTTACCTGTATAATATTTATAATAGAAAATGAGAGTTAGTGTGAGATGTTACATTAATTTTGTACTTAATTACATTGCTTTCAATGTAATATGACCCCTGTGTCACAATATGTATTACATCTTTTGTTTTAAATGAATCTACCACACGTCTTTAATAATTACATAAGGTAACAACATGAAATTACACTTTCCTTTATTATATACCTGTATCATACACAGTTACATCATGTAAATAAACATTGAAACGAACAAAGTGGCACATAAAAGTGATCCTGGACACTACCATGGTATAAAATATTAACAGATTTAAAAAGATCATTTAATAAAAGTTGAGAACAGTTTTGCAGTCAAAAACATATTTATCATAATTATCTAAACAATTTTTACATAATTATGAACAGTGCCTGGACATTTAGTACCGGTATCAATAATTGTCTATATAAAAACTGAAAAAAAAATTACTGTTTATTCAAATAAATGTAAACCTGATGTAGAATAGTCCTCAATACTTCATCAATTTAACCTGTTGAATTTGTGAAATTGATTTGCCAAATCTCCTTTAATTTTCACAAGTAGAAAATTTGGGGGGGTCCCTCAAGTCTAAAGAAGACTATCTTTTAAACTATTCAAAAAAAAAATGATCAAACAAAAACATAATTTTCATACATGACTTAAACATGAAACATAAACAACACAAAAATGACAAAAAAACATTCAAAACATGATATATAAATTACACACCTTTGAGCTCATTAAAGGACATGAGAAAGTTTGTTTTGTTATTGATGGTTGTTTTTGCAATGAAATTCTGCATATGCAAAATATTTATTATCTAAATAGTTTGATCATTTTTTGTATAAAATTTCCAGACTTTTTGTCTATGCCTTGTTGAAAACTTGTTTAATAACTGCCAAAATTTAATGGATTTGAAAATGTATAACTATGTTTTGGAAAACAAAAAAAAATCTCGTAAATGAAAATTAAACACGCACTTGTAAAAAATTTTGCCTTGTAAATATTTCTGTAATCCTTCTAACACTATGTCAGCAAAAAACTTATAATAAAAATAAAAAGAATTTTCAAATAAAAAACCAATCATAAACCAACAAAATAGTGCGTAAACTCAAATTCCTGTTTTCAAATCAAAGCATTCAATACCTTATTATAAAAGAACAAAAATCATGTAATATAGATTAATACTAAATAGTTCAAATATCTAACAAATTTAGCAAATTTTACCTTGTGCAATTATAATCAATGTATTAAACAAGATTTATTATATCACTGTATAACTCAGAAATCCTGTTATCTATTTCACGTTTTTATCTTTAAAATTGTCATTAAACTGATTACTGGTATAAGTGTTGAACTATTAACTCTTAATCTTTAATATACTTGAAAGTATGAAACTCAAAACAAAAGTGCATATATTCGCACGTTGTCGTGAATTTAGTACTTTTACACTCAGATTATTCACGTTTTATTGACATCACAAACTAGTTCAAATCATCATTGCCTTGTTGAAAATTCTTACAAATCTTGACCGTTTTATCTATAGTTTGCCTCATTCAATATCTGCCGTACTAGTCACATACTTAAATTTACTGTCTATATTTAAATTTGTCAGACAAGATTTAATTAAGTCACTATCAGTTATGTATTTCTGTTTAAGTGTTGTACGGATTCTTACACCGCCTGGATTCTGCAATATGTCCAGATAAGTTACAACCTATACTGACATCAGACGAGTGTTTATGTTTTCTCTATTCTAATCTAACAGAATAGATCCTGTAGTTTGTGTAACACAGGATCTCACTGAAAGTACATGTCAACAAAGCTAATACATATTTCCTCTATAAGTCATACGTGAACATTTAAAGTCACATGTATGTTTATCCCATTCTGTAACAAAAAATTTATTGATGCAAAAATTTGACTATCACATGCATACACATGAAAACATAAACATGTAAATTAGACAAAGCTTATTCAGGAGATGATATTATTATTATAATGAAGCAGGTGCTTCTTGCAATCACTTACAGTGGAATAAAGATGTGGGGGAGCATTTACATGTATTTTTCAAGTGTAAAGGAAAATTGGAACTAGCTAAGAATTCTTTTTAAAACTTTGCATGATTAAGAGAATCATGATTGAAAGAAATTTATAGAAAAAATTAGGTGAACACCAACTTCCTTTTACCTGCCCTTGGAAACGAGTTCATTTTGCGATTTTAGATCATTTTTGAGTTTAAAATTAAGGGCTATAATTATATCCAAAATTCATGTCAGAGTAAAATGGCCTTTGAAAATGAATATTATGATCTCAAAGACAAGTGTTATTGACAAGAAAGTATTTTAAGTGGAAGATATGAAATAAGATATTGTGCAAGAAGGTGCACATGAAACTTTAACCAAAGTACACTGACACTTGGGTTGAGTCTAAGGATATCCCCACTGAATTCTTCCAACAATCAAGTTAAAAAAGCAGGGTTGCTTTTTTCTCCAGTTTGTTGGAAATCACATTCCAAAACTTTTTGACAATTATGACTATCCAGCTAAAATATCTAACACTACAACTTAATTAAATCTTTTTTACTTAACATGAAAAAAAACCTAAGTAACTGTTTTTTCTTTACTGTACTCTTTTTTTTGTGTTTTAGTTTTTAAATTTTCCTCCTATGTATTTTTCTTTTCTAAATTGCCCCCAAAAAACACCCTAGTTTTCAAGGAATTTATTTATTTTATTTTAAACGAGAATACATTTCAAGCTATCTTTTAGTATGACAACCCGTACAGAGTGAAGGTCAAATGAAAATGTGCTAGTTTGAAACCTCATTAAAAGTTTATATTGTTATAATTCACTGATAAAATGTAAAACGTGCCTATGGATTTCTTTTTACCCTTGTATATATAAAGTCAAAGTCATATAAGTGCAATCATCATGAAATGCACCCAGGGCATGATATTGTCTAAATGGGTTACAAAGGTAAAAGATAAATATGGGTCACAAACGTAAAAGATAAATATAACAGGGTCATAATGGCACAGTGACATTGTGTAACTGGTAAACAGTGTTAAAAATTATATATAAGAAGTTTCATGATGTATTATCACTCAAAGCAATTTAACATTTAAGCACCTAATGATACAGCAGATATCAAAATCATCTCCAGGTCTGCTGTAACTTCATGTTCTTACATTATGTATAATTTAAGTCATTTATAAGCTGTTTATCTTCTCAAAACTCACTGTCAATATTATAAACTCCTAAACAGTGAAATCTTTCAAAGGCACTGGCAATATATTACAATAAATATTAAGTCAAACTCCAAAATGACTCATACATTACAGGGATCATATGGTCAGCCTACACATCAGTCTGATTGCATGTCCATAATTAAGCATGGTAAGGGTTTAAACACAACTAAATTCCTCATAATGTAAAGTTAAAACCAATGATATAAATATTTTGCAATAGTACTGTATAACCTACCCTGTTTAACCCATTACTTCATATACACGCCTTTTAACGCCTTTTTCACCCCCCCCCCCCTTTTGTTGTCTCAAATGATAAAAAAATGCCTTATTTAGGCCCCAAACACTTGTTTTTGTTTGAGAAATGTTGTTAAAAAAAGTGACCTCTTTTTCGGCGCGGCCCCCCAACCAAAAGATACATCAGGGGGTTGCCAGAAGGGGGATGTGCCCCCTTCTGTTTGGGGGGGGTTTGAAGGGGGGCGGAGTTCCCCTCATCGCCAAGAAAATTTTGGACTTGCTAGAGGCTGTAAATGACCCCAGATTGATCATAAGGTAACGTGTAACCAACGCTGAAAAGCATTTGACTCTATCTCAATCCATTGAGAAGTTGCAGCACTTTGAAATCAATTTTGATGGAAAAAATCAACGCAAAATAGTGATTTTTGGCAATTTTGAGATGTCCCCTCGTTGCCATGGTAACAGAAAATTTAAGCCTGAGCATGTTGTTGCAAGGGCAATGGTCCAGTCAACACTTGTGCCAAGTTTGGTTAGTGTTGAAGCAGTTTTTATAGTATTATAGCAATTTGAACTTGTAACGGGAGACTTTTCAATGAAAACAGCCATTTTTCACAAAATGCTCATGAAGCAATGGGTTAAATTATATATTCATACAGAAAATAAGGTTTTAAAAAACTATTTCGCCCAATGATCTAAAGTATTCAAATAAGGAAGTTTTTATAATCACTGTGTGTTTAACTGACATCTTAAATCTAACATTACAATCATGCATATTTCAATGCATGCATGAATGACATTATTTCACCTTGCCACTAATCAAACATACAGTTTGTATCTTGAAGTGAAGATTTCCATACATTTGATGATTGAAAATAAATAACTAGAGGTATTACATTGAAATATTAAGATGGGATTTTATCACAACACATCCATGATCAAAGTATTCTTTAAAGGCACATTATTATCACTCAGAAACGAATAATAATGTTACCTTGATCTTACGAAAAATCAAACTTAAGTTTTATAATATTTAAATAATCATTAAATAATAATAAGAGTATGTTAGATGCTTATTACCGAAAAACAGTATTGCTGATTAATAAATTTTAAAAAGTAACAAAATGTAAACAAAATAGTATTTTCACTTCCATACAAAATACTTAATTATTATTTTATGCAGATAGTAAAAATGACAAGCGCTCTCATTCTGCTAAGCTCAGACATATTCTCGGCATTTTTTTAAGGATTTTGGGATAATGACCCATACCCATGGAATTGGGAATTTTAGCGGTGTTTTGTTAAGAATTGGGAAGAAATGCATGACTGAAATTTTACAATGATTAAACTGATGCAAACAATAACTGTCTAGGATGGCATCTTCAAACATTTTAAGCACTATTACAGTGAAGGAGCCCTCAGATTTTAAAAGATTTTAGAATTTTTATTCAATATTTTTATTTTGTAACTTGCAATTGGGAATTTTTTCCTGTGGATTGGGAAAATAATATACTATTTTCAATTGGGAATATGACCCAATAACGGCTATAAAATAAGCCAAAAAAAATCCCTGTTAATTCTTAAAACTTTGAATGACGTTGATCATAGAAAAAAATCTTTCAGCATAAATATTTATTCAAATCTGTAAGTTAATTTAAATCTTATCTCAAATAAAGTAAACTTTTACAAAACTGTTTATAAACATTTGTTGCTTTTCATTTCTTTAAGTAAGGCTGTAATTAATAATTAATTTGTTCAGTTACGCAATTCTATTTAACGCTGATTCTGACCTACTTTTAAAAATAACTGGGTTAAAATATAATGTTGACAGTTTAGGCTTTTACTATGATTCCTAAAACACCAACAAACATGATATATACGAACATCGAACAAAAAGTGAAATGACACAATTAATTGCGTTAATGTAAGCATTTTAAGACATCAACGTCAATGACGTTTATGACCGTTAACAACACTCCAGTGAAAAAATAATGCGGATAAAGAATGACATGCATTTCGTCGATTCGATGGAAGATGCCGTCACATCAACGTAAAATATTACAACAGTTTACGACATTGTTGCGATGAATGTACTGTATTTCAGAGGGTGGTATTCATAATATGTTTAAAGTGCAAAGGTTACTTCTGTTGTTGAGCATTTAGTTCATAGTTATTTCATCATCACGCATAAAACGTACATTTGTTATCAAGATATATATATATTTTAATTACAAATGTCTGTATCATAGCATGGTACTTTAAAAGTACTATATGAAATGGAAAGAAAACACCACTTAATATATGAAAATATGTCCAGAGCTCATAAAAATATCACTCAATATGGAAAACATGATCTTAAATTGAAGAAATCGTATCAGCTTAAAGGTACGGCTGCTATGAGCTGCAGTTGGTTATATTTATTAAGGACACTGAAATAACACTATGAATATTAAATTTTTAGGCTTACATTTGTATGCAACTTTTAAGTCCCAAAGAGTTCCCAATTTAAAAAAGTTTATGATTCATGCAATGTACCTTGCGATTGTAAAATTTTGTAGCATTTGCTTAAAATAATAGCATTTACATAATGGTTGTTCTCCTACAATAGTGACAAAAGTATGAAAGAATTGTCTTTTTCTGTTGATTAAAACAGCTCACAAATTTATCAGTACTATTAGTATTGGAACTATGGAACTTTTGTTTTATTCACCTGTTTTGATTTAGAATTTATGTGTAAACAGTTGGATAAAATACACTTAACAGTATTCAATTATTGGCTTTAAAATGAGCTAAAAACAAACTCATTAAAATCATATCCTAACTGTCGCTCCACTACCCTTCTCTAGGTAGCGAAGTGCAACAGATTGAAAATGCTGATCTGAGATTGAGCTAAAAACCTTTTGAAATATAGATGAAAAAAAAGATAATATGAATTATTTTGCCTTACCGGTACCACATTGTGATGATGATGATGGCCAGGCATCATAGATGATGTATTCATTGTCATATCCATGGTTAACTCTAGTTGTAATAATGTGAAGATCTATCTTACTATTCTAATGCTCTTGTGGTTCAATTCTTGTTCTGAAAATATAAAATTATAATTATTATAAAATGATGCTTATGTTGTTTACTTGATGTAAACCTAAGGAGGAAAATACATGTAATTAAAAGTTTGAAATGAAAGTTTAAAGTAGACATATTATCATTTTAATTTTATTCCTAATCATATTAATTTAAGTACACATTTATAATGTTCTATGCATAGCAGGTAATATTGACCAGTGTCCAAATGAAATTTTACCCTTAAATTTTAAATCTGCAAAAGAATCTTGTGGTGAGAATAATGTTTCATAAGGGATGACTAGAAATTTTCAGGAAAAGCAACCTTATTACCAACAAAAGACAAACTACTGATTAAAATCAAAAGACAAACTTACTAATCGAAGAGACCAGGCATGTATTTAACTCAAGGACAAATGATTTTATTGGTAGAATCTATAATAACACATTCCTTTATCATAGTAGTCAGGCCTGAGCCCACACATTTGTTGGTAGGTGAACTTAAGTATTTAGATACTGAAATGCTTTAAGCTGCTGAATAATGAATTTACATTTGTTGAGCTTTGAATTTTGAAAAATCCATTCAAAATTAAACAGATTTCAATATATCAAGATAAAAAATTTCAGCAACCATGCCATTGTAAAGAGCCTGGTCAGACTGCACTGAAGTATAAGGCTGGCCAGGATATAAATTTGTGCCATAAGCTATTTATATTTAATTTCAGCAGATTAAAAAATACTTATGAGTTTATTTCATAAATGGACCAGTCCTTAAAAGAGTATTAAGTTGAAAAAACTGATCAAACCAGACGTAAATCAGACGGCTTCCACATAGATAGGGAAAAATATATAGGACAGTTGTGTAAATAAGTACAAAATAACAATGACTAAATGTACTAGAGCTTTAATGTAAATAAATGAATAACATAACAATATTGTATTACCAGTATAATGAGGAAGTCCAAACATTCAGAGTTCATGTCAGTAAACAATTTAACAGTCATGATATTATGTGTAAGCTACTTTGTTTTGGTCAGATATCAAAGCCTTAATAATTGCCATGTTTACAGGCAAGTTTACAAGTATATGTTTTATGTTGAAGTATAATTTACTGTCATGTTTCCATGATCTGAGTGGAATAAATAAATTGAAATTAAAATTATTATATCATTATACAGCTGGCAGCTACAAAACCTACCCACGCTACCAGTGCATGCACAACTGTACCGTCTGATCATGGTCTGCACTGTTTGCTATTCAGTTTGTACAAAATTTTGAAAATTTCCCTTAAAGTGATGAATGGCAGGTTTCTTACAGATTGAAAAATGAACAAGTCTATTTCAGGTATTAAGCATGGTTAAGGCCTTAATGAATAAGTGGTACTGGATCATGTGACAAAAAAAATTATATAAAATAGCCTACTTGAATATTGTTTTTGAATCATTAATACACCTGACCTTGACATCACTCAGATAGGACCTTCATCATATATCACTATACTATCTAATATCATCAACCCTGATTCTGCTAAATTTGTATAATGGACTCATCCTGTTTTCAGTTTGGAACAGTCCATTATAAATTCACAGGGTTTCAGTATCAAAAGAGCTCAACAGACAACTTAATTTATGTACAGAGCAGACAAACATAATTATAGGGTCTGGTCATCTTGTCCTGGCTCTATATTATACAATAATGACAATAATTATGTAAGTTACTACTGGTATTCTATAGGTTTAAATAAAAGAAATTCAAATACATAAGAATTACAATCTGTGATGAACATGAATATTCAAACTCATCTTCATGAATATAGAAAATTGTGTTTGTTTGTTAAGGAAATTATCATGAAATTTGAAAAAGTATTAAAAGTATCATTTCTTTATCATGAACATGTACTTTAAAAATGAAAGACTGATGAGATAAAATGCAGATTTTCATTTTCTGTACATGGTATATTCATTGTAAAATTTTCTTTGTTTCACTGTTATGAAACATATTTTCCATATTAACACTTCTAAGTGTCTTGCCAGATCACTAAGTTCTTCTAAATTCAGTCAACAAGGAAGTGTTTCGATTTTTGTAAGGTAAAAAAAGAACATAATATTAAAATTCAAGTTGTTTTTTTATATACTGCATGAAGCGTGGAATGAAAACTATCATATTTCACTATGGTTATGGCCATTCATGAAACCTTTTCTTTCATACCATTCCATGAAAATAAATCCTGTTTTCTTTGGAAAAAAACTGAACATCCTCTATATATAGTATTTTCAATTGTTTACTGTTCTCAATGTCTCCCACAAGGGAAGTTTTACATGAAGCACAAAAGTGTGCTATTTCAAAAGACTGAGGTGTGGATCTTTCAGTGCAAATTTTTTATCAATGCAAGATCTGCAAATGCCATTAACAATAAATTCATGAAACAAGTCCTGTGTATGGTCTGTTACAGGGTAAATTTTGTCCAGTCATCAATCAAGGTTATAATGTGGGCAATTCACCAATAACATTTTATTTGGATGGGCCTACCTAACTTGGCATTATACCCTGTAACAGACTATTTTAGGCTTTGACCTCCAAGTGTGACCTTGACTTTTGTGGTAGGGGTCTAGTTTTTGCGCATGACATGTTGTCTTATTATTGTTTTATATAATTTGTGCTAAGTTATTTTATAATTCTTTGATTGTTGAAAAAGTTACATACCGCACACAAAATATACCCTTAAATAGACCAGACCATATTAAGCTTTGCTACTCAAGTGTGACCTTAACATTGAAGGTAGGAGTCTGGCTGTTGTAAATAACACATTGCCCCATTATTGTGAACATTTTTGCCAAGTAATTTAAAAATCATTTGAACAATAAAGAAATTATGTACTGCATCCATAAAAGACCATGTTAAGCTTTCATCTCTAAGTGTGGCCTTGACCTTGGAGATAAGGGTCTGGTTATTGTGTCTGACACATTGTCTTATAATTGTCAACATTTATGCCAAGTGTTTTCAAAATCTATTAATGGATGATAAGTTATGCACTGGAAGCAAAATACACCCAATAACAGACTATGTAAATCTTTGACCTCCAAATGTGACCTTGACCTTGGAAATAGGCAACATGTTTTTGTGCATGGGACATTATCTTATTTTTGTGAACCTTTGTGCAAAATAATTTCATAATCCCTTGATCTATGAAGTAGTTATGGACCATATACATATATACCCTGTAACAGACTATGATGTATCTTTGATCTCCAAATGTGACCTTGACTTTGGAGGTTACTAAGGCTACTGGTTTTTGAGTATGACTCTTCATCTCATTTTTTCGAACATTTGAGCTAAGTATTTCCAAAATCCCTTCATGGATAAAAAAGTTATTAACAGAACACAACATATACCCTCAAATAGCCTATGTTGACCTTTTATCACCATGTGTGGCCTTGACCTTGGAGATAAGGGTCCAGTTGTTGTGCATGATACATCATCTTATAATTGTCAACATTTATGACAAGTATTTTCAAAATCTTGTAATGGATGAGAAAGTTATGCACTGGAAACAAAATATACCCTATAACAGACTATATTAATCTTTGACCTCCAAATGTGACCTTGACCTTGGAAACAGGCAACTGGTTTTTGTGCATGGGACATCGTCTTTTGTGCCAAATATTTTCATAATCCCTTGATCTGTGAAGAAGTTATGGCCCAGATACATATATACACTGTAACAGACTATGCTTATCTTTAACCTCCACCTGTGACCTTGATGTTGGAGGTAGGCTACTGGTTTTTCAACATGACATATCATCTCATTATTGTGAACATTTGTGCTAAATATGAACATTTGTGCTAAGTATTTCCAAAATCCCTTCATGGATAAGAAAGTTATAGACTGGACACAACATTTACCTTCAAATAGACTATGTTGACCTTTAATCACCATGTGTGACCTTGACCTTGAAGGTAGGGGTCAGGTTGTTGCTCATTACACAAATTATTATTATAAAATACATTTGTGCCATACTATTTCCAATTCCTTTGATAAATAACTTAATTATGGACCGAACACAAAAATGTGACAAACAGACAGACAAAGTTGGATGTGGGACAAAAAAGGGCACATTTCTCTCCCTTTTGTTTAGATGATTTGCAATGTTTAATATGCCTCTTTATTTTCTATATGCATATAATTATAATATAGGTTATACTGTTATGTATTGACATAAATAAAGATTGAAATAAACTTTGAATCTAAAAAAAGAGTACTTCTGGTATCTTTAAAGTTGTAATATTTATGATCATTAAAATGCTAATTTATGCACTCACACCAATTAAGGAAAAATTTAATTTACTCCACTCTAGACTTACTGTGCAATGTATAAAATATAAAAAGATCTAAAAACAAAGAAACAACAAAAAGACAAAAAACAATCAGCTCATATGTCAAGTAAATACATGTTGACATCATATTTGTTGAAAACAGATTTCATCAAGTTCACAGTAAGTACTAGATATAACCTGTTTCAGCCAATTCTTCCATTAAGTATGAATCCGATGAGTATTATTTCTTGCAAGCTAATATAGTGAATTTAGTATTAATCGATCATTACTACAACATTGAATTCAATAAACTCACAAGAAATGATATATTTAATTCAGTGACTAAATTCAAAATAAATAATGCATGTTGAATTCAATAAACTCGGCACTGATACATGTTGAATTCAATAAACTCTGGAATTGATTGATACTTGTTGAATTCAATAACCTCTGAAGAAATAATACATGTTAAATTCAATAAACTCACAAGAAATTGATACATGTTGAATTCAATATACTCTAAGGAAAATCAAAATAATAATGTACAATGTATTATCTTAAAATTGACATATTCATAGTTTACATCTTATATGATACACTGACATTTACCTGCCTCACCTTACATAAAGAAACATACTTTTACTTGAATAATCTTGTGTCTTGAAACCGGTGTCTGAATATTACAGTTTGAGTTAAATTTTTATATATAATACAATGTTTTTCAAAACAAACTACATGTATTTATTCTTCATAATTTAAGGTCCAAATTTTCAATTGTATTTAAAGCTATCAAAATATAAATTTTTACAATAAATACATATCAAACCTACCTATAAGCAAGACTAATTTACCATTTAAGAGTATATGTCAATATTTACGATAAATTTAAACATTTAAGTTCATATATTGTAATATATCACAAAAAGAAAATGAAAATTTACATTGTTTACATTAAATTATACTCACACAAATTTTTGTACAGATTTAAACCATACTTATAATCCAAAAGTAACAAAATGTGTCTGACTTACACAGATCAACATACATATGCCTTGTGAGAACAACATTCAATTGATCAACAGACGAGAAATAAAAATACAAATTTAACGATACAAGTAAACTTACTCAAGCGTAAAGCTAGATTAATCCCATATACAACTGCATACAAATGAAAATACGAAGCACTCTTACCAAGTTGGTATGAATATTAGCCAATCAAGCTTCAGGTTTTTTTATCATTATCATCTAAGCCCTTTGTTACGATGTCAATTTATACATCATTTTCACCTAATATATAAATAGTATACACTTTATCACATGATCTCTGCACAGTATTAATATATAACTCCTAATAGCTGTAGGCTATATATAATATACAGCCTTTTAAAACAACTGCAGTCTACGTCGCCATCGTCATCAATGTTTAATGTATCAGACAAAAAATCTACAGGTTCTTTAAATAATTGTGTGAAAAACAGTGACATGTGACAGAAGTTTTTGTGATTCAATTTTGACTGTGTTACATTTTGCTGGTAATCACAAGATTCATTAAAGTGTCTGTCCTTATACATAACCTTTATTTCTATTGGGTTTTTTTTTCTTGTTCAGAATCAAGACAAGAGTTCAGTGACTGGGATTTAAAAGATGCATTGAATATTTAAAAACAAAATAATGTGGTCTAACTTCATTATAGATTCATGTTCTTTGTCTACATTATCAAAAAATATGCAATAATAGCATTATGATTATAATTATGATGGTATTAACAGAAAGAGAATTGTTGTTCATTAATGATTTTTTTGAAGGTTTAAGATATTTTATAAACATAATGATCAAAGGAAACATTTTCCATGTCAAAATTATAAGCACTGGTTGCTTGGAGCAGCCAGCAGAGGGTAAAGGTTAAAATTTTCTACAACATTAAAAATGACATGCTTTAAACATCTTCAAAAACGGATGTATTTTTATATGAACAGTAAACACTTCAAATTGACGGCCTATATGTTATAACAACATGCATTTTCAGTGTTGTTAACTTCCTGATATGAAAAACTAAGTGTACCTAAACCAAAAACAGAGTGTTTTAGGAAAACATTTAATTACTCTGGGCCTACAATATGGAATGACATTCCAATACATGTTAGAAATTCTGAAACTTTGAAAAAATTTCAAGCCAACTATATTCATTGGCAATTTTCCATTTAAATGTATGTCAATTGTGTACATAGTTTACTAAATATGATACCAAGATGACTATTACTTCTATAACTGTGTTGTTTTTAACATTAGTTGTATTTTTTATTGATTTTTACTTTGTTTGTATTTTTCAATATTGAAGTTTTTGAAAATGCCCTAAAGTGTAAAAATTAACAGTTTATTTCTTAAATGATGTTTTGTAAATGTTGACTGTATATAATTTAAGTTACATTGTATCTATATGTTGTTATGTTACATTGTATGTATATACTGAGGCCCACATGGAAGATCGGGAAACCGAATGTGCTAGCCTCATTTAATAAAGTTGTTACTTACTTACTTACTTACTTACCTCCCTTGGCATGTTTGTACTAAACTAAGACATTAGATGTATGAGAAAAAATGTTTATATTTATTTCTTAAACCAGTGACCTTGACCTTGACCCTAGAGACCGCTTACTCCACAAAAAAATTAGAGGACCATCAAAGGTATCTATCTACCTACTAAATATGAAAGATATCATTAAAGAAATTAAGCAATTAGGAGAAATTTAAGATAAATCCAACTTGCCGAAATAGGTTAACCAGACAAGGCCCTATTTTCATAGTGAAAAAAGGGAAATAACTGGGAAATATGGATGACAAAGTTATATAACTTGGCAATATCATGTACTTCATATTGATAAGTAAGTGTGGAAATTATAAAGCCATTAGTATAGATAGAACTTAAGATATTTCCAACTTGCCGTTTTAGGTTAACCATGATTCATTTTCTAAGTGCTGAAAAGGGCAATAACTTGGTAAATATGAAAGCCAGAGTTATGTAACTTGCCCAGATCATGTACTTTGTATTGATTAGTAAGTGTGTAAACTTAGAAGCCATTGGTACAGGTAGAACTTAAGAAAAATCCAACTTGCCGTTCTAGGTTAACCTCATACGGACAGACAGAGGGACAGACGGACGGACGGTTCAATTTCTATATGCCTGGGGGCATGAAAATTACCACAACTTGGAAAGGTTTGAAAACAGCCAATAGAATATATAATGAGGTTACAATCCATACTCAAAACCTGAGCACAGTTTTCAAGCTTCTGGCACTCAATTAATAATAGAAAGAAGTCCTAGAAGATGTGGAAGTATTATCATTTGTATGTCTTTATCCTGTTTTACTTTAAAAAAAATTCTTGTGGTCCCGCAGGCACAGTAAGGCATTGGTAATACAGTAACACTTTAAAACCTGCGTATATTCAGCAAAAAAAAATTTTTAAATGGTAAATGTGAAAATATTATATTTAGTGCTTCACATATTATATTTAGTGCATTATAAATTCAATAGTAGATATGGTCACAAGTTTTATCTATCTGTCTATCTTCAATTCATGTCAAACCCCTCGCGGGTACGTGGACATGACTCTAGACTAGTCACTTCAGAGGCAGCTATGAGGTACAAAGGAATCCAGTAACCAGTTTTACTAATATCCCTTAGTTCTTCACTAGTTAAATTATGATACATGTATTTTCAAATGAAACATTGAAATAAAACAAGGGAAAGAATTAATAATAAACATACCTGTCTAGGAATATTTTAATTTTAAGCTACCTTGTATAGTAGATACATCAAGGTAAATTTAGTATGTCACAGATTTTAGTGACTTCAGTCTTGTAACATTAAACCATTGTTGCGGTAAAAAGACGTCAACTATACAAAAATTATTTCAATGTCATCTGCACAAAAAACTTTTTATGGTCATAGACAATTGACATTTGGGCTTTGTCCATCAAAATATCATTATCAATTTTAACTAGTCCAAAAATTCTAACAAAAGTTTGTGGCCAGGTTTTTCAAATTTACTTAAATCTGGAGAAAATAATGCAAAGTGATATCACTTGATAAACATTTACTTCTGATATTCTAAGACAGTAGACAGAAAAAAAATCAATATTCATATCCCTATCAGGAAAATTTTGTGCCAATACCTTGAAAAAATCAATATTTCCCTCAGTCATTGACTGTACAGTACAGCTGAAGTGATTTTTGCACTTTCCACTTTGTTACCACATACACTTTTAACAGCTAGTGGAAAATCGCTGGGGACATACTATGGTCATATACACTGGCAAATCACAGCAGACTGGTTAAAAAAAATCTCCGCAATCCCCAGTGAAATATATATACATGCATATAGATAGATATCGCATATAAATGTTCACGTACATGTACAATGTAGTCTTGTTAGAAAAAAAATCAATAACACATACTATATCTTTGCTTTAATAACAGCCGTAATAAAATCTGTATATGTATAAAAATCGGTTGTTTTAAAGTTCCAATAAATGTAAAAAAATCACATTGATTCAAAATGCACTTACAAGTAATATTGTCAATAATGGACATGATAAGATAATTATCCAACAGATCCTTTTGGAGGGCTGACTAGTCATTTGTCAGTGGTCATCTCGTGTGTAAATTTTATGTATATTATTTATCAATGGAAACATTATAATTCATTTATTTATGGATGCTACTTTAAGCGCAAGTGGTTTTTGTATATAATTTTTATAACCCTATGAAATTTCAACATTGGCAATTGGTAACCAACAATTAAATAATTTAACATTTGTAAAACAGGCGGGCAAATATCCAACCTTCAGAAATTTCTCCTCGACAGATGTTACGTTTGTTATTTATTACAGACACAAGTAAATAAGTCAATTGATATAATTATGGTCACTCGAGAGAGCAAAATGCCCCTGCAATATTTCACAGTTATCCACGGTGACAATATCCCGCAGCCCGAATATCACATGTTGGGTGATGCGTGGAAAGTCACAACTGTCCAGAGCAACAGATAAGCTTTAAAAGTGAATTGGGTATTACTCCATCATTTCTTTTGGAATTGGGTATTGGTTCCATTTAATTGGGTATTCCAAACATACCAAGACCATATGATTCAAGATCAATTGGGTATTCAACTATGAAGATATGAGTTTTATGGTTTCTATCAATAAAATTTAAACTGTTTTAAAAAGAAAATAGGATTAACATTTCACAATTTTTTATTTTTTATATAAAATGCTCATGTTATATTTCATAATATTTTTATTAAGTTTGTTTTCTGACTGATTTTTGATTATTTACGACTGTTTTGTTTCAAATCATTTTCCCTTTTGTACAAAGCCATATTGCTTTCAAAGCGTCTATTGATACAGCTGGGACCTACTTATAGACGGTCTCCGCAAAATAAAAGGTCTCTGCTGGTCTGTAAAGACCGTCGACCTGAGTAGACAAATCGACGGTCTCATGCTTAATTGATATGGCTAAGTCTGTCTCTTGAGACCCGGGTTCGTCGAAGACCGGAGACCGTTGATTAGTTAGCATTGATTCAGGAATATTCGGATAGCATGCATATCAATATAATTTGTCCAAAACTATGAGCGCACGACAGATTAACAGTGTTGCATCTAGAATTTCAAAATTATGGGGGATTGTCCCCCACTTAATCGAAAAATGTGGGGGATTTGAAAAAAATTTGGGGGACATACATTTACCTTACAATATGACATACCGAATAGAATTCATTTATTTTACATTCAGGCATTTTTGACAGCTATCGTCCGCTCAAAAACGGAAGTAGAAAAAATAAAATAATGACAAATACTACAAAACACACCCGAGATGACTTAGTCGGCTGCTACACGCGATTTAGTACGTATTTTAGTCATAACCACGAGTGAAAACAAACATGGCTGAAGCGTTTAAGATACGATGAAGATAAACTGAATTAGGTTGAAAAGATAGTTAGATGCGCGACTTGGCGCGCACTGACTTCATTAAATTGCGCGATCTTCATAAAAAATTTTGCAAATCGCGCAATCACGCGGCCAAGATGCAACACTGGATTAATTTTGCGGTGATGAAAATGACAATTCGCATGGTTTTTAAGACAATTGCGTATTTTTCTTTTAATGGGTTTTGATATTCTTAAAAAATCAATTGCGTATTTTATAAAATTAATTGCGTAAATATGCAAATAGGCACCTTATCTGTTGCTCTGTCGCAAGGAAATAACAGTGACAATCCGCCATAAAAAATCGCAGAGATTGGCAGACTTTTGAAAAATTGTTAAAGCTGTACAGTAAAATTGTTGTTTTTTTACAGATCTCAAAACATTGCTAGACTGTCGGACTACTCTCCATATATTTTATGTTTGCCCAAAAGAATTTTACCAGACTGGGTCGATGCTTATTTTTCGCAGACTGCAATGTCAAGTTGAATATTGTCTTCTATTGAGGCCAACTTCATCAATTCATGTAAAGTTTTGTACAGGTTATAAATCAACTACATTACAATATCAAACTGCAGTGCACTAGAATTTAACCCAATGATAAATAAAACATTTCAAACACTAGTTAAACTAAACCTTTATCTGGGATAATTTTTACACAATAACTTTGTCACGTTTACAATGAATCATTGACATTGAATGATAATATAAATAAGCTGTGGATCAGGTGACACTGTAAGTGTAATATTTCATAAATCAGATTAAATGTATACCATAAATTCTACATATATAGAAACTACCTACTCATAGAAATCATGCACTAAGTCCTATCTCAATGTAATTCTTCCCGATTTCAATGGTTCAAAATAATGTTGACATAAATTTTGTCAATAAAAACATTACAATGTGAAGAGTAAGTGTCAAAGGGAGTTAATTCAATACTGGTACGAATAGTTTTTGGAAATGTTGTTGTCATCACAAGCTAAAAAATACACTTAATTTTGTTTCCCACATTAAAATAAAAAATTGATTATAAATTGAATAATCTTAATTATTTTTTACGAAAACAATTCTATATCTTTCAATAATGTCCGACCCCTCGTAGGAAACAAAACATTTAAGTAAAGGTGTCTAAAGGATATTTTATTAAATTCTCATTTAGTATTTAAATACATGTACTCTGAGTTGTGATTTCTAAGCTACATTGTATTTTGGAACTGCTCTCGATTTCATATATTTTAAATTGTTTTGCTGACACTGAGGTGAATTTATTCAATGCTCAGAATAACAAGGACTTTGATTGAAAGATTTCAAACCTTTGGTAAAGATTATAAAGACTAAACTCAGCTCCAGTTAGAGTAACATCATAAGGTTGACATAGCCCATTTGCTTTTTAAAACAAAACCACAATAGTGGTATGGTAAAACTGAGCTCATTTTTCACACTTATGTAATCCCTCACCTCTCACTTGTTTTTCATATTGTCACATGATGATATGTCTACTGCCTGACTTAACACAGTAAATTCTTCAGGCTTATTGATACTTAATTTACATGGATTGATAGTGTAAATTACTTTCTTTACTGACTCACTTCACAATATTTCACTTTAAAAATTACATTTCAATTTTTTCATGAAAATTATTAGGATGAATCTGGATGCATCAGCTGCTTTAAAATTGATATAATTATCTTGAAACCAATAAAAGAAGACCCGTTCACGGACAGCACACTCAATTTTTCTCAAAGGCATTTTCAAAGGGAAAAAAGGAAAATAATTAAGCAGAAACCAGGCTTTCAGAATTATCTGCCTTTTAGAAATGCATTTCAAATTTGGTAGTGAACAAGTACTCCAATACTAAAGGAATATCTACATGTATATGATATTTTTCAGAAATAACAAAAAATTAACCAAAGTAGAGGATTTACCTGCCCTTTATAAATGATTGGAAAATTTTTACAAGTTTGGAGTGATTTACCTTATAATAAAAAAAATATTAAAAAGGGGCTCATCAGCTTTGCTAAAAATGAATTTTAGGGTTATCTGCCCTTCTGAAATGGTCTCATGTTTTGATAGTGAACAATCATGTATATTAAGTTTGAAGTGAATAACTTCCATAGTTTCTGAGAAAATTGATCGTGACAAACAGTAACTTGGTTGAAAAAGGGGTGACTTTGCATAAAATAATTTTAGGACTATCTGCATTTTTTAATGGTGTCCTTTTATGACAATAAACATGTATGCCAAGTTTAAAGTGAATAGCTTTTATATTTTCTGAGATTTTATTGTTGGGTTGCACCTGACAACAGTTTTGACCTTATGGTTACTTCTTTACAGGTGGAGACTTTCCAGCTTTACTGTTGGAGATTTGCAGCTTTACTGTTGGAGGCTTTCCAGCTTCACTGGTGGAGGCTTTCCAGCTTAACTGGTGGAGACTTCTCAGCTTTACTGACTTTCCAGCTTGGAGACTTTCCAGCTTTACTTGTGGAGGTTTACCAGCTCTACTGGTGGAGACTTTCCAGCTTTACTGGTGGAGGCTTTCCAGCTTTACTGGTGGAGACTTTCCAGCTTTACTTGTGGAGACTTCTCGGCTTTACTAACTTTCCAGCTTTATTTGTGGAGACTTTCCAGCTTTACTGGTAGAGACTTCTCCACTTTACTGACTTTCCAACTTTACTGGTGGAGACTTTCCAGCTTTACTGGTGGAGACTTTCCAGTTTTAATGGTGGAGGCTTTACAGCTTTACTGGTGGAGACTTTACAGCTTTACTTGTGATGACTTTTGAGCTTTACTGGTTGAAACTATCCAGCTTTACTAGTGGAGACTTTCCAGCTTTACTGGTGGAGGCTTTCCAGCTTTACTGGTGGAGACTTCTCAGCTTTACTGGTGGAGACTTCCCAGCTATACTTGTGGAGACTTTCAGATTTTACTGGTGGAGTTTTGCAGCTTTACTTGTGGAGACTTCCCTGCTTTACTGGTCGAGACTTCTCAGCTTTACTGACTTTCCAGCTTTACTGGTGGAGACTTCCCAGCTTTACTGGTGGAGACTTCCCAGCTTTACTGGTGGAGATTTTCCAACTTTACTGGTGGAGACTTTCCAGCTTTACTGGTGAAGACTTCTCAGCTTTACTGACTTTCCAGCTTTACTGGTGGAGACTTTCCAACTTTACTAGTGGAGATTTGCAGCTTTACTTGTGGAGACTTCCCAGCTTTACTGGTGTAGACTTCTCAGCTTTACTGACTTTCCAGCTTTACTGGTGGAGACTTCCCAGCTTTACTAGTGGAGACTGTCCAACTTTACTGATGGAGACTTTCTAGCTTTACCGGTGGAGACTTTCCAGCTTTACTGGTGGAGACTTCTCAGCTTTCCAGCTTTACTGGTGGAGATTTTCCAACTTTACTTGTGGAGACTTTCCAACTTTACTGGTGGAGACTTTCCAGCTTTACTGGTTGATGCTTTCCAGCTTTACCGGTGGAGACTTTCCAGCTTTACTGGTGGAGACTTTCCAGCTTTACTGGTGGAGACTTCTCCACTTTACTGACTTTCCAACTTTACTGGTGGAGACTTTCCAGCTTTACTTGTGGAGACTTTTTAGCTTTACTGACTTTTCAGCTTTACTGGTGGAGACTTTCCAGCTTTACTGGTGGAGACTTTCAAGTTTTACTGGCGGAGGTTTTCCAGCTTTACTGGTGGAGAATTTTTCCAGAACCATAAGCTAGCTGGATAGCTTCCTCACATTTAAGAATACACAGTCCCTGTACATATTTGAACCCAGAGTGGTGAGGTGCAGGTTGTTTGAAGTCAGCTATCTTAGCCACTTAGAGACAGTCAGTTGGATAAAACAATCTACAACCTTTCTGATTAGTCTAGTTGTAAGGTCTAGTCAAAGATTGTAAAAGTTTTGATAGGCACTCAGACAGTAATCAAAATCAATGTACAGTAGTCAAAATCAATGTACAAACAGGGAACAAAAAAAACTATTGAACATGAACTGATGAAAATTGGCCCAAAATTCACACAAACATAAAAGTTCATTGTAAACACTTTTTGTTCACAAAACTCATATAGAAATAAACTACAAGAATTTTTTTTATCATTAGCATATTTATTCATCAGCAATAACATCAATCATTTAAATTTTCATAAATTACTACATCAATTTCTTATACCTAGTACACATGAAAATATATATGAAAATAACATAATAATAAATGTTTGCACTACTGGATATAGGCTCTCACTTTCACATTTTATATCAAAACAAAGTACATGCATATGTATGAGAAATTATTAAAATGATTTATTTGGCCCCATACAAGTATAACTGATAATCAATACGAAAATGGAAAAAAACAAACCCTTCCTCACGATACACATTTTCTTCAGTTAAAACACCTGGGACATATCATAATGTGACAAGCAATGCTGACATTCAGTTAACAGCTAATAGAACAATAAGCATAATTTTGAATGTTATGTATGTTATCATAGTTTTGCCGCTAAACGCCATAACGTTTTCGCGCGTTTAACGTGTGTTCCGTTATGACGTCGCTTCCGGTAATTTTATTATGTTTTGCACTGATGAAGGCATATAGCCGAAACATATGCAATAAAATTTAATTACTGAATGTTTGTGTTTGTGTGGCTTGCTTGTTTATTTTTGAATAAGGTACATGTATTTGTGAATTTTATAATATAAATAAGTTCAATGAAAACAAATGCTTTTCTTTTTTTTTTTTTTTTTTATATTTACATTAATAAATTTTCTGAAAATTATGTTAATATTGACTTAATTTTTTTAAATACTTAAGGAATGTTAAAATCTATCTTATTTACAATATTTACCACAGACAATAACAATGACCAACAAGACAAAATGGTGTAGCCTTGGATGAGAAAAGATAAGGCGGTCCTAATATCACTAGTTGTTTGTTCCATTATATTATGTTCTAGGTAATTTATATTTTTCAACATACACAATTAATCAATGACCTGCACCAACATTGCATGAAATATACTGCCATATACATGTATATACACATATGTGCTGCTATTTTATTTTTATTTACTCTTTAATCACTCGTAAATAAGAGGCTTAATACCATGCTTCTCAGTGGCCAGTGAAATATCAAAGTATATGTATAATTAGTAAGATATTTTGCATGCGTATGCGAAGCAAAATCGTGCATTATAAATTAATGAAAATTTTGACAGCAATAATCTCTATTTTACTTCTTTAGTGAAATTATAAATGGTTACTGGAAACACATGGATAGGTTAATAGTTTAATGAATAACATATGTCTTGAAAATTTTCAAGATTATTGTTTAGCAGAACATTTTGTCACCTTAGTGCAGTAACAGGCTAACTCCTATTGTATTTTATAGAAGTTAACCCGTTACTGCACTAAGGCAACGATTTGTGATACTGATGAAATGCTGAAAGAATCTCCGTGATATAGCACTGCAACAATCAGTAACAATGAAACAAATCCATTATAAAGCAGGAAGCAAATAGAAAATTCATTTGTTTGATTTGTATACAATATCATATCTTATTTTAAACATGAACACCAGCTGTTATGTTTTCACTATTAGCTATACAACTCATAAAAATATTGCATCTGGTATTCAATATACATGTATGAAATATACTACAAACAGACTACATGTGTGTATTGTAATATGTTTAAAAAATGGTCTTTTAACTCATCGATTTTATTGGTCATACTACAATCAAACAAACATGTTCTAAACTATGTCACCTGTCACAGTTCTCTCATCTGCTGCAATGAACTTACTTTTTATTGTCAGAACTTTCAATCAAAAACAGATTATTTTCATTGATCTGCATAAAAAACCCACATGAAATCTATATCAAGTATAATTGTAATTTAAACTTCATGTTTTTATAATAGGGTAAGTAATCCAGAAATACACAAGCTTTTCATTGTTTCATAATTATTGCTACTTCTAGTAGTCCTTGCCATAATTTTTTGTCTAATGAGAATGACTTAATGAAAAGAAAAATTTAAGAGTCTTTAACAGCTATAGTTCACTAAGTAGGTCCTTCTCCTCCTTAATTGAGCTGTTTAAACTGTTAAATTTGTTCTTAATAGCATCTAACAATCATTTGGTGGCAATTTAAAGAGGACAAGATTTGCCATAACTTACTCTGAATACAATGTTCAAAAATTTAACAAAAATCACAGATTTGTTTTCTTCTTAACTGTTACTTTCTTATACTTTGTGTATTCCTTTTTTAATATAGTTAAGGTAATACAGCATTCATAAATGTAAATAAAAAAAAGAATTATTATCAACTTTTAATGGCTCGAAAATACATAAATGATTAGCACAACAATTTCACTCTATCTCTGCAAATTTAAAGCCGTTAGTATTGTATACTTATGATTTATTATCTTTAACCTATGCCAAGTAACTGTTTCACATTTTCATAGACTTGAATCACTCATACAAATGAAGTACATGTATTCACTAATATTGTATAAACCTACATAATAAGTGTATAATATACATGTATAAAATACATATTAAAAACAAATGTTTGAATATTCCATATTACAATTATTCATATCACATTTTTCAAAGTACAGTCTCTTCTGTTTATTACATATCTAAATTCATATAATATCTATCCTATGTTTTGGAAGGTACGGGTTAACTTAGCCAGTCCAAATCATCGTCATCATCATCATCTCCAAACAGTGGTGGGGGAGGCTTTGGTTTCATATGCTGTAAAGAGATTAAAAGAAAATCATGAAGACATTTTACATAACAATCTTGAACTATTCTTCTATAATGCTTGAAAATACAAATCTAAATTGTTGTTCCATGTTATTAAAGATTTCATATATAAAAAAACAAGAAACGTAAATATAGAAAATCATATAGTTGCAACAAATGTAGACCAAGATCACCCGGCA
This sequence comes from Ruditapes philippinarum, assembly GCF_026571515.1. NCBI lineage: Eukaryota > Metazoa > Mollusca > Bivalvia > Venerida > Veneridae > Ruditapes > Ruditapes philippinarum. Next base: position 449,313 of record NW_026860878.1, read on the forward strand.
CATTCATGCTGTCTGATCATGGCTTGCACTTTTTGCTATATTAAGTCTGTATGTATTTTGAAATTTTCCCCCCAAAATACAATGATAAATGGTTTTGTCCAGATTGTAATTAATACAAATACATGTATAAAAGTTCTGAAAATATTGTAAGAATTTTTACTTGCAAGTGTTTGATCATGGTTCAAAAGCTGCTTAATATACAGAATATACTGAAATTCAAATATTTGCAAGTATCAAACAAATGCAAGTTTATTTTTGCACTATCCGAACATATAGTGCACTGTTTCTAAAAAAAACCTTATCTTTGGTATCTAAAAACTACAAAATTTGAGGAGAACTCAACAGTTCTTTATGCATTAAAAGTGATAAAGTAAACAAAACATGTACATTGTATATGTATATGAAACATATATTCATGTAACATATTTTAAACAGACTGAATTCCCTAATATACCCAAAGCCAAAGGAACATGCTAACATAAAGTCATTTAGGAATAAGAGCACCAAGGTGGCCACTTTAAGCTTGCATACTGATGGCACATGCTGTTATTACTTATATGAGTGTTAATTTTTTTTTTGGGGGGGGGGCAGTTCTGAAATAAATAAACCACTGGTTAACTCTAATGTAGCCACAAGTTAAAAATAAATGGCAGGGTCATAAATTATATTTATCATAATTATATCATTATTAGGTAGGTAAAGACTGTAAAATGTCACTAAAAATGATTTATTTAAAGAGAAACCATCTGATTTTTTGTTTCAGGAATTGTTAGAACAGACTCTGGATAATATTGGGAGCATTTCATACTTTCTCTTACATCTGAACTACTGGATAGAGATTTTTGGCGCGTTCCTTTCCACAGGAAGCTGAGAGCCTGCTAAAATTACATTTTACTACAGAAAGAATCAAACAAATTGCTACATAAGTACATACTAGGAGTATAAGAGAATGTTATTTTCATCATAACTTCACCATAAAGGTATTTGACATTCAACAAAATATAAAATAATTCCACTCAGTGTATTTGACATTAAACAAATGTAAAATAATTTCTCCCAGTGCATTTGTGACATAAAACAAATATAAAATAATTTCTCCCAGTGTATTTTGACATTAAACAAATATAAAATAATTTCTCCTAGTGTATTTGACATTAAACAAATCTAAAATAATTTCCCTAGTGTATTGTGACATAAACAAAATGTAAAATAATTTCTCCAAGTGTATTTGACATTAAACAAATCTAAAATAATTTCACTCAGTGTATTTGACATTAAACAAATCTAAAATAATTTCACTCAGTGTATTTGACATTAAACAAATCTAAAATAATTTCACTCAGTGTATTTGACATTAAACAAATGTAAAATAATTTCTCCCAATGAATTTGACATTAAACAAATTTAAAATAATTTCTCCCAAAGGATTTGACACTAAAAAAAATTATAAAATGTCCCTTTCCACCACTGTAATGGGCATTAAACAAATATTAAATAATTACCCCAGTGTATTTGACATTGAACAAATACATAATAATTTCTCCCAGTGCATTGGGCATTAAACCAAATACATAAAATAACTTCTCCAACTGTAGTGGGCATTAAACAAATAGAAAGTAATTTCTTAATGTGTATTTGACATAAAGCAAAAGAAAAATATTCCCCTGTCGTATTTGACCTTATATACAATATATTGTATTAAACAAATTTAAAAAAAAACAACCTAATCTCTGTGTATTTGACATTTGGCATTAAAACAAATAAATTCTATTTTTTCCTGGATTAATGTAAGTACGTACAAGTATATAAGAACAAATCTAATAGTACATTTTATGAAAAGTATATTTTATGAATTTGTATTTTACATGTATTTTATTTTTGAATAAATATAATAATGTTCATATCAACTGATCAAATCTATCACCAATGATCAATTAACATGGTATTTGAAAATGTGCATCTTTAATAATATCTTGACATTTTGGTTATTGTTATACACATGTAAATTGTATATAATGCAGAGAAAAGAAGCCATTCAACAATTACATAATGAACTTATATGAGACGTGAGAAGATGTCCAAACAAAACAGTGATATAAATTTTGAGTTACGTTACCAGCAGTGATGACTTGAAAAGAAAGTCAAGATGTGATCTTGCAAAGAATTTACTAGTTGGGTACTTTAGAATATTAGTTATAAAGATTGTTGACAGGTTATATGGCCCAATATAAATGGCTATTTGTAAATATAACCTGAGCCGCTAGTTTATATAGGGCCATATAACCTGTCAACAATCTTTATAACAAATTTATAATACAGCAAGCATCATTTTTTAGAGAAAAAAGTAAGATTTCTTCATGAATCGACAGCAGCCGTGAATATAAAACCATATAAACGTCACGATTATCCAATGAGAAGTGACGTTACAAACGTGCAGTATTATGATACAAGATATAGCGAGCTCTTGCCAGAAAAAGCAGTACACATTTATTTACATACATTGAAAATATTTACCTCAATATATTCCTGTTTCTCAAAATTAATCAATGTAAAAATATTTACTTTATCTTGTATTGTGTTTCTTAGCATTAATCAATGTAAAAAGATTTACTTTATCTTGTGTTGTGTTTCTCAAAATTAATCAATGTAAAAAGATTTACTTTATCTTGTGTTGTGTTTCTCAAAATTAATCAATGTAAAAAGATTTACTTTATCTTCTATTGTGTTTCTTAGCATTAATCAATGTAAAAAGATTTACTTTATCTTGTGTTGTTTTTCTCAAAATTAATCAATGTAAAAAGATTTAAGTTATCTTGCATTTTGTTTCTCAAAAGTAATCAATGTAAAAAGATTTACTTTATTTTGTGTTGTGTTTCTCAAAATTAATCAATGTAAAAAGATTTAAGTTATCTTGTATTGTGTTTCTTAGCATTAATCAATGTAAAAAGATTTAAGTTATCTTGCATTTTGTTTCTCAAAATTAATCAATGTAAAAAAATTTAATTTATCTTGTATTGTGTTTCTCAAAATTAATCAATGTAAAAAGATTTAATTTATCTTGTATTGTGTTTCTTAAAATCAATCAATGTAAAGGTGGTTCTAAAAAAACAATCTATGTAAAAGTGTTTCTTTTAATCAATATTAAAATATTAAAATAGTCTTGTATTGTGTTTCCTAACATTTATCTGTGCTACAGAGTTTGTTCAATTTAACTTACACCTTTTAAAAATCTATCAAAAATAGTGTGAACAAATGAAAATTCCCACAACATAAAAATAAAAATCACAAAGACCCTCTCATTTCTTTCCTATTATCACATCATACATTCAAACTTGTCTAGTTAAAAACAAAGCCTTGCGTGTTCGGAAAAATTGGTTGATGTATAATACATACATGTCTCTCATGACAGGGTTATTTGTATTGCAACTATTTAAAGGGTCTGAAACACATGTTTGACTGTAGTAAATGAGATTCACTTTGTGAGAATTCTTAATAAAACAGATTTTCGTTGCTAAACCAATGCCCATGTTGCTCTATGTTAGTTTCACAACACAACACATTGTAATATTATCGTATATGTTCACTGTCACTATACACAGTCACTTTACAAATACATTTTGTAGTCAATACCAATACATTGTATATCAAATGCAGGCTAAAAATAAATAAATATGCATGTATTCAGTATTATGGGTTTATAATACATTTTTTAGTTTAATATACTGAATTCTATTGGTTAAGCACACAGCCAGACGAGGCACTAGCTGAGTGCCATACAGGTTTTTCAGCTGTGTACAAGTCCAATAGAATCAGTATTGTTCTCAGCAATGATTACTGGCCTCTTTATTTTTCATTTGATGACATTTTGTCAAAACTTTGCTACTTTAGATATAAGGAATTGATTAAAATTTTTGACCTTGAAAATGGAAATAATGTTAGATTAATAGATATGATGTGCAATTGATATGTTGGACTTTGAAAATAAAAATAAGGCTATATTAGGTACAATATATATTGATATAGATACTATGGACTATGGAAATGAACACAAGGCTTTATTGGGCTTGATATGCATATAATATGGATAATTTGGACTTTGGAAAGAGGCTGATTTGATAATGGATCCGACAATGATTTGAGCCGTGTCATGACAAAACCAACATAATGGGTTTGCAAACAGCATGGATCCAGACCAGCCTGCGCATACCCAAAGTCTGATCAGGATCCATGCTGTTCGCTGTCAGTTTCTCTATAGGGTTTGTAAGCGAACAGCATGGATCCTTATCAGACTGCGCGGATGTGCAGGCTGGTCTGGATCCATCCTGGTCGCAAACACATTACGTTGGTTTTGTCATGGCGCGGCTCATTTACTTTAGAATTGCGTTAGTTTTATTTTATAAGGTATGAAATAAAAGCATTTACATATTTTGATACATGTTCAATGCTTCAATGACATGCGCAAATATAACCAGGTGACAAGAAGAAAAAGTGTTGTAATTGAATGACAATGCTGACTAAGCAACATTACCTGAGATTGAATACTCAGTTAAAATACAGGGAGTTATATAAAAACAGGGTAATTGTTAGTGGTTATTGACCTATTGATATACCACTTGTATTTTGATCTCATGAATTTTACTATGTAACACACTCAATGGTTCTGAACTTAGATCCTGAACAAGCAAAATTCATTCAAGTCAAATTAGAAGTTTCAGATCAAGACACTATTTAAAATTATAATACATCTTTTAAGTTATCACTTTTTTTCAAAAACTGATGAAAGAAAAGCAATTAAAATGCAAACTAGAATTATAATTAGAGGGATAAACTGCTGCACCTCATCATTTGTAGACTGCTTCTCTCCCGATTTGTTGACTGTGTCACCATTTACTTCTGGTTTATTGGTAATGCCTAAAGTTTGTGCTACATTATCATCATCACTGTCATCACCAAATACAGATCTGCAAGCAAAATTTTACCTCAATTTTTTTTAAGTTAAGAATGGAAACTATATACTAGATACATAAAGCTTTCATTTCTAGTTAGTTTAAACACATTTAAAGGAACTTCATCGAGATTTATTGACATGACTGGACTCCAAATATATTTTCCAGATTTTTATGCTATTTGATGTAGGTCTATATCAATAAATTGCCGAACGCTCACTCTATTTTATTCCATGAAAATCTTCCTTATTGTGCAAGAAACGAAGAGTATTTTAATGCTTTTAAAGAATTGCACTTTAAATTTACACTGTATATCCTTTTCCTTTTCATATTTTCTCATTTAAAGTGCCTAAAGTTGACTTATGCAAGATTTCCATTTTTTATGTTTTCAATTTTTGGACCTCAGTGGAGCTCCTTCAAGATCTGAAACAAGATCTGGCAATTTACATTAATCACGTTCAAGTCTGTTTCCTTGAACTCACTTGTATTTATTAAGAGACTTTCTTTTGAAGTTAACCCAAAGCAAAATATAAGGTGCTTTGCACATTGTATGCCCCTATTTGCTACTTTAATCCAGACATACAAAATCTTATTTTTACTATTTTGAGACAGGAAATCTGAAAACCTGATTCAGAGTACTAATATTTTGAAAAATTTGCATACTTTGTCCTATCTTTCTCAGTGATTTTTTCATCTTCACTTTCATCAGTTAATGGTGGTGGTTCTGTACTAACTAAAGGTGCTGGTACCGTCTCCGCAACTTTAGCTGGCTTGCTCTCTAAGGCTGAATCCAATAAATCTTCCAGGGAACCAGCTTTCTTCAAGTTTGAATCCCCTGACAGAGACTGATTTTGTATCACGGGATTTTCTTCATCTAAAGATAAAAATAGAACAAGGAAAACATGTAACAGTAGAAGCACAAGACACAGTTTAACCGAGGATACAGTCAGGAGAACCAACACAAATCTGTCCATCTCTGACAAAGCTCTATATCGTTGGTAGCTTAATTTTTATATTTGGATACTAAAATCCTTAAGCTCTGAATACGCTTATCAGCAAATCATTGAAAATTTGGAATCAATTGTAAGTGATATGTACCAGGGACTATTCTCTGATGGATAAAGTCTGATCCCATTCTGTAATTGACAAACAATATGGTATGAAGAGTTTAATGTGAATGGACATGAAGTATGTTTTATGAATCTAAGTGTAAAGAATAATAAAATGCTTTATCACATAAACCACGGCACAGGGGTGTAATAAAGCCATTTAATAAAACAATATTACACTAGAGTAATAACACTTTGACGTGATGTCATTTGCATTATATACAAATACAGCGTTAAAGCGTGCTAATATTAGCGTAACACTATACAATGAAAATGACTCATTTAAACTGTTAACCGCTCTTATTTTGAATATGTGATATAGAGGATATTTGATTAGTTCAGTGTAAGATCGGAATATATTTCACCGAGTGAGCACCAAAAGGTATATTTCACGAGTGGCGCAGCCACGAGTGAAATATGAACTTTTGGTGTTCACAAGGTGAAATATATTTCGATCTTACACTAAACTAAACAAATTTTCTTTTTATTATATGCAAAGAAACGTTTTAAAAAGACATTAAACCTAATACTGAATAAAAAGCGCGCCAAATAATAATACAACGTGACGTCATTTACGACGTCACGTTATTAAGTTGGTACCCAGTGCTGTGCACGCTGGTATTTAACTGAAACAACGTAAGGGGCTTAAATTCAAAACAGTGAAATTATCAAAGTGGTAATTTCACTGTTTCAAACAGTGAAATTACCAGTTTTATATCACTGATATATTTCTATAAACCACCGAAAAGCATGTAATAACTAGAAATGTGTCCATAGGACACGGGTGCCCCCACCGCGCCACTGTTCTGTCAATCTTTTTACTAAGTCAAGGGAAATAACTCTACAAATACTGGATAAATCCACAAGCGAAACCCCAGGTGCAAATCTAAATATGCTGAGCAACCTGCCCATAAGGTTTAATGACTATGTCAAATCCTTTTTGAGTAACTTGCGATCACATGCTGATCAACATTCCTGTAAAGTTTCATGACTCTAAGTCAAATACTTTTTGAGTTACATGCGACACAAGTTGAAAATTGCAAAATTTTACTGAGTCAAGGGCAATAACTCCAAAAATACTTAAAATATCCAGACGAAAATACCCAGGTGCACAACTACACATGCTGATTAACATTCCTGTAAAGTTTCATGACACTAGGTCAAATACTTTTTGAGTTACGTGCGACACAAGTTGAAAATTGCAAAATTTTACTAAGTCAAGGGCAATAACTCTGAAAATACTAAAAATATCCACATGAAAATACCCAGGTGCACAACTACACATGCTGATCAACATTCCTGTAAAGTTTCATGACTCTAGGTCAAATACTTTTTGAGTTACATGCGACACAAGTTGAAAATTGCAAAATTTTACTAAGTCAAGGGCAATAACTCTGAAAATACTAAAAATATCCAGACGAAAATACCCAGGTGCACAACTACACATGCTGATCAACATTCCTGTAAAGTTTCATGACTCTAGGTTTAATACTTTTTGAGTTACGTGCGACACAAAAGTGAACGGACGGACGGACGGACGGAAGGATGGAAGGACGGACGTTCTCACAGGACAGTAATTATGTGGCTACTCTATTGTTCTCTCTATTGTTCTTTTAGCCACGCAAAAGAAAATAGCCACATAAAAGCATTACGGAATGAATGACATCAAAGAGAACCTATTGTCCCTCTAGCCACATAATTACTCTCCTGTGAGTGCGGACGGACGGACAGACGGACGGACGGACAAGGGTAAATCTAAATGCCCGCCACTAACGTGGGGGCACAAAAATAGAGTATTATGTTCATGTAGATCCAATGATAAATTTATTGAACTTGTTGAATAAAACAAAATTATATTTGCCACAGCTCGCATATGATTTTATTCAACTTGTTCAATAAATTTAGTATTAAATCTATACACATTCAATATCTTCTATTTCCTTTTATTGGGCTACTGTAAAACTTCCATATATAAGGCTTAGAGAAACAGAGCAGTTTTAGGTAAAATTAAATAGGTATTCCTTATCAAACAAAATTTCACAGTAACTATTATTGTAAATGCTTTAAAAAAGACAAACCTTTTTGTTCATCTTTAACCTCCTGAGTATTGCTATCATCTTCTGTATTCTGTTTTAATTCTGAACTATCACCAATTTTATTAGTCTCTTCACTGTTATCTATTTCATCCTCAACATTTTCTATTTCTTTATCAAGTTCATCATCATCATCACTACCTTCATCATTAACACTGTTTTCAGTTGCTATATTGGCATTAGCAACATTAGAACTAATTGCACTTTCTACATTGTCAGATTGAGTATTACTAGATGCCTGCACTTGTTGAGTTTCTACTCTTTGTTCTACAGTTTCCTTAACTTCTTCCTTTACTGGTTCTGCAGTTTCTTCTTCTTCTTCTTCATCCTCCTCGTCCGATTCTAAAATGATTTTCAAGCATGTTTGTGTGAAAATAAACTTATCTAAATGATCCTATATTATCAACATTTTCATAATTCTTCTCTTTTCTAGTTCAAATATACAAAAATAATCAGTGAGTGATTAAAAGACAGCAATCTAAACCTTTAGGTCACATAGTCTTCCTAACTCTACTCAACTGTAACATTTTAATGACTTTGAAGACAATGTGCATAACACAATTATCTGACCTTCTTCTTCATTTTTCTATATCAATAGCCTGATATATATATATATATATATATGTGTGTGTAGATACCTCTTACTGTCCTTTTGACTTCATCTATGGTGATTTTTTCTCCTTTATTTTGGTTAATAAAAAGATTTATGAAAAGGCCAACCTGTTTGAAAGGTTGATATATATTATAGTACTTCTATAATTATTTTATAGCTTATACCTTCATCATCTTCTTCTTCTTCCTCACTTTCAGCTTCTTCTTCCTCTTCTTCACTCTCTTTATCCTCTTTGTTTTCCTGCATTCTTTTCATTAATGATAATGTTGTACTCTGGAGACAATAATATACAGTTGATGATTAATTTCACGACCATAGATAATCATAACAACTTATGTTCCTAATTGTATAATTCCAATCTCTTATTTGCAAAATTTATGTATCCTCTCCTTGTATTGTCAGTCATAACCCTGTTGCGCATTCCTCAAATAACCAATTTACATCGTTTCTACACTTCTATTTCATTTACAAGTATCTTTATCCTTAATATTCATTACATCCACCATAAAATCTATAAATCACATTTCCTTGTAACTCCTATCTTAAACATTTTGCATTCCCTCAATCAAAAACTCACCTGTTTCATGTAATTGCTACATTCCCTAATCATAAATATCTTTAACCAATGTTTCAAACAATCTTTTTATCAATAGATATTTAAGAACACTTTCGGCCATTACAGGAAGGAAATCTTGTTCGTAAGTATCCATATAGCATAAACCCAGCCAAAACTTTTGATCATCTCTAACAGGTACTCTCTAAATTAGTGATTCCTGTCTGTACAGGTAGCCAGTGTAAGTTTCTCACATTTAAAATTTCTAAACGACAAATAATAACAAACTTTATAAATGTTGCCATCAGGAAAGTCTACCTAATGTATTTCCTTTTTTATACACAATCAAAATAGGTAACATTTAGGCTACAAGATATACAATGTATTCTTCAAACACTGGCAAAATAAAAAGCAGACATTCCTTTATAAGGGTTTAAATATTACGCTAGTATTTTCATTTTCCCGTATTTCTTTTCCCCTGCTTTAAAAAATGTCCCTCCCTTTTTTTATTTTCGGTGTTCATGATCTTTTTTCACCCAAATATACAACAAAAAATAAATTTGTTTTTTAAAACATTCCTTTTATGTTGCTTTCAGCAAAAAAAACTTTAGAACCCCCCCCCATCTTTCTTTTGTATGGTTAGTTTTCCCGGAACAGATTTGACAGTGTCTCAATAAGCCTATAGCTTCCAACACAATCTAACTACAGTAAAATAAATTACTATAAACTTAACTAAAACATTGCCTTATTATAATATTATACTGTAAAATCATTATTATTTGTGGGGCACGAATTTTCATGGTTTTCGTGGGTAGGTCAATCCACGAATTTAAGATCCAACGAAATTTTATCCCAACAATTACTTCTAACCATGTCTCTATTCTATACATGCGTCGCCGCTTTTCAGGTGAATTATTGTGTTATGATGGTATGCAGTTAATCAGGTAAGTGACAGATTAAATCTATAAATAGTTTAGGTTTGCAATTTTTAAGAAACTTGAAAGCAACATCACTGAGACTGCTTAGTTGTTGTAGGCTACTTGAATGTGTTATCCAGAATACTTGACATAATCGAGTGAAAATGGGAAACCAGTGCAATTATTAGGGCTAATATAAATTGTCAGTTTGCTCTTATTAATTGTTAATAAAATGAAAGAAATCTTTGATATTAATGTTGTAAGCTGTATTTGTGCGACTGCTATTCCATAAACATCAAAGACGCTGCCGACTCCTTAATATATCCGCACAATCTCGTACTATTTACTCATATTAATTTATATGTATGTAAATTTACACAGTCAATGTGATGTTGCCTGTAGTTACTGTCAAATATAGTAAGACCAATTCTGGGTGTAAACTTTTTAAACTCGCTGGTTAAAACGTGTCAGGGGTCGTATAAATTATGCAATGTTTACATCGGCGAATCACAGGGGCAGTGTGTACAATGGAGCTGCATATCATGTCATCTAGATGTGTTAATTGCAGTCAATTATCGGCAGTAAATGCTATCTTTATATTATGCCTAGAGGCAAGGATTAGATTATTGACAAGCGCTGTGTGATACGTAAAGATATGTTCACGCGGTATTAAGTAAAAATGCGCGGTGATTAATTAATTGTAAGATTACTTTTAATTAGGTTATTTATTTTTTTACAATAAAATGAAAATCCACGAATTTAAGAACCCATGAAAAGGCCCGTTTTGATAAAACCACAAAATTTTATGCCCACGAATATAAGTGAATTCGCAGTATGCTTAAAGCTCTATTTATAGCCTAAATTAGCTTACTCAACTAACCCAAAACCACACTTGGGGATAGTGGTTCATAGGAGGGACAATTACAACAAATACTGTGAATTCACTAAATTTCGCGAGCATGTCACAAAGAATATTATCATGGGTTCACAAATTTTAGATTGTTTATTTTTCCCAATTGTTAAAGGTTTTGATGTTTTTAATCTGATGCAAAAAATCTTACAGCAGACAAATGAAAATTTGTTGGATCTTAAATACTTGGATTGACCTATCCATGAAAACCACAGAAATAAGTTCTAAACAAATATTAATCATTTTGCAGTATCTAAGATATCTGTCAATATATGAAGGTAAAAAAACACAGTGCAACAGAAGGCTGGACAGAAAAGCAAACTGAAAACTATATATGATGAGCTCCAGCAAAACATATTGGGAGTATTCACACTGAGCTCAAAACAAACATTTCATGTTAAAAACACAAAAATTTCAACTAATAGATAGAGGATATTGAATGAGTGTAAGTTTGATACTGAATTTATTGAATGAGTTAAATAATTTCAGTATGAACTTACACGAATTTAATATTTTAATTTATCACATACCAAAAATAAAGACTGAAAAAGAACCAGTTTTCATTGACGCATCCATAGTATAATGCTTACATTTAGCAGGTCTTAAGGCTACATGTCAAAATATATGCATGGCCGCACAATACCATTTTTACAGAGTTGAAAAGCGGCAAGGGTGTGTGATAAATAATCACAAGTTTTTCATTCTTTTGAACATCAATAACCATAAACTTACTTCGTCTAGCAAGTCACCGGACACTGCCAAACCTGCCGCAGTAGAACCTGTACCTTGAGCTTTAGCGGTCTTTAGTTCTGTCTGTACAGTCTCCAGTTGTTCACTGAGATTGTCTCGCTCACTTTCTATCTCTTCAATACGTTCCTCGTACCTTTCTTTCATTGTGGCAACGTTAGATCGCAGTGACTCATACTATGTATATATGAACAATAATAAAAACATGAAAAATCGTATCCCAATGATACTGTCAAATTTGAGGGAAAAAAATATGTATGGACAAAATTTAATCTTTAGAGCGAAAGCAGTGGTTGCAATAGTGCGAAAAGCCCACTTTTCACAATAGTGAAATCCAAGCAGACTATTATTATGTTGCTTTTCAATTTCATTAAAAAGTTTGTATGATGCTGTTTCCAAATTCAAAGCACAGGAAGGTAATGATTGGTAAAGGAAATAATACTCTTATTATTTAAAGCTGTAAAGCATACACATGTATCTGTACACAAATCTGGAGTATGTGTAAAGTTGTATTATCTATATAAGACATAATGACTACCTTATCTTTCCATACAGTCAGTTGTTCTATCTGTTCTTGTAAATCCTGCACTTTCTCCTCACTTCCTTGGCTATTGTTCCTTATTGAATGAATCTATAAGAAAAATAAATTATCTATTACAGGAATATGGTGATGGTATAATGCTTATAGACCAATTTTAGCAACTATATACCTGACAGACACCCAACAAATTGACCCTTGAATTGAGCCCTGGAATGACCTCTGAATTTGATCTGATCATTTGGTATACATTTTTTATAATTATTATATAAGTCATAAATCTGAGAAAACCTGGGTCTCCAAGGTCTTCTAGTGTACACTTGTAATCTAGACTTCATTGATGTTAATGTGTCCTTTAATTAAATTACATGTAAGTCACACAGGCACTTCAAAGGGCATATGACACTATTCCAGTTTTAATGGTAGAGGAATAATTAAGGTGCCCTTCCCTGCATATAATCAGGCACAAGTGGGCATCAGGGTATAACCATCAACAATCTATTACACAGTTTTCTCTCAAGAAAGAATCCAAAGTCCAGTGAGAGGCAAGTGGTTCAAAGCCAACAACCTTAACTACTTGACCACAGGCACCTCTTGAGTAAAATGATATGCATGAATTTTTCTTTATTTAACTTTCTTTTGCCATGAATTTGAGGGGAAAAAATGGAAGTATAATACTTCATTGCTCTGGGCTCATTCCTACAGTGATTCAGTAAAATCACTGTTCAGGCCATATGGTGATTATCTCAAGTTTTAATTGATGGCTGAAAACCCAATAAGGAAAATGAATATGAAAACTGGTCATAGTTTAATTCTAGGACAAACCTTATTTTCAAGTTGATTCACTTTTGTTTCAAGTTCTTGTTTCTCCTCTACCACGGCCTGTAGTGCCCGGTTATGTTTCTCCGTGGCAACTGCCAGTAGTCTGTCACTTTTATCTTGCCAGTCTTTATTGATCTCTTCCTCTATCTGAGATATCTAAAGTACACATATGTATAACTCCATTCATTTATAACATGCTTTTCAATATAAATAATAATTATGAATAAAATAACAAGCTATATTTTGAAAATTAAGTTTAAAAAAACATGTATTTATCTATGTTCAATTGTGAAACAAGCTCTGTGTGTGTTTTCTTCACACTAAACACTAGTACTAATAAGGCTGTGATTTATAATATATCCTTACGATGCAAGTAGAATGATAGAAGATAAAAATAATTGGTTGATAAAATTATTTTCATGTAAACCAATATACACAGTTATTCAACTTCATTGTGAAATAGAAGTTGTTAAAAAAACAAACAACATGTTTTCATAAAAAACACCAATGCCCAAATTCAAGGTCTAGTAATAAAAAATATAGTTGCAATGAAATTTCCTAAATTTTAAGCACTTAATCTTGAATGTCAATGCTGTTAAGAAATCAAGGTCATATTTCAATATGTCGCAATGAAGATCTTCAGGAATATTTTGTGTCAAAAGTAAAATTATAACAGAATCCCTAAAGAACATTCAAAACAGCAAAATTGAAAAATGTTCCAGTTTCATTTTGAATAAGACTATTCCAGCGTATAAAATGTAGAGTCTAATGACCATGATTAAAACTGTCTGTAAACAGACAGACAGACAGACAGACTGACAAATAGATAACGACAAAAAAAATATGCGCAAGGCTATCAATTGATAGAGGGGTATATAAACTGATCATTATATTTTACCCACCTGCTCCTGACTAGCAGCACTTGCTGAAGTTTTCTGTTTCCTCAACTTCTCCTTCAGAGATTGTATCTCAGCCTTATGAAATATAATAATGAAAATTTTTTAAAAATCATGTTATTAACATAAAAATAACGAGATAAAATACAGTAGAAAACATAAATATAGGGATTATTCAACCAGTCGGCTATTGATTCTGATACATGTAGGTTGTATCACTTCAGTTGATTTAAAAGTGTGAATATAACTATACACAATTAACAAAAGGTACATACAAATACATACAAATACAAACATTCATTGAGAAAAGCATAATCATGGACTTTTCTAAAAAAAAAGTTTTATAACTTCTGTTATGTAAAGAAATTAAATCTCAACAAAACCAAAGGAATTATTTTTCCTTATGGTGTATGAATATAACGTCCTATAAAATGTCCCTATATGATTAAATTATCTATGATAAACTTAAAAAGCTCACTTCAAAATTAGCTTTAACATCTTCTAGTTCATCTTCTAATTGTCTCCTCTCTTCAGCTGCTTTACGTTTTCTGTCTGATATATTCTGTAAATATAAACAATCAATATTTTAATCCTACATTCCATATTAACAACATACAGGAGTTGTATAAGAATATTTTCTTCAGACTTCAGGTGACAAGCATCTCTCATGTTCAAAATCTATTATTTTAACATTATAAATACATATTTGCCTTTTGTCACAGAATGTAAAATTTATTCATTTCTGAGGCTTAATGTGCCTTTAACCCACATACAATACTAACAACCCAATTGAAACTCCAAAGCACAGTGTCAGAAAGTTCGTCAGGATGAGAAAAGTGTCTTTAGCAATAGTTAGTGGTGTACAAATAATGGATTAGATTAGATCACTCAAGCATAATTTCATTGGCTTTATTTATAATTCAATCCTTAACATGCTGAATTTCTTGTATGAACATATCCAACTTATATAGACAAAAAATCTTTTATCAATTTTCAGGAAATCAATATGAAAATTTGAAAGACAGCTCACAGCATACAGACTGGCCAGCCTGCTCGAAGCAGAATGATCATTTCTTAGAATATAAATATTTCTAATTGTCAAGAACACAAAAAAAAATTGAAATCTCTATTTTTGGGATAAGAATGTTTAAAGTCACATTACATTGTTCAAGACTGAGAAATAAATCAGGTAATGCTCTGTATAAACATAACTATCTAAATACATATAAAAGTATCCCCCCCCATGAGACCTGGCTGCACAGGGGCTCAAATCAACAGATATACAATTAAACATGAATTAATGAGTTTTTTTTGAAGACAAAAAAAAGAAAAGAATTCATTTACTATTCAAGGCATCTTTTAGGCAAGGAGACAGAAGTTTTAGAACAAAATGTTACAATATATACTTTTTCTAAGGCTCGTTTAGCCTCCTGTAAGTCAGACATCTCTTCTTGTAACTGTGTTAACGAATTTTCTGATGTTTTTCTTGCATGTTTTTCCTCTTTGAGCTGCCTTTGTAAATCACCAATCATGCTTTCATCCTCTATAACAATATAAGATTTCATAAATTATTAGTATTAATTACTTTCAATGATTACCCATATACATTTACTTAAAGGCAAGTTAAGATAAAGAAATAATATGCCGAAACTCAAGAGATTAGACAATTCATTTCACTTACATGCAAAACAGAAAGACTCACTTTATGGACTGTATTATTGTTTAATTATCTCACATGTAGGTTTTTAGTATTTACAACGCTAAACCTACACTAAAATCAATGAACCAGTGCCTTTCCAGCTTTACTGCTCAAAGAAGACATTAAATCCCAACTTTGTGCATTATTTCATTAGTAAAGTGACAGCTTTAGAAGTTTAATTACTTCCATAATCAAGCTTATAGCTTTTTCACATGAAAAATAAAACTGAGAACACGCACCTTAAAGATTTGGATGGAAAAAAATTATCTTAATGGCTTAACATGACCAAGGTTTTATATTTTTCATTCTAACCTTTATGTTGAGTTTTCAGATTTTCTAATTCTTCACTCTGACGTCTAGTGTTTTTCCCGCCATTCTCCAGCTGCTGTGACAGTTCAAACTCTTTTTTCTTTAAGACTGACGTCTCTAATTGTAAGGCACTTATTTGAGATGATGCTTCTGATAGCTGTTTTGTTAACTCAACCTGTTGTACAGAATCAAACACTGTACATTTGTAATTTTTCTATTTATTCAGTTTTTACTGATGTTAATATAATTTTTGATCCTAAGACTCAATCTTTAATATGATTACTTTTTCAAAATAGTGAAATTCAATATACCTTTTTGACCTTACAACAATAGGTACTGATATAGTATGTGGATATATGGACATAACATAAGAATTACATAACATTCACAATCATATTGATATCTTAGAATTTTTTTTTTGGAATATTTCACATCTGAATCAAAAAGGTATAAAAACAATTTTTCAAGTTATCTCCCTTCACAAAAATGCCCTTGTATTTTAATGAATGATAACTAATGAAGGAATTATATAATATTAATTATTACAGAATGACTCTAACCAATAATAAAGATTTTATCATACATTTAATTTTCAATTGGGATAATTGAAATGTTTCATGAAAAAAAAACAAACAACACCCGTCAAATAATTCATTACTAATAAATGAAATTACCTTCTCTTGTTCAAGGGAGAGTACTCTATGTTGAGTTTGATTGGCACTAGACAGAAGACCTTCATTCCTCTGTTCCATCAATACTTGACTCTTCTCTACAAAACTGCAATTTTGCACATAAATGAAATTTTAAATGTTTTTTCGTGATCCTTATGAACCTAGATTTTGCCAGAAGCTGTGAACATCACTGTGCCATGTTGATTTTTGTTCTCATATATTACAGTTTTGTGTATCAGAAATTCTTACAAACAATAATACCAGTAAAATTCAATTTAGAAATACTTCACTGGAACATCAATTTTTTCCCTTAGACTTCTGAGACCAGTTAGCGATAAATTCCTTGACATTCTACTAATAAATGCCACCATCCACTGCACAAAATACTTGTTAAAGCAGACCACCTTTTAAGAAAAGCCTCTTTTCCTTATTTTGATAAGACTATTTTATTCAAATTTTAAAGTTAACTTATTGTTTGACTTTCTTTCATGCATACAGTACAACTTATAGACAGTATTATTAGTAAGTAATTAGATTCAACAAAAAAAAATTACCTCTGATTTCGTTGTAACAATTCTGATATTTTCTCATTTTGTGACTCAATTTTCCCACTCTTTTCAAAAACATCTTTTTTCAATCTTTCATTTTCCTGAAATATTTAAACACAAATTATCTTGTACATCGAGCGTGCATAGAAATTTAATGCTATCAGAATCAGAAAATGAAACCTCCATTGTAATGAAACAATGTTATGTGTTATTTTATGATATCATGTAAATTGTCACAATAAAAGACTGTGGGAATATTGTGAGTGATTCTACCCCAAAAATAATTTAAGAATTCTTTTTAAATCAATTAATCATTTTATTTGACTCTAGCATTAATTTTTAACCTATTTAATTCCCTTTCTTATATAATGATGTCACTTTACTCTAACATTCTTTAGGTGCTTTGTTTAACCTGTCAATAAGACACATAAAGTTTCCTATAAGTCTTTAAAGAATATATTACTTGACCTACAATGCAAGTAAATAAAAATTTCCTTCAATTTTCATTTTTTTTTCTTTTTTGAGCAGCTCTAGTAGGAGGGGATTGAGTTGGGGGAATGGCTCATGCCTTTCTCTGCCAATAGCAATAACTTGCTCATGTAACCAGTAAAAAACCAGACCAGCCTGTGCATCCACATAGTCTGGCAAGATTCTACAGACTGTTTGCTGTTTTTCAAGCATTTTTCAAATTAAAATCCCTAACACTTACAATGGACTGTTCCACATTTAAAGCAGGACAATTCCATTATATTAAAATAGCTGGGTAAAGGTTAATGTAACACCACTGCAGACTTGTTATCAAATGTTAGTACATATTTTATCCTACCTGAACAATTCTGGTGATATTATGAAGTAATACTGATGTTTCCATATTAGGTAACATGGCCGTGCCACTATTTTGTGAATTAGCATGATCAATCTAGAAAAAACAAAAGTAAATTATAAGAATAAAGTGGAACAAATAAATCTGTTATGTTGTAAACATTTGTAACAAGGTTATTTGGAAAATATTTACAACTTCTGTGCGTCACATTTTAATAGTTGTCACACCAAAATAAGTCTAAAT
The DNA here is from genome assembly GCF_026571515.1 of Ruditapes philippinarum. Taxonomy (NCBI): domain Eukaryota; kingdom Metazoa; phylum Mollusca; class Bivalvia; order Venerida; family Veneridae; genus Ruditapes; species Ruditapes philippinarum. The sequence continues at coordinate 467,750 of NW_026860878.1, forward strand.
GCCATGTTTTGAAACTTCCATCATAAAAGACGCAAAATGTTTAGCAGGAATATTCTGGAACTTATTTAAGCACAATTAAAAGATAGTTATGTAATAACACTACAGCAAAAATTAAAAAGACAACATCAAGTCCTCAGAAAAGTTTTAAAGACACAGGTCCTTTACTTTGTTTTAACTGAAATATATGGCACATCTAATGACTTTCCAACATCTGAAACTTAATATCCCTGCCATGTACTTACAAAGATAACCTTAAATCGCTAAGATAAGATGTAATAGTTCAAGATAAACTAGGTAGCACCAATGACTTTCAATGTATAAGTTCTAGGGATGGCAACGAATACCAAAATCAATTCTCGAATACTCAGTCATTTTTCCGATCGAGTACTCGGTTACTCAGATGATTTCCAATGATCTTACAATATCAACACCGTCCGCATGCTACTTTTGTTTTTCTACTTAAATTAATAGAATTCGTAACTATAAATAGGACTGCACAGGAGATAAATTAATTAAGATTGAATCAACAACATTATATTATAACGTTTTAATTATTGCAATATCAAGTTTAAAACATGTATAACAGTTCATATATCTTTTTTTCTTCTTGAAATAATATAGACTGATCGCTGGCAACAAAAGTTTAATCAGGTCTAAATACTAGTTACCTTTATTCACACATTCATAATAATCGGTCCTTTGTTGTTTTCATAACAGTTACTTCGGCTACAAACTGTTACACAATTTAAGGAAATTAAATATCATAAGAGGCTGGATGTCATAAGCGACACTGGTGCGCGTGTCAAACTGTTGATAGCCTCGTTTAATTTATGATATCATTTTCGCACGTCTGCAAGGATGTTTTGATTGCATTTAACAGGTATTTGTCTAAAGATACATGTACATCTCCGAATTTCTGAACTAATTGGAACCAATCTTTCTAAATCGCAAAATAATAGAAATTATATATTTTTTCTGAGTAATCGAATATAAATTTTGTTAACCAATATTCGGACTTTTGATCCACAGTCCTTCCATGTTCTAGTTCAAGATTACCTAGGTAGAACTACCAACATTTTATGTACCAGTTCAAGATTACCTAGGTAGAACTACCAACATTTCATGTACTAGTTCAAGATTACCTAGGGAGAACTACCAACCTTCCATGTATTAGTTCAAGATTACCTTAGTAGAATCACAACCTTACATTAGTTGTATGAATGAATACAAAATCCTTGAGAATATGAATTTAAAGCAAAGTAGGACAAGAGAATTAAAATCATAAACCATTACCAATTGGCAACTGAAGCCCCTGGGTAAATGTTTATTTGACTGCTTTATAAACCTTTGTCATCTGAAAAAAGCAATGTTGTTAACCAGATGGCCATTACTTGCCCTTGCACCTTATCAATGATGAAACATTAAGAAAGCAATCACCTTTTGTATAACTTGATCCATTTTATCTGACATTTTTGAGAGTGAAAGCCTGACTTCCGTGTTCTGCTGCCTTGTTTCCGATAGCAACATCATATCTGTACCCTGAGACATTCCTACAATATAAAAACAAGTTTCAATCTATTCCTGAACCTACTTTTAAAATCTCTAAGCCATTTTTTTCTTTCAATATCAAAATTGGAAGTGTAGCAAGATTTGATAAAAAAAACAAAAAATCAACAACAGCAGAAACCAAGAGTAAAATGTGTATTAAAACCATCATGTATATACATAGAAGAATATCTAAAAAAAATATTCAAAACAAAGCAAAGCATGTATCAAAAGGCGAAGGTTCAATTTTATTAAATGCAGTTTTATGTTAAAAAAATATTTCCTAGAATTCCTGAAATTCAGTGTAAATATATTATATGAAGGTAGGCAAATATAAAATCAAGGGACGGTGGTATGTGCAAAAATAAATGATGCAGTGGGTCAAGAATAGGGCCTGGTTCTTGTGACTATATGGGTTTGTGTAATGATTCAGCTTAAAAATGTTTCCAATGTACTGGGTTATATTGTATCTAGATGTCAATTTCAGCAGGAAATGGTCTTAATTATCATGATAAAGAATTATTTACTTATAACCTTTGTCTCTAAATATCTCATAAGAACAACATATTATTTAATTATTCTAATATTCAATGCAATATCTGTAATTACACCAAAACAAAGATTTAATTCTATTGTTTAATAAAGGCCATTAAAATGCATTAAAAACCCTGTACTGATTTCAAACATTGTGTTTTTTGAACATTTTCACTACTAAGACAAACATAACCATGTTTATATTTATATTTCTATTATTGCTTACTTAAACATCATAAAAAAGCCTCTAGAAATATGCTACAAAATTAATTGTACATGTATGCGCACAAATTTTCTCAAAGTTTTAATTCAGTATCAATATCTAAATTTTGAGCAAATATAGATTATATCAATAAATCTTATTCTGTTTCAATATTATTTAAGGTATAAAAATTAATGGTTTTTGTCTAAAATATTCTGCTAGTAACAACTTTTATAAGGTTGGTTGATAATCATTAGAAAGTAAATACTACAAACGTGCAAGTCTGGGAAATGCGTGCTAAGAGAATATACCTTGAACTACATAGGGAGGGAAGTTGCTACCTGGAACAGCTTGTTGTGTCTGATTGGGAAACATCTGAGTCTGGAAACCAGGCTGAAATATACATGTATATAGAATAAATTCAAATCTGTTCCATATTTACCAGTACTTTTGTTTCATAGAAATTTGAAATTTAACTTTTGTGAGTATCTCTTCAAAAAATGAGATCTTAAGATATATTTTTTACTTTTAGCCTAAAGTTGCTTGTGTAACATATTATATGATAAATTTAATTTTTGATATTAATAAAACTTACATTAATCTTGCTATATGTTTTACTCAGACAATTTTCTTAATTACCAAAAAATCATGAGTGCCTTCTAACATTAGAGTTTAAATAAACGCATGAGTTGTACACCGTTAAGTAAACTGTATCTGCTAATGAAAAATAACCCATAAATCACCATTTAAATGTTTTTGCATTCATGGTATAGAGCTTCATATGACAATGAGTAAGATCCTTTACACCAATGAGCTTGTAAAATGGACAAGCTCTGCTTTGAATTTGGAGCAGTTTATTTTTTGTTTTAAAGTAGTTTAATTAATTACCACAATGATAAAATTAAGCAGACAACATTACAGAGTTCAGACAGATATAAAATGGTCGTTTTTTGTTTTATCATATGCAACTTAAAGAGTGTTTTTTAAGTTTTATGACAGCCACAATTGCATTTGAGACAGTCATAGTGACCTCCAGTCACCTCTCAATGACAACCCTGTATTCCATTAGTACATGGGTACATATTTTGAAAATTTCCCTATAAATGGTAAATGGTTTTGTCCATATTGAAAGATGTTGAGCGATGGACAAGTTCATTAAATACGTTCAGCAGAGACAGATTTAAGATTACATGTACCTGCATCATATTAGCCTGCTGTTGTTGCTGTAAGAAATTTTGTTGAGGTTGAAATACTGCCATTTGTTGAGCACCAGGTAAATCTATAAATTATAAATAGAAAATATTGAATGAATGTAGGTTTCATACTAAATTAATTGAACAAGTTGAAAAAAAGTATATAATGCTAACCTTTGGCCAGCATAAAATTGTTTTTATTCAACGAGTCCAGCAAATGACATCATATGAAAGTGTTATTACACTAGTGTTATGTCAATGTCGTTTTTATTAAATGGCTTGATTACATTCCTGCGCCTTAGCTTATGTAATAATTAAAAACCAATACTTCTAAAACATGATTTGTAACAAGGAGATAAAATTTAATAAAGTTGTTTTTTTTTCATACTGAATTCATTTTGACAGTTTAGAAATCATCCCTTATATGTGCTTTGTAACAATAATTTATTTCATTGAACAATATTTGCTATATTCTGTAGAGGTAAAAAAAATCTTTAAAAAAACAACAACAGTTTACTTCTAAACCGATGATAGAAATAGATCAATTATTACTTTAAAAAAATCAATATTTTCCAACTGTTTCATATCAAATTTACATTCTATTTTCAACCTACTTTGTAAAAACGCAGGTTGTGTTTGGACCTGACTTTGCATTGATGTTGGCTGGAACATTTGCTGGGGTTGACTAGGCACAGGTGCCGCAGTCTGGGCTGCAACCTTAGGAACTGGGCGGTGAACTTCTTTAGGTACTGGCTCTGATGCTACAGGTACTGGGGACTCCTGTGAAAAAAAAATAGAATTTATCTATCATCCTTTGATTACCAGATTTTAAAAATAAAGTTTCTGCTCAAATTTATAAATTCAAGAATTACTATCTATTATAAACAAGAGGGCCATGATGGCCCTGAGGTCGCTCACCTGTATATAGGCCCCCCCCCCCCCCCCACCCGGGCAAATTTTTACCCAAGGGCTTTTATTTGTTTATTTGAACAGACTTGGTAGTCACCCATAAGAAGATGTTTCATGCTAAACATCTAAGTTCTAGCTCATTGGGTTTTTTAAAAGAAGATTTTTAAAGTTTTTACTATACACATATAGTTAAAAACAATGACACCCCTGGGGCAGGGCTAGTTTTGACCCCCAGGCTTTTATTTGAACAAACTTTGTAGATATTTACTTAAAGATGTTTCATGCTTAATATCTAAACTCTAGCTATTTGGGTTTTTTCAAAGAAGATTTTTAAGTTTTTGCTATACACATATAAGGAAAATCAATGACCCCCCCCCCCGGGCGGGGCCAGTTTTGACCCCAGGGCTTTTATTTGAACATACTTGGTAGACACCCATTAGAACATGTTTCATGCTAAATATCTTAGCTCTAGCTCCTTGAGTTCTTTAAAAGAAGATTTTTTAAAGTTTTTACTATATGCATATAGGGAAAATCAATGACCCCCTGGGGCGGGGCCAATTTTGACCCCAGGGCTTTTATTTGAACAAACTTGGTAGACACTCATTAGAAGATGTTTCATGCTAAATATCTTAGCTCTTTGGGTTCTTTAAAAGAAGATTTTTTAAGTTTTTACTATATGCATATAGGGAAAATTTATGACCCCCTGGGGCGGGGTCAATTTTGACCCCAGGGCTTTTATTTGAACAAACTTTGTAGACATTCACTAGAAGATGTTTCATGCCAAATATCTAAGCTCTAGGTCTTATGGTTCTTTAAAAGAAGATTTTTTAAGTTTTTACTATATACATATAGGGAAAATCAATGACCCCCCTGGGGTGGGGCCAATTTTGACCACAGGGCTTTAATTTGAACAAACTTGGTAGACACTCACTAGAAGATGTTTCATGCTTAATATCTTAGCTCTAGCTCTTTGGGTTCTTTAAAAGAAGATTTTTTAAGTTTTTACTATATGCATATAGGGAAAATCAATGACCCCCTGGGGCGGGGCCAATTTTGACCCCAGAGCTTTTATTTGAACAAACTTGGTAGACATTCACTAGAAGATGTTTCATGCTTAATATCTAAGCTCTAGCTCTTACGGTTCTTTAAAAGAAGATTTTTTAAGTTTTTACTATATGCATATCGGGAAAATCAATGACCCCCTGGGGCGGGGCCAATTTTGACCCCAGGGCTTTTATTTGAACAAACTTGGTAGACACTCACTAGAAGATGTTTCATGCCAAATATCTTAGTTTTAGCTCTTTGGGTTCTTTAAAAGAAGATTTTTTAAGTTTTTACTATATGCATATAGGGAAAATCAATGACCTCCCAGGGGCGGGGCCAATTTTGACCCCAGGGCTTTTATTTGAACAAACTTGGTAGACACTCACTAGAAGATGTTTCATGCCAAATATCTAAGCTCTAGCTCTTAGGGTTCTTTAAAAGAAGATATTTAAAGATTTTTCTTTCGGTTGCCATGGCAACCAGAGTTCTGCATGGAATTAAATTCTTTGAACAATTTTTAAAGGTGACCACCAAAGGAACATTCCTGTGAAGTTTGGATGAAATTGGCTCAGTGGTTTATGAGGAGATGTCATTTAAAGCAAAAGTTTACGGACGGACGACGGATGACGGACGGACGACGGACGGACGCCGGACGAAAAGCGATCACAAAAGCTCACCCTGTCACTTTGTGACAGGTGAGCTAAAAATCAGTGTGGGAAAAATCATACATATTTCTTGGACTCCTTTATTTTCCACATGGACTGGAAACATTAAGTATTTAAAGTATTGTAATAAACATTTTTTTTATAAATTAATAGAATATGAATGACCATTATCAATTATATCTCATAAAGAACAATGCTGAGAAAATGGACCTTAACAAAAATTTTGACACCAATACCAATGAGAGGGTCATGACAATTGCTCCATTTTTTCTTTGAAAAAGTAGTGATAAAAAAACAGATCTAAAGGATAGTTTTAATAAAAATTCTGTTTCATTGGTATAAAACTTTATTCATACAAAGGAAATGTAAGAATATATACCGGAACATGTTCCTCCTCGCTATCTGGATGGGCTGCCACTGCCCCTGATAATGGTAACATGGGCCGCCCCATCTTGGCCATGCGGGAGATCAACTTTGCTTTACTTGTGTCAGGAGGTGGTGACTGAAAATAAAACTATTAAATTAACTGTGATATCTAAATTTATGATTATAACTTAAGTTAGGTACTATTATATCAATATTAAGCCCAAGGCATCATAGACTTCATTAAAGATCATGTTTGAAAACTATTTTCTGACTTTCATATCAGACAGGAAGTAACATTCCTTGTTGAATTTAAGTACTGGACATGGCCAACTTAGCATCTAGAACTGTCTATTGTTATTTAAAGGGATTTCAATACCCAAATACTAAAAGTCAGTATAGTCTGGAATGACTGCAAATATGTTCAACAAGGCCTTAACATATACATGTACTATTGGTATACACAAGTAATAATCACTGTAAATTTCCAAACTGAAAGAAAACTATGAGACCATTTTCTTCAAAATTAAAAAAGAAATTAAAGGAACTCCACTGAGGTTTATAAGCCTAAAAACATGAAATCTTAATTTTTCACATAGATAAACATGAGCACTTAAAACAGAAATAAAAATAAGATATAATTAAGTAATTTATAAGAAATATAATTAAAATCATACGTTTGTGCTATTTTCGGTCCGATTTGAGTGAAAAGCGTTTAAACGCTTTTCAATTTTGGGTCATTTTTCACTATTATAATAATTATTCTGGAAAAACGGAGCGAGCTAATGATCTGAAATTTTGCACATATGTTATTGGTATAGATCTACATCAAATGGAGTAATATTCTCAAAAAATTATTTCCAGTTCCGTCATGTCAAAAAAACCTTAGTGGAGTCCCTTTAAGGGAAGATATAAAATGATTTATAGTTTTCTTTATTTCTTTAACACATAATGTTTATGCAAAAAAAACTTAATAATAATGATCTAAAACAACAAATATACATTACATGGGTTAATTGTTCTGTAATTGACTTTGTTCTTTGTTTTACATTTGGATCATCATCATCAAAATCATCAGCATCTCCAGTCCCGCCTTTCTCAGCAGTGGGCGGAGCTTGTACTTGCTGGGAAGGTGGTGCTGGAGAAGGGGAGGAGTCTCTCCCCACAAGCTTTACCTGCAAAGAAAAAATGTAAATTTGAAACCATTTTACCATTTTAAAGTTTTACTGTTTGTTCATCATCCAAAGTTATCATATATTTTACCAGATTTTTATAGCTTGAGTTTATTATCTGAAGCATTGAATTGATTTAGTATGAAGAGATGCGGCCAGATGGCTGCATGTGTTTAAACCCTGACAGGATAAAGCTCTTGCTTCCTTGAGCATTGAGTAAGAAACTTTACAGCCTTTGATAAGTACTGGTTTGTTCCATGAACGGATTTCCGGGTGTGTGTATACGGTAATAGTTTCATACAAATAAACTTAAATAAATTTTGTATAAACTAGAATGATCTTCCATAAAAGTATTGTAAGTAACACTGCCTTGATTGACTAGTGTTAAAACACTAGACTTTTGAAAGAAATAGTTGCAGTGTCAACTACCAGCCATGTCATTCAATATGCATAAATAACAGAACTATACCTAGCTCAGCATAAATATATAAAAGAGTACTGGTATTTTCTTTAGAATCTTTTACTTTATCAGATATGAACGATGATTTACATAACAAAAAGAACATTTTTGTTTATAATATCAATACACTTCAAATACATCAATATAGAAAAAGAAAGAGTTTTCATAGATATGATAGAAAAATATACCCGAACAACTTCTATTTCAAACAGCAGCGTTGCATTTGCTGGAATTCTGCTGGGCATGCCTTGACTACCATATGCTAAACTAGGGGGTGCCACAAGAAACCGCTTTCCTCCCTTCTTCATTCCAACAACACCTGTGTCCCATGCCTGAAAATCAATTAAATTTTTTAAGCATAATTGATTCATTTCTTTTCTTATCTTTCATGAAAGATATACCATTTAAAAGTCTTATGACAACTATTTAGCTTCACTGGTTGTGTAAGACCTCCAGTGCCCTTAATTGCATTATTTCTGGCATTACTGGGCATCAAAGTAGAACCACGGCCTTCCATAAGCTTACTGAAATTCTTCATTCACCTAAAGGAGTCGAAAGCATCTGTGAAGATTCCAACAACAAAGTCTGAACATTTCTAAAAAATTTCATTTTTGATCTGAAAAGTTTTTATAGTTTTAGTTAAAGTAAAACCTAAAGAATTGAAACAAATATTTGAAAATAACCAGATTCTTCACTTATAAAATATATGGTTTGTTTACATGAATACATGTGTATTAATGATTATCATATTTTAAGAATTTTATAATTCATCAATTAATTCTAACATTTTACCTTGATCACTTTTCCAGCACCAAGTTTAAATCTAAACAATTTGTCGGCATTCGCATTGGAGTCAAACACCTGACCAAAAGTACTGTTTGTAAGCAACTTTCCGGTGTATTTCACCTCCACCGAGTCACCAGTCTGTAGGGCCTCCCCATCTCCAGCCACAAGCTCCTGTGTGAAGAGTGATGTTGGGATAGGTCCTGTAGATAATGCTTTTGCTAAACAAACCTGAAAACAACACATAATATATATTTATAATTAAAATTATCCAACAATTCATTTTATAAGATAATAGGTAAAAACAAGAGCTGTCCGTAAGACAGCGCGCTCGACTTTTTTATTGCTTGCCAATAAAAAAAGTTTTTGCAGTAAAAGGCAATACAAGAATCTCTGTATTTTTAAAGTGAACAATGGCCATGAGCATTAAGATATTTAGTGAAGAATTATTTTACTGAATTGTGTGATACCCTTGAACACTGCAGCAAAGTTTGAAATGTTTAAGTCAAAAGAGGGCTGGTAAGAAAGAAAAAAAAACTGAGTTGAGTTTTTTAGTGCTTGCCTATAATACAAAACATTGACAGTTAAGGACCATAATTCAAATAAAATCTTTGACAGAATTACCTTCTCCTGGACATGTTTGGGAATCATGATTGTAAACAAGTATTCCAACTTTCAAATTAATATCTCAAACAGTTCAGTCAAAAAGTGGACTGGTACTAAAAACTTAACCAAGATTCTAAGTCGATAAAAGGCCTTAATTTTTAAAACAAATCCTTGACAGAGTTACCTTCTCTTGCGTACAGATGGGGGTAATGATGTGAAATAGCATTAAAAGTTTCAAAGCAATATCTCAAAGGGTTAAGGCAATAAGTGGATTTTACCCATATTCAATGTATTTTCTAAGTCAAAAAGGGGCATAATTCTGTCAAAAACCTTGACAGAGTTATGTCCTCTTGTCTGTTGATGAAGGTCGTGATGGTAAACAAGTATGGTCAGTTTCAAAAGCAATACCTCCAATGGTTTTGAAATAAAGTGAGGTGGTACAAAAAACTTAACCAAGCTCAATACACTTTCTAAGTCAAAAAAGGGCCATAATTCTGTCAAAAACCTTGACAGAGTTATGTACTCTTGTCTGTAGATGGAGGTTATGATGGTGAACAAGTATGGTAAGTTTCAAAGCCATACTTGTAATACTTCTGAAATAAAAATGGGGTTGTACGAAAAACTTAACCAAGGTGTGACGCCAACGCTAACGCCGACGCCGGGGCGAGTAGGATAGCTCCCCTTTTCATAGAAAAGTCGAGCTAAAAAGTAATAAAACAGTATATTATGTAATACAACAATTTCTAACTTCTTAACCAATGAGTCAGAGCTATAAGGCAATAGTTCATTCAAAGAAAACAATAAGTTATGACTTAAAATTTCTAGTATATTCTCAACATGCTGGCTGATTTAACATATTTCTTATGATCAATCTATTTTTTCTGCTCTTGAAGAAATCCAGGCACATGACAGCACCTGAGTTTGGTTTAAACATATCTATTTAAGCTTGATTGCAAAAGTAGTTCTTGCAACTTATATTGATCACTTTCGAGTCTGCTTCCTGAAACCAACCATTACTGATCTCATGGTCTTGACCTGATAAGGGCTTGAACCCATGATCCCTGGGTAATTCTTCTGAAACTGTGGTGAAAAGCTCAGTCACAAATGGCAGTATTATACATGATATAAACTTCTGCAGTGTAATTTTGTAAACCATATTTACAAAATTGTATCACTAAATATTGTGGCATGGCAGACTGGTTATGGAATCTTAGGATTGCTGGCTGCATGCGTTCAAACCCAATCAGAGGCAGGATATTATTTCCTTGATTAAGAAACTTTACACTTATTGCTTAGTAATGGTTGATTCCGAGAATGTATTCCAGAATGTGTCTAAAAGCTTATAGCTTCTTACACTATCAAACTAAAATAAATACTATATAAACCAAAATCTTACCATATTTTTTAAGGAATTAAAAATAGATTCTTACATATTTTGCAAACTCATTAGCATTCTGTTCATTTTCAAACAACACTGACCAACTTTGCCTGGCATCATCATAAAAGTTGGCATAATTATTGGCTTGGACCTGAAAAAACAACATAAGATTGATTGTCTTCTTTAATTTAAGGTGTCATATGCTATGTGAAGCAATGTGGAGATGATATTGTTGAAAAGGAACTCAAACAATCTTTTATAATACTGTATGTCTTTAATTTTGATTTTCATATGATAATTATGATGTTTATATTACCTAGAGCTGTCATTGATTCAAGGCAGGGCATATCAACCATATATACATATTGGATGACAAATATCAACAATACACAGGTATATCGATTATTACCTAAAATTACTTGTCAGCCATTTACTTTTAAACATGTTTAAATGTATTCAGTTGAAAACATATTCTGTTCAGTGTCTTGTTTATAAAAGCCAATTGTATGATTTTTATCCAAACCATTTTTTGTCATCATTGTTGTGAAATATTTTCGCTATGTAACAACAGATAATGTTATACATGGACACCTGCTTCTGTATATGTTTTGGGTGAAATTTTCTAGACATTTAATCAATAAGTCAAAATTATTGATTTTTTTAAACAACAGATAAATATCTATGATACATCAATATTGTTTCTATCGATGACAGCTCTAATATTTCCTACATTTGTATTTATCCAGCTACTGTAAGTTAATATATTGTATACATTGTAGATTTTTCTTTTTCCTCAAAGGAAAAATTTTTCAAAAATATCAGAAAATTTGGGCCCCCAAAAAATTTTCAAACAAGTGAATAGCTTTTTGGGGAAAATCATTAAAGTTTACCAAACCAAAAAAAACTCTTCCCCTAGTGGCTTGGGGGTTTAAAAAAAACTTATGCAAATTTTTTTCCCGGGACAAATAAAATTTTTTAAAATTTTTTTATACTAAAATGTTCCCCCCCAAAGATTTTTTCAAGAAGAGCTTTTAACTTTTATAGGGCCCCCCTGGGGTTTTGAAAAAATTTTCATGAAAAATTTTAGTCCAGAAGAAAAATTTTTGAATTTTTTAAAATTTTTAAAAAATTTCCCAAAATAAAACAAAAATTAAAGTTTAAAAATAACAAAAAACAGACTTGGGGAAAATAATCCCAAAAATTTTAAAAAAGCCCCGCCAAATTTTTTTAAATCAGAATAAAAAAAAAGGGGCCCCCCAGTTTTTGGGGATTTTGGCCCCAAGACCGCTGGTTTCCCCCTTGGGAAATTTAATTTTTTTTTTGCCCTAACAAACCCTTGGTTTTAAAAATTCTCCCAAAAAATTTACTTCAATAACCAAAAAATGTACTTAAAAATCTTTTCCCCGAAAAACCCGCCTTTTTTTAAAATTTTTTTGTCAAAACTAAATTTTTGTTTCTTATTGTTGGGTTTCCCCCGGGCAGATTGGGCCCCCAAAATTAAATACAAAAAGTGGGGGGGGTATTGGGTTAAAATTTTCAAAATCATGACATAAAAACCCCCACTTTAAATTTTTAAACCCGAGCCCCCCAAATTTTTGCCCAGATTTTCCCCCGGGCAAAGGGCCCTTTTTCAAGGGAGTTTTTCCAGTACTAGTTTGTCTTTAAAATTTTTAACCCAAGGGAAATGATTTTCTTCCCCGTACATGGGCCCGGCAGAGGTTTCATTTGTGGGGAAAGAAATTTTAAAAATTGAAAGGATTTTTATGGGTAAAATTTAAACAAAAGTTTTAACCCCGTGCAAACCCCCTTTATCCGATTTAACCCGTTTTTTTAAAGGGTCTACCCATTTTAAACTAAACCGGGTGGGTCCCCAGCTTTAAAAAATAGAAAATTTGGTTCCCAAAAAAATTTAAATTAAATGTTTTGAAACCAAAAAAGAAATTTAAAATTTTAAAAATTAAAAAATACTTTACAGTGTTAAAAAAGCCCAAAAGCCCGGAGGTTAAATTTTTTTTCCCAAGGTTTTTTTTTATTTTTTCTTTTTTCTTTGGGGGAAAAATCATCAATTTGGGGAATTTCTGAAAATACATAAAAAAAATTTTTTTAAAAAAATAAAAAATATTTTCCCCTGGGTTTTTTCAAGATTTAACCAAAAACAAATTGGTTTTTTTTTTTCTTATTTGGAATAAGTAATCTGAAAAAATTTTAAAAACAAAACAGCCCATACCTTGGGGTAAAAAAAAAAATAAAAAATTAAAAAAAAAATCAAAATTTTTTGTTTTAGAAAAGGGCCTTTTAAAATTTTTTAAAATACCGGTAAATTTTTTTTTTAATAATAAATTTGGGGTTTTTTTAAATTTAAAAAAAAATAAACAATATTTAAAAAAAGAACAAAAAATTCCCCATAAAAGGGTTTTTTTTGGTAAACTAAAAAAAACAAAGTAAGACCCCCTCTTTCCCTTACTGCGAAGTCTGGGTTTTTTAGAATTATTTTTTTTTTTTCTTTGGGGAAAAATAAAAAGTCCATATTTTTTACATTAAGAAAAACATCTCAATCTTTCCAAAAAAACCCGGTGGAAAAAGGCCCCAAAAAAACGGGCTTTTAAAACACCAAACAGAAAAATTAATTTTTTTTAAAAAATAAAGGTTTTACACAAAAAAAGTGTGGGGGTTTTTTTAAACTTTGGTTTTTAAAATTTAAAAAAACCTTGGAAAAAATCCCTCACTGGAACCAAAGGGTTTTGGGTAGGATGGCAAAACCCCCCAACTTGCCCCTTTTGGGTTGCAAAATTTGTTTTTTCCACACTAAAAAACGTATAAAAAAGAAATGGGGAAAAGTAAAATTTTCCCCCAAAAAAGATTTAAAAACAAAAGAATGTTTTAAAAAAAACCAACTTTAGTAAAAATAAAAATTTTCCCTTTAAGTTATATTTTTTAAAATTAAAAATAAACAGCCCCCGCATAGAATTTTGTACCCTGTAAAATTAAAAGTATGGGGTTTAAATTTTCCCCCAAAAGACATTTTTAAAATTTTCCCCTTATCCAAAATTTAAAAATTAAAAAAAAATATATTTCCCAGGGAAAAAGGCCCCCAAAATTTGGGGGCTTGACCCTTGTGTCTTAAAGGTCCCCTTTTTCTCACACTTTCCGATTAAAAAATCATTTTTAAAAAAAGTTTTGTTTGGGGGAAAAATTGGGGGAGTAAACTGGTTTAAATTTAAACATTTTTTAAAAATTTAAAATTTTAATTTTTTAGCCCATAAAAAACCCCCTGGGAAAAAACAACAAAACCCAAATTTTTTAAAAGGAAAAAATTTAAAAAAAATAACCCTTTTTTGGGGTTTAAAAAAAAAAAAAACAAAAATGACTCATTTTTTGGGAAAACACTCCAACCCGGGTAAAAAGCAAAAAAACTGCAAAGGGCCCCCCTTTTTTCCCCGGTGGGTTGGCTCTAAAATTTAAAAAAAAAAAAAAAAGAAAAATTTTCCCCAAAATTTTATCCAACCTAAAAAATTTACTTTTTTGCCCAAAATCCCCTTTTTGTCATAAAGTAATTGCTTATTCTGACTTGGATTCCCCCAAAACATTTTTGAAGTTTTGAAGTCCCTGAATATTGCCTCAAAAGTCGGGGTGTCTGTGCCAGGTTGTTGTAAGATTTGTTGTTCCTTCTATTTTTCTTCATGAAAGATTCAAATCAAAACAGACATACAATATTCATCTTTAGAATTTGAATTTTGCCTGCTCTCTGAGCGATTCTCCCCTTATATTTTTTGTTTTTTACAGGTTAAGTTATCAAAAAAAGCAACAGTTTTAACTGATATCTACGATTTATGAAATTGCTTATAGTACAAAGCTTTCAAATGCTTGTAAAAGTTTCAATATCAAAATATATATATTTAGGTTTGGCAGATATTTTATTGTCTTGTAAAAGTAAAAATTGCAGTGAAAAAAAAATTCAAATATAGTTTGTAGTTAACACAATTATGCTTCATTAAGATTTGACGCTCCAGGATTTCAAACTAAAAACAACAAGAGAAGATCATGGTAAACATCTAGTAGGGTTAGATTTTATAAGTCTGTTCTAAATAGACATATTTAGCAACAAATTTTATACAGATATTGTCATAATGATAATATATGCTTCATTAATGGAAAAAGAATACAGATGCATTAGGTTTTTATCATCCTTTTGCATAAAAGTTTGAATGACAAATTAGGAAATTTTCGAGTCATTAAATTAGGGTTTTTGTCTTCACAGGTAGGGGAAGAAGCCCTTCCCATTATTGGGGGGGGGGGGGGGGGGGGTGAATTATACATTTTTTTTTTGTAAAAGAGGGAGAAAAAACTTTACATAAATTGAATTTAGGGAAAAGAACTGCATGATTATAAAGGGAAACAGTGCTTCATTAGCCCCTACCAGTTTTTACAAAGACTAAATGTGCACAAACCTTTTTTCTTTGGTTGTTTGGGAGCTGTGTAGGTCAGTGATTCATTTCCTCCTTTATTACCGGCTTTATCCATCCCAAATAAAGCTCCTAACTTTGATCTGTAAATAAATATTTCTTTAAATGTAAACAAAACTACATCATGCTATAATATCAATAAATTTATGTTATTGGTGATTCAGTTTTCCAATTTAAGAAAAAAATGTGGTGTACTGGTATGTTTGTCTATAGCTAATCGCCATCAGTAAACTATCTAGCTACTTCCTCTAAAAAGTGTTCAGTTTAATATAAGAAGTTATTTTAAACTCTGATTAATACTCAGTAAGTAGCTTGTACAATACGTCATGTATGCTTTACCTGCACAAAAACAGAATTCAATGTTTGATTTTTTTGTTTTGTTTTTTTTGTTTTGGGTTTTACGTCACATTGACACAGTATAGGTCATATCGCGACGTTCCAGCTTTACTGGTGGAGGAAGACCTCAGGTGCCGTTCCGTGCATTATTTCAGGCACAAACGGGTTTGATTTTGATAGAGGACTTTTGAAAATTTAGTTGGACATTCAGGAGAAATTGAAATTCTGTAATTATGGAGTTTTAGTCTGATTACATTGGGCTATATATATTAGCCTTTATTTGGAGTTTTAACCAATTACTTGCACATTATTTAATTATATTTTTTTTGGTTGTGTTTTACGTCGCACCAACACAATATACGTCATATGGCAACTTTCCAGCTTTGCTGATGGAGAAAGACCTCAGGTGCCCTTTCTACATTATTTCAGGCACACATGGGCACCTGAGTAGAACCACAGATGTTCTGTTAGCTAGCTGGATAGCCTTCTTACAATACATGAAAGAATCCGAAGACACTTGCCCGGCTCAAACCTACAGTGGTGAGAGGCAAATGGTTACTTGCATATTAATATGACTTTCAAAAATCAACTCATATGTGAGTCATCATGTTTTATTTCCAGGATAGTGCAACAACAACCACATATATAAATTAGTATGACCATTAGTGCATCATGTACTACCAATGTTCATAGTCATCTAAATGCAGTAATAGGTTAACTCCTTAAATATAATAATTCAATTATCAATAGGAGTTAGCCCATTATTGCACTAACATAGCACTTTTATAATGTCATAAGCAAACTTTGTAAACCTTCAGAAAAATCAATGTGGTTGGCATTTATATGATATCAAATTAATGTGTCTGTCTTTGTACTTTATCATATATAATTGCCTTGTTATTATCTTGTTAATTTTCTTTACTGCCCTGTATACATAAATATCACCACATCCTAGTAAACACCATATATGACATTACTTTTAAGCCACATCCCAGTATAAACTAATTATAAATGTTAGTGTATATAGGATGTGCCTGAAAAGTAATTCTCAATAATATTTTTGGCAGTTTGTGTTATATGGATATTATTTGATTAGTTTATGACTATTTAAGGACTCAGATGCTGAAGACTGAACCATACCTGACATGTTTCATTTGTTAAATATTATCTTATGTTATTTGTTAAATGTATCTATCAAATTTGAAACAGAGCTTCATGAAAATAATTTCTCTACTAAGATTGGCAGTGTTGTATCTAGGTTGCGCGATTTGCGCATATTTTTTGCAGATCGCGCATTTTAATGAAGTCAATGGGCGCCAAGTAGTGCATCTGACAGTCTTTTCAACTTAATTCAGTTAATCTTCATTGTATCTTGTCAAGCGAAGTTCTGTCATGTCTGTTTTCTCTCGCGGTAATGAATAAAATACATGTACATACTAAATCATGTGTAGCAGCTGACCAGGTTACCTTGTGTGTGCATTAACGGTTTGATCTGCCCACTTTACTAGTCAATATTTCATTTTTTCTATTTCCATTGTTTAGCGGACGATGGCTGTCAAAATGCCAAAACTTAAAGTAAATAAATTCTTTACGTTACATCACATTGTTTGGTAAATGGTCCCCCCTTTTTTCAAATCCCCATTTTAAATAAGTGGGGGGAAACCCCCCTAATTTTGAAATTTTGATGCAACATGGATTGGTAAGTGCCCCGTATGGTCGAAAATCTTTAAAATGTACTTGCAAATTTGAATGATATAGATATACCTTTAAAAAATTTTTAACAAAATGTTATATTTACATTTTTGGGCCCATTTGAGATTTCCTGGCACTTAGTACACATTTTTATAAAATTTATTAGAAACTAAAAAGAAAAATAGCTATCCAAGGAGTAATAACAAAAAAAATGAAAACCCCTTTTTCATTCTTTGCATTCTTTTACGAGTCATCAAATAATCTTTAAACTTACCCTCCAGGATTAAGGAAGTCTGTATCTTCATCTTCCTTATCAAAGAACATCTTCCTTCCAAATTAGTCTCACGAAATATCTAAAAACATTCAACAGACACCCTCACATTTCACCAGGAAGTCATGGGATGTTGACAAAATGTACAGAGCTAGTTTCACAAATTAATTTCGAATTTGGAAAATTAAACGCATCGTTAGAAAAAAAGGATGCATATCTATATATGGTCACGCTCATATATCTTATTGATTTTATTATCATATGTTAATAGCTTTTCTTCCTTAATCATCAAAAAAAATATTAACGATAATCAATTCTTAGGTTGAGCACCACTAAAACTGAATACAGCAGGTGCTAGTGGCATTGATTTGTTTAATTAACACTGTAGGCCCTAATTCATGCAATAAAATATCCATATATTAAAAAAACAAAACAAAAAAATCTGTATAATATAATATATTTTTTATTCTCTAATAAGGGATAGTTGCATGGAACTAATATATTGATTGATTTTATGCCAACTAAACATTTTTTTTTCTGTTTAGAAATGATTTTAAATAGGCTGTAATTACGAGTCTTAAGCTTATTTGATTGAAACACAATTTGTATGTCTGTCATCATTGCTGTCTCTTAAAATTGTAACTATTGAGTGTACAGTACATTTCTGACTGTTTTATTTGATATTTCAAAATATTTCACGTTACTGTTGAGCATTATTTGTAGCCTACTAAAATTATTAATTTGATTTTTCAAAATTTATTTATGGAGTCAGCTGTGTTTAAAGTGACATTTTGCTAATTTTTCCACTATGAAGCTGAGAAAAATTCGTTGAATATGACAAAAGATTGATTATTTTAATGGCGACTGAACAATAACATTACTGATAATTACAAATGTTTTTAAAGATAAACTTTAATTTATATAACAACTGCCTTAGATATAAATAAAAAAAAAAGACTACCCCCACACTGTTTATAAAATAAACATTACTGATAATTTCTGATGATATCGTGCGTTGAACATAGTGTTCTCGATTTATATAAAATGTTTCTAACAAGGTTTACACGTCGTTCATTTTATGAGTGAGTGGTGAAAATTTAATGTATGAAATTGCGTTAAATCATTCGCATACAAACTTTATATAGTTAATATTCATTTTAAAAACAATTTGATTGACCATAATTCATTTCTACCTCAAGAAGACTTACTCCGGATACGGGAAAAGTTAACCCATAAATCAAAATATACGGAATTTATATGTATTACAGCTTTTTTGGAGACTTTTTTACGTGAAGTTGGCCGGCTATATAAAATATTTTCATATATATGCTTCAAAATAAAACTATTTCCCTTTCAGCTGTGTAAATACATGTATTTGTGCATTCACTGTAGAAGTTCAGTGTAGTGTGTGTTACTCTACAAAGTATAAATTAATTTGAATAAAGTTAAATATATTGTCATGTACGTCATGTTAAATGATACTAATATACATTCTATACATTATTTTGTCATAATAATGTACATCTCTTAAATTAGTTTCAGTCATGTATATATTATTTGTATCATAGTTTGGAGACCTTTCTGTTAAAAATGTGTCAGGGTTAAATCGTATACATATACATGCACAGTGCGTTAACTGGAGTGCGGGTATTAGTTACCCGCACTCCAGAGCATGCCCATTGATTGGCTCATTTTTGCTGGGGGTTACATATTGTGACGGCAGAGAAAGGGAAAGCGACAGAAATGTCATATTCAGATGTTCGTTCATTGGTTCATTTTTGCCGGGGTTTCATTTTGTGACAACAAGGAACGTGCTTTTATGTTTGACTATGATACAAAAGAGAAAGAACACCAAAACACTCGGCAATCTGATTAATACTCGCGGGGCTACGCCCCCTCGTACAAATCAGATAGCCTCGTGTTTCGGTGCTCTTTCTATTACATACTATGTATTGTTTGGCTTTGACACAATGATGTATAATCATATTATGGAATAAGAGAGAAATTTCTAAAAATAAAATTCATGTTCTATTCTGTTTATCATAAATTTCCGTTGATAAATTTTATGTACAGTTAACTGACCATTCATTCCATATATTTCTGCCTTAGGTTTATCACCAAATAGGAACACCTGTCTGCAAATATTTATGATAAGGTTAATTGATATCAGTGACCCTTGTTCAATTGACCACATTATCTCGTCAAAATTTAAGAATTAAGTGGTCAATAACAGAAGAGAGACATGTTAAGGGTTATTTTTCTGTTCCTGTTTCTATCTCAAGATGCTGCACAAGGTAAGTTCAGCTTTCAGTCTTGTAAACCCAATGCATCATCTGAACAATACCGTTTACTAACATTTCATTTGAAAAAGGAAGGAAAAAAATCTTAAAATATCTGATTTTCTTAATTAGTCATTCATAAAACAAAACCCTATACTAAATAAGAACATGTCCATGAAACATATATAGAGACGCTTGAGAGCCGTCATTCAGTAAAGTATATGCAGTGGCCAACGTGGTCATTATTTCCTGAACTACGACAATTACTATGTGCCGCAAGAACTCGACTTGTTTTAAATACATGAGTTATTTCAGGATGAAATTAAATTTGAAAAGCCCTTGTTTTAAAGAAGATCTTTATTGACACCATTATTATGTGAGCCTATATTAGATGGGATGATACAGCTTTTAAAGATCGAGAAATTTCACAAATTCAACAAATAATATATAAGGTTAGAATGACATGACTTCTCGATACCACTTAAACAATATTAGATCATGTTGCCTTGTCTTTCATGCCACTGTAATATGGCACCGCACAATACATATAAGCTCCTTTTGAAATAATGAAGGATTTGACCATTTCCCCCCGTATGTCACCTGTCCTAAGCTAATCAGAATGGAGAATTTATTATCACTTGATAAAAAAAGAGACGACAAAAGGACCTCAAAAGGGGCGCCTACAGGGCACGCTATCCGCCATGTCTTTGTCATGTTACCTCCATACGAAGTTCGAGGCCAGTTTGAAAGCCTGTGCAGGCTAATCAGTATTTTGAATGTTTCTCTTTAAAGAAGAAAAATTAGCTACATTGTTAAGGAATGAGTCTCTGACGGAAAAAAATAATACAAAATAACAACATCAACAAAAACAGAAAACAATAATAACATTTTTAACGAATGCAAAAATGCAAAAATCACGGAAATTGACGAAATCCCGTTTTCCCGCCGTTCAAATCACGATCGAATTGAATTTAGTGTTTTTTATATCGTAGTTTTACCTAATTATACATGTATTAAGTATATTTTACTTGCTACATGTGTATGTTCAAACTTATAGACTAACTAATAATAGTGATGATGATGATGATGATGATGATGATGATGATAATGATGATGCAAATGTAATAATAACAGCAAGAAAATGATTTAATTCGTGAATTGTCAAACGGGATGAGAACCGTGTTTGTAAGCTTTAATTGTAAGCCCTTGTACTTGTTGGAAATACTAATACTTAACAGTTTTAATTGGAACTTGTCGAGACACTAGTGATGAATTTTGAGAATGGAGAAAATGGGAGTCCGTGGCCAAAATTAAAGGGATTAGATAAACAGAAAATTATTTACCGCTTAAAATCATATACATTTTGTCTGCTGATTAACATTATTTTCTCTGTGTGTACATGCGTGCGTGAGTGAGTTATACTTATTTATATCAATATTTGAATGCAATTCAGGTGCGAAGCGGAAAAGGCAGTTATTTACCCCTGGTGGTATGGGATCTCCAACGTTTAATGCTGATAAGGTTAATGCAAACCTAATGGGGAGCTTTAATCCAGGTGCAATGAACCCAAACATGGGTAACTTTGGTGGCAGTAGCAATGGTTTTGGTAGTTTTGGAGGATCAACCTCTGGTGGTTTTGGAACAGGTTCTGTTGGATTCGGCACTGGAAGTGGAGGATCAACTTCTAGTGGTTCTGGAACAAGTTCAGGTGGATTCAGTACCGGAAGTGGTGGATCAACCTTTGGAAGTTCTGGAACAGGGTCAGGTGCATTCGGTACCGGAAGTGGTGGATTCGGTACCGGAAGTGGAGTTTCAACATCTGGTGTTTCTGGAACAGGGTCAGGGGGATTCGGTACCGGAAGTGGAGGATCGTCTACTGGCGGATTTGGAACTGGTTCAAATGGATTCGGTACTGGAAGTGGAGTTTCAACATCTGGTGTTTCTGGAACAGGGTCAGGTGGATTCGGTACCGGAAGTGGAGGATCAACTTCTAGTGGTTCTGGAACAAATTCAGGTGGACTCGGTACCGGAAGTGGTGGATCAACTTTTGGTGGTTCTGGAACAGGGTCAGGTGGATTCGGTACCGGAAGTGGAGGATCGTCTTCTGGTGGTTTTGGAACTGGTTCAAGTGGATTCGGAAGTGGAGGGTCAACCTCTTTAGGTTCGGGAACAGGGTCAGGTTCTGGAATTGGGTCAAGTGGAGGTGGAAGCGGAGGATCAACCTCTGGTGGCTTTGGAACAGGTGGATTGAGTTTTGGTAGTGGAGGATCAACCTCTGGTGGTTTTGGGACAGGGTCAGGCGGATTCGGTACCGGAAGTGGAGGATCAAGTTCTGGAGCTTTCGGCACAGGTTCAGGTAGTGGAAATAGTGGAATGATTAATAATGGAGGATCTAGCTCAAGTACTGGATCCGGATCGAGCACAAATTGGAATGGTCATTATACAGATGGATCGAAATCTACCAACAATGGTGGAAGTTTAGCTACTCTTGTCTCTGGTACCGGAAACAGTTTAACTGGTGGCAGTAGTAGCAGTGGCGGTGGAGCATCTGGAGGCGGTTCAACATCTTCTGGAGGAACATTCGGTAGCTCTGCAAGCGGAACAGCAGGTTCTGCATTTGGAACCGGTGGTGGATTTACCGGGTCTTTTGGAGGTTCAAACTCTGGTGTTGTAAGTAACTTTGGAAGTGGGACAAGCACAGGTTCCGGTAGTTCCAGTTTAAGTGGAGGTACAAGTACAGGTTCTGGATCGTCAATAATATCAGGAGCAGCATCCTCGTTTGGAAGTGTATCTGGAAGTGGAACTGGTTCTCTTACTGGAACAACATCCACGGGATCTAGTAGCTTGGCAAGCACGATTTCAGGCGGGGGTAGTTTTGGCGGTGGAATTGGAGGGTCGACTTTAGGTGGTAAAGTAGGATCATTCGTTTCTACAGGACAGGTGAAAGTTTAAAACCTGGAGGTTTTGGTGGAACTAATGCCACAATGGATGGATTTGGCGGTTCATTTGGAAGTTCTATGGGAGGATCAAGCCCCTCTGGATCTCAGAATTTCGGTATGGGTGGTGATGGTCAAGCCGGATCATTTTATGGAAAACAAACCAATGGTACGTCCACAGGTGCTGCTGTTGGATCTCAGGTTGGAGGTGCGGTTGGTGTTAAAACCGGAGCTGCGGCTGGTAGGTGAATTTCTAAAATGAATGCAAAATTCATTGAAATGGAGATATTTTAAAAAATTGTAAATTTTACACCGTTATAGGTACATGTATTATATACATTGTTTGGGCTATATAAATGGATTCTGTTTTCAAAAAAAAAAAAAAATATGTGTTTATCCTATACTTGAGTGCTGACATGAATTACAACATTACTACAGCTTTTATACCATCGTGCTTGTTTCAGGTGCTGCGGTCGGCAATGTGTTGGGTGGCGGTGGCAATGGTAAAGCAGACATTGATCCAATGAAATCCGGAGTACTCAATGTTGGGGGTATAAATCAATTCTTTTGTGTTTTAATCACGTTCTGTTTACTATTTTCAAATTACAAGTACCAATATAAAGTCAAGTTTGTCAAGAATTAAAAATTCAGCATTTTTTCACCGATTCCTTGTCTTCTTTAATATATTAAGCGTCCTAAGCGCCAGGAGTAATAAAACTATCTTGTGTTCAGGCCGCTTTCAAAGTTTATGCACGGAATTGAAATAATTCCAAGCATTTATAAACTGAATACCTAGGTTTTGTTCATAGTATTTGCTCCATCAGACAATTACGGGTGCAAACAGTTCTTTTGTTGTTTTGTGGATATATACTAGTTTCGAATTAGGTATCCCAAATCGTTAGATAATATATCAAAATATATCGCTCTCAACCAAATTTATAAGTAAAACACCCGGCAAATACATTTGTTAATTTGCATCCCCGATCCCCTTTTTATCTTTTATATATTAAAAGGTTACAAAATTCCTTGGAAATGCAACAGAAAATGCTTACTTGAATGCTAAATATCTGATTCTGAATATTCTTTGAACTTGTATATAAATCTCTAAATTGCAGTATTGTATGTTGACAAGCTTGTTTTGTCTGAAGATATTTGTTTGTATAATAAATGCCGCTGAAGAGAATCGAAAGACAACAGAAAGCTACGGCATATTCAAATTAGCGTTTTAAATTAGATTAATATATTCATATTTGCAATATCCCCAAAATGAATATGAAATGTCTAAGGTAAAATAGTATGGAGGCTATTCGTTGCTTCAGATGATAAAATTACTCTTCAACGCTGTCACTCGCCCACAGTTTAAAGATGAGGAATGGCAATTCTTTTGATAATCAACAATAACTTTATTATTATACGACGATAGGTGGTGATATGGTGAACAATCAGGGCGGCTTTGACAAGGAGACTGGCTCCTACCAGCCCGGTAAAGGGTCCCAGCCGACTTCTGGAAAGTACAACTATGCCGGGTTTAATCCAGAACAAATTGATGGCTGGAAAGGTAAATGAAAATGAGGATATTTATGCAGTGCATATCAATACAATATAGATGAAACCATCTGACATTTACACAAAATCTTTTTTGTTGTTGTTGTTGTTGTTGTTGTTTCTTTGTTTTTTGCTTAACGTATGTGATAACAAAGTATATGAAAACAAAGATCAACAAAGAAGGGCGGCATTCAATGCAAACACTGTGTTAGTTTAGGTATATTATTGCAGCCTGTCAAAGCTCTATCTATTGGTGACATTTAAGCGTATCATATTTGCCTATTATACACTGATTATTCTCGAATTTGAATGCATTTTCTTACGTAATCTATTTCACAAAATTTAATTTCAATGACTAGGTCGGGACAAGGACATGAATAATGGTGTTGGGGGATGTTGTGACGGAGATGGCACGGGGACAGACGGGAGCAAAACCGGTACCTAATCTGTTAAACTTTCAAAAGGAACAACAAACTTAGGCTGTCCAGCGTCCTTAAAATTCCTAAAAAATACTATTGTTTTCGGTTTGGCTAAAACTCCTAAAAAATGAAAACTGCAAAGAGAATTCCTAAAATGCCCTATTTTTTCACTTAATTTCATTTCTTCTTTTTTTTGTTATTATCATACTTGTAACTTCTAATTATCTTTTAATATTCTATTCAGAGTAGGCATTTAAAGGCAATTGACCAGTGAATCCATTAGTCAGGTTGTTTTTGGTTGTGACTGGATGATAGAGATGTAATTTCTTAAGGATGCAGCCAACAACACCTGATGACTATGGAACACTGGTAGACATGTTTGCTATAACTAAACTAGAGCAATATTTGTGACTTACTTTTGTGTCAAAAAAGCAAAGGTCAGCCCATATCCTAGTCTTTTGGGACCATAGTTTAGTTATGAAATTAAAGTACAAATTTTAGCCCTAAAAATTCTGTTATGTGCCCTAAATTCCTAATTTTAGCCCTAATTTTTCTAAAATATTGCCCTAAAATTTCCCCTAATTTTTGTCAGAAGGTGCTGGACAGCCTGTAAAAACTATACCCATTAGCTTTGCTGCAAGGCGTAGCTCTGCAAATGAAATTACATGGAGGATTTTACAAATCACTGCGATTGGTGAGGTGTTCAGTTTTGATAATTTATTTGGGATTTCATAGTGTTTATTGAATATGGAAAACCCTATGATAGATTGTGTAGTATTATTACCATAGATTAATATACCAGGTATGTGTGTATTATAATGCTTTATAGATGTACATTCCATTCCTTCCCCTATTATCTCATATTTTATATATTTCTTACACAGAGCCTACATTTTTTTTCACGTTTTTCGTAAAACCAACATTAAATAGCGATTTATGAAGCCAATTTTCTTTATTATCAATGACAGTAACCGGTATTCATATCAACAAATGTGCATGTATTCGTTATGAGTTAAACTTAAAAAAGTCTTTCAACGGTTTATTTCAAGCCCAAAACATGGGATGGTCTGCCGGTTCAAATAGTAATATTGTCGGCTGGGGAGGTAGTGGTGGTAAAACAGGAGGTAACAGCCATGGATGGGTGGATGAGAATCAAGGATCTAAACCGTCAGGTGGCGCTGTTGGTAACGCTGCGTCTGCTGCAGTTAATGTGGCAGCAGAAGCTGCAAAAGCAGAAGGTAAACATTTTGACAACATGTAGAATACATGTAATATTTACGCAGAACAAATAAGGAGAGGACTAAAACAACAACGTTAAAGCATGTTAACTTAGTCTAGTAATTATGCAGTTTTGTTACAATTATATTTACAAAAAAAAGTTTGATTTACAATAATATATTATGGTAGGTTTTGATATGAAGTAAACGTCGGAGATAAAACCAGAATGATTGAAGCACAATTAGTTAAGGTAGCACTGTAATTTTTCTCTACCATTTATCCTATAAAAATTAATAATTATGTAGGACAATGGGAATCATTACATTTTTATTTTGTAAAAATATTAGATTACCATTTCAGTTGAGCAAAATTATTAAATCCCCGTTTCCTATTTTATTCTTTAAAGTGAAGGCATTGGCCAACTGCTTCAATCCCGTCGGTATGGCAATGGCGGGTAAGATTCTGGTAGATCCAAGAATAACGCTGGCTACGCAACACGCCGATAATCATACTGACAAAGCCACGGCGTTCCAGGCCACCCTTGACTGGGTGAAAATGCTACTACCACCTTACCCTCCTAAAATACCACAGAGATCTAGGTATTGTTATAAAGCTATTTGATTCTTTATCCGTTAATGCACGTGCTTTAAGAATCTGATATTATTTGGAATAGATGTATAGATCTTTGCATAAGTTTGGAAAAAATTATCACTTTTAGCGTCTCTTTTAGGGCATAATCCTACACAGCGACGTTTTTCTTAATCATTACCCCATTCAGGCCGTGTATCCCTACCTGATAGTAAGAAGCGACTAAATGTGTTTGAATTACTGGAGTCTATTCATCTCTTAGCTCTAGCAGTTGAGTTGACTCCTGGTGTTGCTTTAAGTTTGTAACACCGGAGATTAGCCAAACGCATATTTCCTGTTTCGGTGTCATATGGCCTTAAATGTGTTGGTCCAGCGTAAAACAAACCAAACAAAAAATTAACATTATCAGTCACTGACGCTGGATGTTTATGCCAGTGTTTACGAGCTTGTCATTGATGGTTTTATAGGCATTTTAAATTCTACAGAATAAGGGATATTACTCCTTTACAAAAATATAATTTGTAATAAGTTTTCACAAAACTAGCTCGAATGATGATTATATTAGATACAAGTCTTTTTTCGTAGTATTCTTGTGAGGCTAGCCATGTTATCCTCTTAATATATAATTTACAGTTACTCATGTCCAGATCGGTGTCCAATACCTGCACCAGGACTGTACGGCTGTCCAAGTGTTACTGTATTAAAATACGTCAGTAAGCTGGCGGAAAATGGACCAATCACAGTAAGACATTTTATATGTGTTCACATGTTCAGCGATCATTCCTAATAATCCATGTTGTCCAACAAGCATGAAACCAACATCATGTAATCATATTCCTATTGAGGTTTTATGGCATGACAGGACTGGAAATAATTCATTATTTCGACATGAATATTCCATTTGATGTAGGTCTAGACAAATAATTTGTGCGCAAAATTTCAGATCATTTCCTTTCTCCGTTTTTCAAAAATTATTAATTGTGAAAATGACTGAAATTGAAAAGCGTTGCAACGCTTTTAATTCAAATCAGGCAATAGCACAAAAACGAGTTTTAATTTATTGCCGTGTATATTTCATTAATTATAATTTGCATATCTTAATTTCTGTTTTAAGTGCCCCGGTTAGTCTATGTAAGAAATTCGGATATTATGATTAAAGGCTTTTGGACCTCAGTGGAGTTCCTTCTATGTTACTACATGTATAAATATCACATACGATTTTAACAAGTAAATTTGTACGAACTCGATATTTATTCTTCATTTAAATCATTTACAACTTAATTCTTATTGCTTTTATACTGTTAATAAATATATATGTATATTTGTATACTTAGACTATAAAGTAAAAAGATGATGAACATGATGTTACCTAAAACTAGAGTTAAAGTCACCTTTCTTCGTTGCAGATAAACGATTTTTGTGGTGGATGTCATGATTGCAATTCCCCACACTACGCCGGTGATGCAGTTGATCTGAAGAAGGACATGATTCGTACTAGTGAGTTTTGGGTAGAATGCCAGAAAATGGGCGGATGGTTTTTTGACGAGGGAGAAAGTTTGCACTGTGATTTCCGTGCAAAGAAAGCCGGAGTTGTTTAATGTATTTTACAATATAAATGTTTCATACTAAATAATTTTAAAAATGGATTCAAACAAAGTGATAAAATATTAAAATATAAAAAATGCTGAATGTTGTTGGGAATATTTATTGATCTTGATTATTTAAGCGACCTTAACTAAATATGATATGTTATTTAAAAGTAGCAAGCTATTGTACGCCAAAGATCGGTTGTATAAAGTTTTTTAAGTGTAGATACGAGTATGGTGGTAACCGGCATGGATAAAGTTTCTATTGATTTCCGGTGGCAACTATCAGCTTTTCTTGTGTCTGAAGATTTTTGGTGACTCACAGTGCACTATTTTTGTTGAAAATCTGTCATTTCCTAGTCTTTCAATCTTTATCGGTGAAGATATAATAAGGTCAGAAAAAGTTAAATTTGATCACATATCCTAAATTGACTTAAAACTAACAAACAATGAAGAAAATACAGTTACACTACGTTCGCTCGAACTCGGGTCGCTCGAATACCTCCCCTCGCTCGAACTAATCGTCCATTTCCGGCAAAATTCATATATGATATATAATATATAAGTTTGCAACCAAAATGCGCTTGGACACGATATTTTCATATATTTAAACTTTATTTTGAACATGCAAATTCAAACATTTACATAGCATAGAAAGATATATATTTTCCTTTGTTTGGTGAACTTTAAAACTTACAGATGTGAATAAATGAGCATAAAAACTGCCAATTATTGTCACTTGTCGAATCTTAAAATATGTACATGACCATTTTATACCTTCAATTATTTCGTCATATCAGAAGACATTAAACCGAGTGTACCACACATATTGATTTAAGGAATAGACACATTAAAGAATTTCAAAATAACATACAAACCCACATACCTGAAGAAAAAACGTGCAAGCGCTATAAATTTCAATGACTCTGTAACCATTTTGTCAAGTTTGCAACCAATTGTCTTGCTTGAAACAAGTGTGCAACCACTTCTAGTCCTGCCCCTTGATAGTTTAGAAAATATTGAGCGTAGGAGGTCACAGTTTACATTTTAAAGGAAAATCACATGATAAGCTAAGATAAAACCCTAAATATTAATTTCACAATATTTCACCAAAATGTCTTATATACCATTTCCAAAAGATTATCTTTATCCTAAGTACATAGACTTCAATAACAGCATAAAATTATCACATTTAGCGGTTAGGAAATTGGATTTATAGCGTTGGTACTAGTACCGGTTGCCCAACGTATACAGGGGTAGGTTAGTTTATGTCTGGGTGATAGCGAACTTGACTACTAGAATACAAGAAACGGTAATACGGAGTATTGAACTTTGTTTGGACTGTGAGAATTCGTTAAGTTGAGAGTCGGATAGGACAAGTGGGTAATCTCGGTGAGAGTGATCCATTCTCCCGGAATAACAGTCTTGTAATTTTAATGTTGTTTCATGACCGTCATACTCAACGATCGCCAATGTTGTACTTATACAGTACAGAAAAGTTATACACTGAATATTTCGAAATCGAGAATGTTTTACAGATGATTCAGTCCAGAAGTAGTAAACAACAAGAATAAAAGATCAGCTATAAAGATTGATCCTTTATTAAAACCAGGTCTTAATATCTATAGTCGCAGCGAAAACAGTTTTGAGGGTGCCACCTTTGAGTAAATACAAAAACAAAAACTATTTCGGCAACTGTATAGTTCTTTGACCAATGTCATTGCAATAGATTTTTATTTTGAAACAAAAGAAAACCGTTAGAAATAGGCAGTAGACAGGACCCTGTTTGTTGTGACGTTATCACAATATTCGAAATGATTTGATATTATTGCTTTAAAATATGCACAGCAAGCAATAGACAGTAAGCAAAACGCTGTATTTTGTAGAATTCCTTAGTATGTTTTGCTTATTAACACCGATTCCTAAGTGATATTATTAATATCTTAGCATCAGAATATCATATTTTTTCAATCTACTGTTATGTAAGAAACAAGTTATTTGGAAATACACCACATCTGATATCTTGGCACATATCCTCGAATCAGTGAACATTTCAACTTAAAAAAATGCTGAACTAAATGTACCAGAAACTCTTGTTAATTAACATGCTTCTTAGAGGAAATTATTTCCATCATGTTTTCATTTACATGTGCATCGACCAAAGGTCATTACTTTCTGATTTGCTGAAAAAGGAAACCCTATTGATACTACACAACTACAGAAAATATTATGAAAAATGAAAATATCGAAAATTATATGTTGAATTACGCACCTATGTCCGGATTCAAAGTTGAATTTGGCTCGTTTAATAATGAAAAAATCTCGTCCAGTTTGTAAAGTGGATAAAAGACATACATCATTTTTACATCATTTATTGATAAATTACAACGTTATATTCGGTCATAAAATCAATTATCTAGAAGTATTCGGCAAGCATTACGAAAGCAACCGATTTTCGATTGTAAATTTAAAATTTGTCTAAAGATACAATTACATATCCGTAGCTGTTTTACTGAAATTTGAAACATTCTCCTGTCGCTATTGCTCCCGTCGAAGTTTCAAATTTCTGTAGAACAGCATGGATGAACACTACCATATACATATAAAATTGTCTACTTTCTTTCTATAACATGTCCCTATAATTTAGATAGACTGCTTTACTCAATCCAGTTAATTGTGCTATTTTTTAGCAATTGATGTTTAATAACAAAATCAACACTGAAAATAGTCATGTTGTGGAAGTCGTCATACATGAATTGTTGAAAATATATTATTCATGTCACTGGTGCTACTGTCATCTTCACGTTTTATAATTTTGCTACTACTACTGCTGTGCTACTGCTACTGCCAACTTCACGTTTTATAATTTTGCTACTGCTACTTCTGTGCTACTGCTACTGTCGATTTCACGTTTTATATTTTTGCTACTACTACTGCTGTGTTACTGCTACAGCCAACTTCACGTTTTATAAATTTGCTACTGATACTGCTGTGCCACTGCTACTGCCAACTTCACGTTTTATAATTTTGCTACTACTACTGCTGTGCTACTGTTACTGCCAACTTCACGTTTTATAATTTTGCTACTACTACTGCTGTGCTACTGCTACTGCTAACTTCACGTTTTATAATTTTGCTACTACTACTGCTGTGCTACTGCTACTGCCAACTTCACGTTTTATAATTTTGCTACTACTACTGCTGTGTTACTGCTACAGCCAACTTCACGTTTTATAAATTTGCTACCGATACTGCTGTGCCACTGCTACTGCCAACTTCACGTTTTATAGTTTTTGCTACTGCTACTTCTGTGCTACTGCTACTGTCGATTTCACGTTTTATATTTTTGCCACTGCTACTGTATGCTACTGCTACTGTCAACTTCACGTTTTATAAATTTGCCACTGCTACTGCTGAGCTACTGCTACTGCTAACTTCACGTTTTATAATTTTGCTACTACTACTGCTGTGCTACTGCTACTGCCAACTTCACGTTTTATAATTTTGCTACTACTACTGCTGTGTTACTGCTACAGCCAACTTCACGTTTTATAATTTGCTACTGATACTGCTGTGCCACTGCTACTGCCAACTTCACGTTTTATAGTTTTTGCTACTGCTACTTCTGTGCTACTGCTACTGTCGATTTCACGTTTTATATTTTTGCCACTGCTACTGTATGCTACTGCTACTGTCAACTTCACGTTTTATAAATTTGCCACTGCTACTGCTGAGCTACTGCTACTAACAACTTCACATTTTATAATTTTGCTACTGCTACCGATTTCCTACTGCTACTGCTGCGATACTGCTACAAGCTCTGATAATAATATAATAAAATGAACACTAAGGAAATTTTAAAAGTAAATTGTTTTTTGTACTATTTGTGAAATGTAATTTTTAGTAGTTTCCTATGACTCTCGGGATCTGTTATCTATCATAAAACTAACCTCTGGTAAAATTATACAGCCATATAGACACTTAAATTTTCAGAACTCTGAACAACAAAAATGCATTTGACGTAACATCCGAGATACATTGATATACATGTATGTCACCAAATAACCAAAAATCCAAAAATGTTGTTAAATCTTGTTTGTCACGTGATATTTTTAGAAGAGCACTTGATTTTATTATTGGAAAAAGTTAGTTAGATAGATAGATAGATAGATAGATAGATAGATAGATAGATAGATAGATAGATAGATAGATAGATAGATAGATAGATAGATAGATAGATAGATAGATAGATAGATAGATAGATAGATAGATAGATAGATAGATAGATAGATAGATAGATAGATAGATAGATAGATAGATAGATAGATAGATAGATAGATAGATAGATAGATAGATAGATAGATAGATAGATAGATAGATAGATAGATAGATAGATAGATAGATAGATAGATAGATAGATAGATAGATAGATAGATAGATAGATAGATAGATAGATAGATAGATAGATAGATAGATAGATAGATAGATAGATAGATAGATAGATAGATAGATAGATAGATAGATAGATAGATAGATAGATAGATAGATAGATAGATAGATAGATAGATAGATAGATAGATAGATAGATAGATAGATAGATAGATAGATAGATAGATAGATAGATAGATAGATAGATAGATAGATAGATAGATAGATAGATAGATAGATAGATAGATAGATAGATAGATAGATAGATAGATAGATAGATAGATAGATAGATAGATAGATAGATAGATAGATAGATAGATAGAATTTATTGGCGTATACATATTTGTACATAGTCATAATACAAAACACGTAATACATAAATCATAAGTCATGCTACGATCATATTGAAAATAAATATTATTAAACAAAAGTATATATGGAGAATGTTCTTAAATCCATATTTAAACAATACGAAGTTGGCATTACTCTTATTAATACGTTGCAAACATGACTTTCATATATTTAATATATAGTGATATGTAGTGAATACATGATAAATTATCATGCACATACTCGTAAAAATAGTTTTTAAATGGTAATATTAATTAGGTCATATCGACGCTTAGTAGCAAAGATGATGTATTTAGCAAGTACAATTAATGCGGATTTATTTTTTGACTTCAAAAAGCTGCAAAAATTTAAACATACTCGGCCTTCTGTAAAAAATGGCTTAATGAACTCCCTACGTAATGCAGTATAACAATTGCAAATGATAATAAAATGAAATTCATCCTCAATTTCTTGAAGATTACATAATTCACATTTTCTTTCATAACGTGGATGTCTATTAGGACCATATCTCTCTGCCTCTTTCTTTAATTTATGAGAAGATAACCTAATACGAGATAAATTTTGTCTGTAGGATTTTATGAATAAATTATCAAGATAAAATGCAGGTTCAAATTTGTCAATCAAATGTACATACAGATTAAACAAAAGTGGATTAGTTAAAATTACAGTACAGTGGAAAATGTTACGGCCGTTGCAAGCTATTCTGGGCAGTATATAAGCCCACGACTGATATAGTCCACAACTACTATTGGAATAACCTTACTTCTATAATTCGTCGGAGACTCCATAGCAGTTTTATTCCAATGAGTTTATCGATTTTTTGAAAAATTAAATACTAGTAAGATATTTATCTCACATCCATCTTCTTGTCTATCTTGAAATCGATATAGCGTTTTCTCTCCTTTATGGTTCATCTAATTTCTAAGTTCTAAGTTTGTTGCTTCAAAACAGTCCCAAGGGCTTCCTTCACTATATATACATACGTTATATTCACGGTAATACTCAAGCTAACACATTCATAATATACAACTAAAAATTTGCTAAGGATCACCTTTTTGACATTGCATATATTAGTCCTTTTATCATCATATTGAAATCATATTTGCGCTAACGATACACCTGTACGGGGGGACCTCATAATCGTATACTTAAGTTATCGATTTATTCATGTTCACGTGGAAAAGCATACCTGTGGAAATTTTGTGACTTATGACCATGTGCAAAGATTTCTCTCGTTTTATTGTAAAACTGTGCTCGAAATTAACAAACTATGGCAAACCGGCAGGTTAGACGGTCGTCTTAGTGAAGATGAGATGAACAGGGTATTTGAAATGTTGGAGGCTGGCCGTTCACAAAGGCACGTTGCCCATGTCCTTGGGGTATCCCAGAGCGTTGTCTCCAGGATGTGGAATCGATTTCAAATGACTGGAAATGTCTTGTAGGGCCACGCCGGAGGTCGGGAACGTTCAACGACTCAAGAACAGAACCGATTTATTGTCCTTCAGGCCAGGCGCCAACAGTTCTGGAACGCTACGACCATACGTAACGACTTCCAGAATGCAACTGGTATGCGTGTTAGCACACAAACTGTTAGAAACAGGTTGCACGATGCTGGGTTGAGGTCACGGAGGCCAGCAATTCGCATTCTTTGACACAAAGCCATATTCAAGAGCGTTTGCAATGGGCGCAGACTCATGTCACATGGACAGTTAATGATTGGACCCCGGTCCTCTTCACTGATGAGTCAATGTTTTATGTGGACTTCACGGACAGACAGGCTAGGGTTTGGAGAAGTCAAAATGAACGCTTTGCTCCAGCATGCGTTGGAGAACAAGACCGTTTTGGCGGGGGTTCAGTTATGGGTTGGCGGGAATAAGCGCTCAGGGGAAAACGGATCTACACATAATTGAAAACGGTACACTGACGGCAAGAAGGTACGTCAGTGAAATCTTAGACGTCCATGTACGCACGTACGATGGCGCAGCCATCCCTGATTTCATTCATATGAATGAAAACGCTCGTGCACACAGAGCCAACATCACAAACTGATATCTTGAGGAGGCAACTAAAGTCCACATGGATTGACCAGCGAGGTCCTCGGATTTACATCCAATTGATCATGCTTGGTTTTGCTGCAAATAGCCATGTCTTCACACCACGCCCACGCAACAACAATTCAGGAGCTAAGACATGCAATCATAGAGGGATGGGCCCAGACTACTCATCACAATGTCCACTGGCTCATCAGCAGCATGTGGCGGCGATGCCAGGCCGTAATTAGTGCACACGGGATTAAACACCCTACGCCAACCATTTCCTGATTTGCAAGATTTTTTTTTATTCCACTATGTGATCTCCAAAATTTTGATTTTCGTCCAGCACACTCTTTCCGCAACAGGTGCACGTCAAGAAACACTTCCATTGTCATTATTTTTGTTAAAATCAATTCATAACTAACTATATTTAATTCCTGTTAATCGATTTTCACATTTATTACAAATACACAAAAGAAACCCACTGTAGAAAAAGTGATCCGTAGCAAATTTTGAGTAGTATATAACGTATAAAGTGATTAAGGATCTAATTAAACAGTGATAGAGGTCTAATTAAACAGTGATAGAGGTCTAATTAAACAGTGATTAAAAGCTTCTCAGATGACAGCAACTTTTCATGCATGTTGAAATAAATATCATCAGCCACAATATCAAATGTTTTAGTTTCTAAAAGTCTTCACGAATGTTTTGTTTTAAAGAATAAAAGTGAGGTCTAAGATGAGTCTGATCTTATGAACCATTCTCGTTTGTACTACTATATTAACAATATTGAAATATTGTATATATTTATGACATTGAACTTATAGGATGCAAGTCCAGTCCAAGTTATTAATGAATTAACTACTTGTTCTTTACTGCCATCCTTTACCGTTGACAGCGATATATGCGCGGCACGTTTTGCCGCCGCTGCCCGATCTGTTTCATTTATTTTAAGTTCAAACTCCGGACCTCATTAATAGGATAGACACAACCCATTTATATATGGTATATAAACCATACTAAAAGTTTTCATCTTTTAAAATTTGAATAAAACGTAAAGATTATCAAATATGCCCACGTGGTGTTTAATTATGTATTTGATATTCATCTTTTAAAAATTTGATATGCAAGTGGATATATCTAAATATACACATTTAATTTTGAAGCTTGCAAAGCGGAAAACAATTATTTATCATGGTTGAATTATATTTCAACCATGAGTACATAAATATTTCAGTGATTTAAATGTATCTATCTCAAAGGTACATAGATATGACAAAATAAGTTAACCGGGTTATCAAAAATTACGAATGCATATTCGACAGTTTAAAACACCAGGCATATTTGAACATACAACAGCTGTTGACAGAATTTAGAGTTTTATTGACATAAAAACAGTACGCGCCTTTAATAGATTATTGGTTAAGCGGTATTTAATCTATTGGTTAAGCGGTATTTAATCTATTGGTTTAGCGGTATTTTAAACTTTCTGATTAGATAATTGCAAGGCATTTATATTCAATTACATTTGTTTTGAAATACCCCTAATTTTCAATCGGATGTTCAAAAATTTATCTGTTGTAATAAATGCACTCTCCGTCTTTGTTCATGTCTTTCAGACACGTGCTTAAACATATTCTTATAACTTGTTGTTTTATAGATCGACGTTGCTATGAATTCGTTTTCTGAAATGGTCTACTTCAAGCAACATTCGAACTCTCCTGTAACTCCGATTAAGCACCTAGAACGTAACGGTAGATCATGGATATTATGGTTTATTTTATTTTCCGAATGTTAAATGAAATTGTCTTTTTCTCTTTATGCAGATAATACAAGATCTGACTTTTAAAGAAAATACTACTAATACAACAATAGCCTTTGACATGGAATTCTTTTCTGTTTGAATTGACTATATGAAGTACCGACATGTCTATAGTTGGTCACTATTGTGGATATTTGGAATATTTAGCACAAAAAAGGAACAAACAAGAAAGAAAGAAAAAACTGTTCCACTATTCCAGAGTATTTAACACCTTACCTCATTTATACTGAACGTATGTTTGTGCATTTCTGCAAGCATCGGCGATTAGCTTTGCAATCATAGTTTTGTCTGATGTGTAACCTGGGTGTCCAAATTGTACATATGTATCCATCCGTTTCCGAGCTTTATCTTTCAATTTGAAATTAAAGTGCTGATTATTGAATTACTAGAGCTATCATATAGATACGTAAACATCATCTTACAATAGCATAATTTCAATAACTAAAATATAAGATTATGGAAATTGCTATATAAACTAATACTATGCGAAAGCTTATGTGACATTAAAAGACGTGTAGTGATGGAAGAAATATAGGTATTCATGACATTTGGAATCCTTAACAAAGTCAGGTCGGATATTATTACTTACGAAGAACAGAACATGCACTTGCATACTATGTTTATTAATGAAACATACTCCACTGCTGCTTAACCATGGTTTAATTTTTGATATATGTACTATAGTGTTTTGTAAAGCACATTATGCCTCAGAAATAAATAAATTCTTATTTCTTAAGAAACGGGCAAACATGTATTAATAATGTTTAAATAATGGTTCTAAAGAATGTTAACTAGGGGGCGTGAGGGATGTTGCACTTATTCATTATCCCTCATGTACAGACTCAATCAAACCGAGTCTGCAATTCTCTTGTAATTTTGTTTGTTATTAATGCTTCCGAGGGATCACTTTGTTTCCAGATTTAGATGCTTGTTACATGAAAAAAAGAAGCACTTTAACGTCTTATTATTGCAATAAAAGTAGCAAAATGTAAACAAAGTAGTATTTTGACTTACATACAAAGTTATAACTTACCACCTGCTAAAAAAGTTAGTGTCGAGGTCTGTTTGTTTCCAGATTTAGATGCTTGTTACATGAAAAAAAGAAGCACTTTAACGTCTAATTATTGCAATAAAAGTAGCAAAATGTAAACAAAGTAGTATTTTGACTTACATACAAAGTTATAACTGTATTTTTTGCCAAAAAGCAACAGAAGGAAAAGATGGTTAAAGAGGTAATTGACCGAATATAGTTACTTATTGATACTTTAGAGGTACACTGTACACCAAAATTAAATAGGTTTTGAGAAATAAAAATAAAAGCTTTTCTAAGGCATAATGGGTTTCAACATTTCATTGTCCGATTTTATTGAGTACTCGATTCTACATACATAACAAACGATGTACACCACCTCTTAAAGCTGATACAATAAACCTCAGACCGACCAACGGCTCAATGCGACAAAGTAATTCCAGTATAACCCTCTATCGTAAGTAAATATTAAGCCAGTGCTAGGGGACTTTTTAGTTGCTCAAAACTTTCCACTACCGACCAGGAACAGGCTAAATCAAACCGAGTTAGCAACACTTTTGTGGTGGGGTATTCTGTTTTTGTTGTCTCTATTTGAGGGATTATGTTTGATCCTTTTTGCTGTATTACATTTAATTCCCTCACAATGCATAGACGATATTTGTTTGTTTGTGTGTAAGATGAAATTTTATTTCATCGAGTGAGCTTTAAAAACAGTATTCTTACGAGTGGCGTAGCCACAAGTGAGAATACTGTTTTTAAAGTTCACGAGATGAAATAAATTACATCTTACACAACAAACAAACAAATTTTCCTTTTATTTTATGCTTAAAAAGCAAGTTTAAACGCAATGATATTAACTTTTATGTTAAAATCTGTTTTCCCCACTGGTAGTTTCTATTATGTACATGTATTAGTCGAATTTCTCATAAAATACAAGTAGTCTTGGGCTGAAAAATAAGTTCGATAATCAACCGTAAATGGCGATGATATTATTCATTTTATAAAAAAATGTGAATGATCGCTTGTTTTAATAATAAAAACAAACAACTCTAGTAGGAGAAAAAGTCCAACCATCCATCCATATTTCTGTTACTTACTGCTAATTTATACGAGACCTGGCTCTGTTAAATATAAACGGCCATCATTTTTAAAAGTGGTGTATTTCACGAGAGGAAAATAATTGTTAGATTCAGAGGAATATCATTTAGATTTGTTAGTCATACACCTTTTTAAAAGAAAGAGAACTTATTTGAGGATTGTAACAGACAATATTAGTCAAAATATTTTAACCTACGGGATTTTTAGATAATTTTTGACATGGTCAAAATCCCAAAGGCGTAGCTCTGATCGCGTTGATATTTCGACTACAGACAATATATAAGTGTTGACAGATGTGTAAACATTCAAAAGACGGCTAGGATATTGGAAACTTGGATCCTTACGAACGCTGACTTGTTTACTTATTCTTGGGCTGATGGCTGTCATTGCTTTTCAAGTTTTCATAAAGCATAATGCAGTTATTGCTCGTGAGATATTTAAATATGCCCAAATATCTGATCAAGAACAGTTTTGCATGTGGAAGGAATATATTTTTCAGACTGTAAAAATGAAACAAAAAATTAAAGAGACGATATTTGGTGATTGGTATATTTGGATGAATAGCAGTAAGTTTTCTTCTTTTAATTACTTTTGACATTTAAGTTATTTATCAATTTCAACTCTGCGTTTCTCTAAACAGCCTGACATTGTCAAAATTGTCAGCATAAATAGAATTGAGGTACCACATGGGGAAAATCTTAAAAACGTAGTTTCTTCATTGAAAAGTGTTAAATTATATTTTGATAATTTTCACTGTGAAATTATCAAATATTATTTTCACGGATAAATCAGTAATCCTCTGAAAAGCATAGAATAAATGAGGATATTTTACTGCGGCAAGTATTGCAGCAGAGTCCTAAAAAACCACAGACTGGAAGGGTAGAATTAGTTCACCAGGTACATGTAAATGATTTCTTTATTTCTTAGCATATGAAAAGGTGCTACTCTTTTTTATTTTATTTTGTTGTTGTTTTCAGTTATCATAGGGATCAAATTATCATCTTTTAACTAAGCAGGGCTGTGTGACATAAAAATATTTGATGATTTACTATCCCTACATACCTACACTATTTTTGAGCAATGTCCCCTCACAGGCATTTGGCACACATATCATGCTATAATCTCCATTTGATTTACTATTCATGCAGCACCCGTTTGCTGTAGATTATATTATATGTGTGGTAAACGGGAGCTGCATAGTAAATATGATTTTATATTGTTTAAAGTGAACTACATATGTTTTGACCTAAGGTAAATCACATAATTACGCAATTTCAGAAACAAGGTTAATGTTGAACTGAAATGTCATCTAACAGATGTGAAAGGGCCTTCAGCTTTTATTTTTGTTGGAAAAACAATTCTGAATATTTTAGTAATTTTATCTTTGAAAAGTGAATCATTTATCTCTTAGGCCGTCCCGAGAGCTATTTATAGGCGACAGTGACGTTCGTTTCTAAAAATAGAAAATCAGGATACGAATCGTAGGGCCAATAGATTGAAGCTGCATTTTAGAAATTTATTAAAAAAGAAACAGCTACATTTCGTTAATAAAATGTGTTTCATCTCAACCCCGTTCTTATTTTGGTGTCCAGGCGATCAAAATGAGTTTTATAAGCCTAGATATCAGCAACCTAATTGTTACAGTTTTTGTTTGAATAAGAAACTCCGCCTTTGGGTTGTCTGTAATTAACAAAGCAGTCCGGGTTTAAGTGTACCCGTATATTCCCGGATTATATTACGGATATTTTCATAATATTTATTTTGTTTAATAATTATTTTTTGTGAACGACAGACTTAAAGCTCCGTCAGGCTAAAACGGTAAAAGTGTGTGCACTTTGATAAGAAATTCTCACAACTATTGATTAACTGGGAAAAGAACATACAAACGAACATTTTAATTATACAATTAATATTGCTAATGGGTATTGTTATGACTATTTCTAATATAGAAATTCAAAAATAATGTTTCATTTTTTTATTCATTCTATGAATGGTGTTTGCTTTTACCAATGTGATTCGATTGAAATAAAAGTTGTCACTATTTGGACATAGAAAATTTATAGTGAAAATGTAATTGAAATTGGTAGGTTTTCTGTTAAAGGAAAAAAGGAGACTAAAATAGAAGGAAATGAGGAAAAAATACACGCGTAGTATTTAATTGACGATTACTGCTCAGTAGGCCTTTTTACGACCGGTCCGTCGCTATGAAAAATTGACCGGAAGTAGTATTTTCTCACGCATGCGCAATCTGCGTTGGGCAAAATGAGCTTAGCCCTACATAGAAATGTTGTAGAAATTCATGGACAATTCCGTGTAAGTTTAAGGTAAAAGTTAGAAAATCATATAAAATAGCTTCTAAAAAAGCTTCTAGAAATACAAAAGATACCTTTTTAGCTTTGTGGTCAAGATTGTCATAAAAAGGCATGGAAAAGACGATTGTTTAAGACTTCCCCCTTTACGATCACGGACCTGACATTGAGATAATTGTTGTAAAAATGTGGATCTATATATATATATTAGCAAATAAAGAAGTCAATTTAATTGTTGTTGAAATCGTCCATATAAAAGCTAAAGAAATTTTGTAACATATAAAATCGAGGTTAATTATCATTATGAAAATAAGTCGGAACACGTGATAATGCACTTTTAGTTTTCAGTTTACCTGATTTTATCCTATATCCGATTTCACTGTGATGCCAAACAGAAATTTTTTTAAGTCACATAAATATATTTAAATAATTTTTCAAACTCTTGAGAAGTTATGATGGGTGGTGAAACACACATTTTATCCGGTTCCTCGTATCTCGTGAAAATGCACGTCACGTATACTAATTGTCACTTCACAATATCAATAAACATTGATGAATATTGGTAAAAATAAAAGTAAATTAAATTACGATTTTCATAATGTCATAATTTTAAGTGATAAACTATGTCATGGTACTATAACGTCCCGGTTGCATGAAATTGTAGACTAGCTGGCAAATAACAGCCGGTCACGTGTCAATCTGTTTGACACTTACTGCCTTGCCAATCCACTTTCAAAGGAATACCAATTTTGTTATATTATGTAATACATCGGTGATAAAATTTATCTTTAATACCCTGCTGTTTCAATTTAAATTACTGATGAAAAAGTCATTTATAATGATACCTTGAACAGAGGACTGTTGGTCATTAAATTATTAGTCTCGCTAATTTTGTAAATCTATTATAAATATATCTATTATAGGTATCAATTCACGTTTGAAGTACTTACCGCTTTAATTCATTCCAAATTTTCTGTTTTCTTGGTGTCATAACTTATAATCACGTCTTTTAAAGCGTTCAACTACGCTAGATATAGTCTATCTTTATTGCGCCTTTGCTCTACGCAGAATGCGCATGCGCAAATGCAACATCGGTTGCTATGGAAAAATCATACTGTAAAAAGGTCTATAGTCATATCAACATTTTAAAAAAAACATTTATAACACAATATCAAGGTGCGTAAAATGTATTGAACAAAATGAATGTACTATTTCGGTAAACTTGCAAATTATTTTCAAGGTATAAACAGAAATTCCAATATTTAACAACACCAAAAAAGAAATCCCATGAATACTTGAAAAATGAAGTGCTAATGGGAGATGAAGGGAGATAACAAAAAAGCTTTACTTAGCAGATGAAGTTGCATTTACTTCCCTTTAGTAAGAATTAAGTAAACTTTTTTTCAGTGTTTTATTTTGTAAGTGAATTGAATATATGTTATAATCATAGATAATAAATGATACTATCCATGTTTGTTTTAGTATGACATGTTTTTGTTTTCATTGTTCTATTTGAA
This sequence comes from Ruditapes philippinarum, assembly GCF_026571515.1. Lineage (NCBI taxonomy): Eukaryota > Metazoa > Mollusca > Bivalvia > Venerida > Veneridae > Ruditapes > Ruditapes philippinarum. The sequence continues at coordinate 510,525 of NW_026860878.1, forward strand.
AGAAGAAAATGTTATCTACACGTAGACTTAAAATGTAATTTAAGGTACTTTATTAAACTTCTTGTCAATAATCGTTATTCAAAAGTTTAAACATTCTAACTGGTTTAAGCGTTCGTAGACGATATATATATGTTTAAAATTTGTTTCATGAATGAGGTCCGTAGCACTGGAACTGCGAATAAGGGATTATGTACTCGGCAACCTATGTTAAAGGATTTGCTATAATAGTTGCCCAGCCTGGCAGTCCTTACAATGAAACTTTGAAATAGGACCAGGCATATGTAAAACCGTATTTCAGATCACAGTAGAGGTTCTACTGATGTTTATTCTGTGTTCCTGTTTGGTAACTAGTACCGAGAATGGAGACCTGCAGTCCAGGCAAAATTTGACCTCACTTTTGGTCATAGAAAATAATTATGTCACAAACTGTTTTATTCTAGAACATGGCAGCAGTACTGTTAGCTAAAGAGACTTCAGCGAACAGGTTTTATAGTACAGCTAGACCTGTTTTATTGTCGCGCAACATCAGAATAAAAGCGATATATATAAAGTTACGGAAGCCAGAACTACAGTACTGTCACCATGTAAAATTTATTTCATTATTTTTGGCAGTAAAAACAACTGCATATATTCCATTTTTTTCCATCAATGTATTGCATTTGCTCCGAAAATGTGTTTAGAGTAAATATTTTGTAAAAATATTTTTGGAAGTCAGAAACAAAAAAATATGACAAAAAACGCCCAAAAATAGTATTTTTCAAAGATGTCTTTGCTATTTTATAATTTTTTTCTTGTAATTACATTATAAAATGTTTTGTTATGGCTTATTTTACAGAAAATACCAATCCTAAATACAAATTATACTATTGAAAATTTTTATTTCATGATTAATTTGAGAAAAAATAATCATTTAAAGTGGGTGGGGTAAAATGATAAATTAATTGAAATTTCAAAATATTGAAAAAAAAAATTTGGGCTACTTTTAAGACTTACATTTAAATTATTTCTGAGTAGATATTTATAATTATAGTTAAATTTGAGGATGATATGATTAACATTATTATCATTTCAATTCAGAACCATTATAAATATAGTACAGGGTTACTCCCCTTTGAAACAAATACGCCATAGAAGAAATGTAGACAGTCAATGTCAAATTATTTCTATTTATTTTATGCTTTTCAGTGGATTACTGATTTATCCGTGAAAATTATATTTGATAATTTCACAGTGAAAATTATCAAAATATAATTTCACTTTTTTCAATGACAAAACTACTTTTTTAAGATTTTCCCCATGTGGTACCTCAATTTTATTTTTACTGACAATTCTGACAATATCAGGCTGTTAAGAAAAATAGCAAAGCTGAAATAGATAAATAACTTAAATGTCAAAAGTAATAAAGAGAGAAAACTTACATTATTCCTTCAAATTCCAATCACAAAATTTCGTCTCTAAATTTTTTTGTTTCGTTTTTACAGTCTGAAAAATACATTCCTTCCCCATGCTAAACTGCTCTTGATGACATTTGGGCATATTAAAGTATCCTACGAGCAATAACTGCCGTATGCTTTATGAAAAATTGAAAAGCATTGACAGCCATCACTCGTAAAATAAGTTAAAACAACCCAGCGTTCCTTACAATGCCTTAGCAAGCTTCCAAGTTTTCCATTTTCCTAGCTCCTTTTCTGAATGTTTTCACTTCTGTCAACACTTATTTTTTGTCTGTTACAATCCTCAAATAAGTTTTCTTTCTTTTAAAAAGGTGTATGACTAACAAATCCAAATTATATCCTTCTGAATTTTACACAATTATTTTCCTCCCATGAAACACAGGCAATCGGTGCGTGGCTAGGATAGTATACATGTACATGACCACGCCCACTTATTTTTTTTTCGGTAGTTATTTGCACTAACTTTTTAAATTCCCTGACATTACATGTATACAAATGCTGACCCGGATGTACCTGATGCGTACCGCTTTTCGCATAATAAAAATTGAGCGAAGCTGGGTACCAGCGGGAACCGAGAATGCGTACCTTGAATATCCGGATCAGAATTTGTATACATGTACAATGTCGGGAAATTTAAAAAGTTAGTGCAAATAACTACTGAAAGTGCGTACCTGCAGACGTTTTGGATTAACTTTGGACCGGTAAGCGATAGTATTATAGCTGCCCTTTCTGTTTCAAATGTTTGCATGCACTGACATTAGTTTGTTATTAAGAAAAAGATCGATTTATGTTCAAATCGTCTACTTTCGGCTCGGTCAAGCGATGGCCGACCTAGACAAAAAGTGCATTTTCGCTTTAAAATTCCATCTTTTGTCGTACCAACTGTTCTAATATTGTACATTTTTCGAAAGAGAAATCATTTCTGCGTAGATTGCACTTTATTTGGTGAAAATTGGTTGACAATTAACAAAGATCTGTGAGGTAACATAAGGCCTGGTGGTAGGTCCGCTGGCGAACCTTTCTACCTTTACTATATTAATAGTATATATGGATGAATTTTTTTAAAAACAAATTTTCTTTGTTGATTTATTGAAAATAAGATATTTTAAAAACATTTTGAATAAAAAAATATTTTATTAATAAGAAAAAAAAAATATTTATAAAAAAATAAGTGGGCGTGGTCATGTACATGTATACTATCCTAGCCACGCACCGATTGCCTGTGCCATGAAATACACAACTTTAAAAAATGGCTGCCGCTTACATTTTACAAAGCCAGGTCTAATATAAATTCGCAGTAAGTAACAGAAATATGGATGGATGGTTGGACTTTTTCTCCAACAAGAATTGTTTGTTTTTATTATTAAAACAAGCGATCATTCATATTTTTTTAATAAAATGAATAAATATCACCGTCATTTAACCTTGATTGGCGGACTTATTTCTCAGCTCAAGACTTCTTGTTTTTAATGAGTAATTCCCTCTGAATGGGGCTCTCAATGGGGGAAACATATTTTAATATTAACGTTAAAATTATGGAAATTTCTTTTAACTTGTTTTAAAGCATAAAATAAAAAGAAAATTTGTCTGTTTGTTGTGTAAGATGTAATTTTATTTCATCTCGTGAACTTTAAAAACAGTATTCTCACTCGTGGCTACGCCACTCGTGAGAATACTGTTTTCAAAGTCCACTCGATGAAATAAAATTTCATCTTGCACACAAACAAACAAATATCCTCTATATATTTTATTAGACAATCAACTACAGATGCCTTTCTTTGTAAGTAGCTTTATAACTTTTAAAACTTTTTGCATAAACTCTAATGTTTCTATAATTTTAAGTAGCTAACATTTTCTTGGATGTATATAATTGTATTATGAAAGTCGTCTGCTTGACTGCTAAGTCCTATACTTATGACCAAAAAATAGTCCTAAGTCTAGGAGTGTTTTAAAGGTATCTTAAGATTGTCCTAAGTCAAAACCGCTCCAAAATCAAACAATTTTTTATTGAATTTTGTTTTGAAAACTATCTAGAATGATAGATAATGGTCTGAGTAAGAAAATAAATCCGAACACCAATATCTTTAATTCAGTCATTAACGCTGTACAGACGTTTAAAGAGTTGTTTACATGACGTCACAATGTAGCGCCAAATATCGCGTGCAAAAACAAGACGCATCTAAAAATAATATTATTACTGCGCGCTGTACAATTGCAGTTGCGTAGCAAGCAAGGGGGTTCATAAACATTTTTTTAACATGAATGAAATAAAACAGTTATTTTATCATTTTTCGTGAAATATGGTATATATTTTCACTCAAGATTATAAGAGGGCTATACATTACTTTTTATACTTGCTATAATCAATTACATAGTAAATCCAATCCGGGATTAAGCGCGTGCCATTGTTTTTTGTAACTTTTTTCAGGAGAGTGAATTGGTCATAAGTCTTAAGATAGGACAGTTACTTGAAACGATCTTAAGTGCAAAAACTTTTTCTCCTAAAGTTGGTCATAAGTCCTAGGATTTAGGATTAACTTACGACTCTCCATGAAACGCAGCCCAGTATTCTATGTTTTTGTAGGTACTGACACCAATATGTTCACCTTTATGTGGATAGCATCATAAATGAGAGTTGTCAATTTTGAAAATTACAGAAAAAATAAACAACGATGTAAGAATTGACGTGTTCTTTATGTAATATTTCATTGCCATTTTAATAAGTTAATTTGTAAAATCATTCTATATTTGTAAACAGTTTGTATTTGTATTACAGTTCCCAAAGACTAGTAAATTATTGAGATACTTTGTGTGACTTTTTCAACCAATAGTGTGGAATACTAATATAACCACATGCATGTAACAAATGATTCTGTTTTCATTTAAACAAAGGATCATGGTTAAATACATTGATGTCTTTGAAATTGTAAGTTAATAATCATGCAATAAGTATTAATGTAAATAAGGTTGTGATTACTTTGATCATGTTATGGATACTTGATGAATGACAGAGCACCCTTAAAGACTAGGTCCACTAGTGTAAACTTTGACTGGAAATCTCTGTGCTTTATTTGTGGCGAAAATTGCAACCCTAAGAGACAATACATCAAGAAGCTTTAGTAGAAGTTGGTCATTTGTGGAAAGTGCAATATCTTCAGACTCTAAATCCATATATCAAAAAGTTTTAGATGTTGCCATTGCAATCAATGATGTAGCTATTATTGACAGACTGACCAGTGTACCAAATGGTGATCTTGCTGCCATTGAGGCTCGTTATCATAGAAAAAAGGGTTGCCTGACTAAATATTATGCACAAAATACTTATGCTTTTGCTGCTTGCACACAAAATAAGAACAACTCAAATGATGAAACAATTTCATACTCTAAAATAGCAATGAAAGTTAAGCATGAATTTCAGGATTTGATAATGGTTGATAAAAAAGTATATTATTTGTCTACATTAAAAATCGTTTCAATGAAATTGCCGAAGCTGATGGTTGCACAGATGCAAAATCTTATAAAAGTTATAATTTAAAAAAGTTGTTCGAAAAAATATGGCCTGAAATTTCCTTTATTCACCAGCATGGAAAACCTGATCTTGTATGTTCATCTAGTTTGACCATAAATGATGCAATAAGAGAATCAAAGAAATTGGAGCAGGTTTTGCAACATGACCAAGAGTGTTGATATGATGAATTACCAGAAACAGAGAATGACACTGAAGAAAGTGTAGTACATAAGGCAATAGGTATATTGAGAAGGCGAATTATAGAGAATAATTCAAAATTGGAAGACCATTTCTACTCCCAAGAAGAAAAACAATTATCAAATCAAAAGGAGTTTGTGGAGCCTCTTCTTTACAAGGCAGTGTGCTGGTTATATGACAAAAATGTTACAAGGAAGCATCTGAAAGGACCAATTCAAAATTTCTAACAGTTGCATGTGACCTTACAACGCTTCTTGCTTATCCTCATATTTTACAATTAAGATATTGTCTATACAGCACTGATAAAAAGTGATACGTAATAAATATCAGTCTATAAAGAAGCAAAAATAAAGTGTATTATCGTATTTAGAAATTTGATTAAATTCATCATTTTACCCCACCCACTTAGAATGCACAGTAATCTGAAAATAATTAAATGAGAACAGTGAATGGCATATGTTATGTGTAAAAAAGGTTGTTTGTATAAGATAAATTTGAAAGAAACCCAATCAATATGGAATTACAGAGAAAAGAATATAAAAGTGTATAGGACATCTTTAAAAAAATAACAATTTTTTAACATTTTTTGTCAAAATTTTCTGTCTCTGACAATAAAAAAAATTTACACTAAAAAAATATAGTTAAATTGCATTTTTGAAACAAATCTGATATATGAATGGTAAAAAGAAATATATCCAGTTGTTTTTTCTGTCGAAAATAACGTAAAAGATTGCACATGATAATTTTCATATTTTTGGCGGCCATCTTGGACGCCATCTTGGATTTCTAAGTCCGCCAGCACTTTCGGAAAATATGAAATCCCATTTTGTATTGTAGAGATCCAGCCAAACATTTTGGTATATAAAACCCTCTGTTTATGATCGGAGACCAGTAAGGTGTTCCTAGGCTCATGAAATTTGCAGCACTATAAAATGGCATCCGCAAAAGTTGAAAACTTCACAGAGTGTGATAAACTGATCCAAGCTGTAAATGTGCTATGTGTATTTAATCTAGCTGTTAGTTTCATTATGCCCAAGAAATGCTTTTATGTTTGTTCGCAAAAGCTTTTATGTTTGGTGTCCTTTAATAGTCATCAAAAACCTACTCACTGGCCTATATCTGAACTATATTTTGCTTCTTATGATGTTTGGCAGTAAGGGAAAAGTAAAATTATTGCCATGTTTTAATGACAAATAATTTCATAATCACAGCTGCTTTTCCACATTATAAAGTTCTAAATTGCTGTAAAACCACCATTTCAACGTTATAATCTCATGTTTCCCTATTCTAAAGAATGGAAAAATAATCATTTGTGCCTGAGACATAATGTGTGCCTTAAATATGCTTATTTTTCTTTGTTTTCTTCGACAGTTGATCCTAGTAGTTTATGTTTTTTACCCATCACTATTTTCCCCTTATAAAATTGCGTATGCCTTCTTTTTTAAATATTTTTTTGAATCTTTTCTTCTCTTTACCATTGTGTATTCCATGTTGTTGTTTTAAAGGGATATTCAGGCAAAATAATGACAAAAATATTAAAATGATCTTATGTACTCAAATCACGCTAAAATGACTTTTCTTAAAATTTCAGCATGAATTTCTGTTTAAATTCTATTTATTTTGGGTTTGAAGCGTAAATATATCTATATACTAGTATGTTGAACAAAATTTAGACACCAATAGAATCACCAAATAGTTTTAAAACAAGTCAGATGACATAAAACAAACCCTTGAAGTTATAATAACAGATATAGTGGATATTGTATGATTGAAACAAGCCTAAGTCATTCATTTGACAGGTTGTTTAACGTTTCCAGAGTATTGTGAAATGCTAGCTTTCTAACCTAACACACGCGGGTCAAGTTAGGAAACCACCATTTTGTTCTTTATATTTGTTCCTTTGGCTATCCAATATATTCATTTTAAGGGCATTTACTGAATAATGAATGAAAAATTAAAAACTAAGAAATGAAAATTTTGCATGTGTCTCCCTTTAATATGCGCTTGCTTGTTTTATCAATTTAATTAATTAACAGCCTCTGTGTAATACTTAAATGTAGTCTGGATGCTAGTATCATCATTTCTCATTTGTTTAATCTCCCGGGCATCGGTCGGATGTTCCAGATCACTTTCTCTGAAGTATTGGTACAATGTATTGTTATCAATTAGGTTATTTTTAGTAAAGTTCGGATGATTAAAAGAATTTGCATTTGTCATTTGCATGCTATTTCATTAATATTGGTAATGTACTATGTACTATTTTGCATAATAATCTCATTTTCACGCGTTTGAAAATTATTATGTTTTATACCGGTACGTTTTACCAAGGTTTATAATTACCTTTGTACGTAATTTTCAGGACACTGACTTCTTTAATGTTTCTTATTTCAATGCAAAGGCAAACCTTGGTCATGTTTGTAGTTATATCAATTTATAGTAGCTTGTTTATAAATATATACATATTGCGCATGCTCATTAACATGTCTAGCCAGCGTCTAGATGCAAGGGTTTTTAAGAGTTGTAGTGTATACACGTGTTTGTGTTATATAACTATTTTGCGAAGTCTTCTTAATTGAAATAACTCCCAACAACATCACACTGTACGTGTTCTTTTAACTTGTAATATGAACAATATATTATCGAATTCAAAAGAAAACTTGGTCCCTTCCCGTTTGATGTATCTTTAGGGTTCGTTGCTTTATAATACTGCGGGGCCTAGTTCCGTTCCCGTTGCTCTCCCTTGTGAATCTTTTCCTTTTATTTTGGGGCTATATTAATAGAAATCTCTTTAAGCCATTCCATCACTTTCATATCAAATACTGCAATGTATAAATGACTGCGTACTTTTTGAAAAATATTCTGTCCTTTAAAAGATATTAAGTATATTTGGGGACCTTCCTGGCCGAGTTGTTAAGGTAGTTCTTTTTAAATCACTTGCCCATCACCGCTGCGATTTCGAAGCTAGCCAAGGACTTTTATTATTTCATGTGAGGAAGCTTTCCAGGTAGCCTACAGAAGATCGGTAACTCTATTTAGATCCCCGCGCGTGTCTGAAATAATTCACATGGGGCCTTCCGTTGCCAGTAAAGCTGGGACCTTAAGCGAAGCTCTGTTGGTGAGACTTAAAAACCAACAGAACAAAGTGAAATTTATAATATGACTTTTTGAGAGTGACTCTTTTAAGGCAGATCATATAAAGTAATTTATTATTTCCATTGTTTACAACTGTACCATGAAATACAGTAATAATTTCTATGGGTAATGGCTGAAGCAGCGTTTATGTTCCCGATGCTATACATGTAGTTAGGAAAATGTAATGTACAATCGACGAAACAAGTGAATCTTTAACATCTCCCGTCTTTTAAACAAACTATTAAAAACTTCTCATAGTATTTCATTCAGCATATCTTTAATGAAAAATGAGTTTTTCTTAAATAAAGGATTAATCCTCCTGCTTTTGTAAGCTGGCCATTTTCGACATCGGGGTATTTTTAAATAAATCGGATTTTTTAAAATCTTATAAAGATAACATTAAAATGAAAGACAATAACTAAAAACTGATATTAATGATTTCTTTAATTCATTTTTAGTTAAATCTTTTAGTTATTAAGTACGTATCAAGAAACACTTAAATGACAACATCTTGAAAATAGACATAGCATTTCAAAATGTTGCTTAAAATTTAAATGGTATAACAATAATTGTTCATAAATTAGCGTACTCAAGTTGTTAAATTTTACAATACAAAGTAAAAGCCCCTCGCAAACATTAAATTGACAATTTCTCCCTTTTTATTTTGCATTCTTTTAAGATATATTTCAAAGTCATTGTCTTTTCTAAGAAGTATTTTGATGCATTCGGACACTCGAACGCAAGTGTCATTGCCAATTTGCCCTTTACTGACATTCTTTAACACATGAAACACCGAGTTTCCTTTTCGGTCTACCATTCTTATGTCCGTATAATATTTGCATAACATTTTGACGAGCGCTGTATTAAGATTAAATACAGCTGCATGCAAAGGTGTATATCCATTATTCTCTGCCAGTGTCACATCTGCCTTTTCAAGCATCAGTTCTACAAACTCTGGTTTGCTATAGTACACGGCAAAGTACAAAGGCGTCCTTCCAAATTGATCTTGCATATTCAAATCTATATCATGTTCTATTAGAATCTGCAGCAGGTCTTTGTTTTCTTTGTTAACAGCGTAATGGTACAGCGTTGTGATCTGTCTTTGAAATTTGAAACGGTTCATAGCAAGACTTTTGTCCTCATTCAGCAGAAGCCTCAAAATCTTCATATTACCACGCAAAGCTGCTGTGTGTATAGGATTTTCTCCACGGTGATCGGTTGTATCTATGGATGCTCTATTATTTAAAAGCAATTCAACTATTTCAATATTACCCATATCAACAGCTGCATGAAGAGGTGTTCGATCAAATTTCCCTGCTTTAACGTCAAGTTGACAACCCTTCTGAATGAGGGCTGCACATATGTTAAATTCATTACACACAATTGCTTTATCCAGGGCAGACTGTCCTTGTACATTTCTATGATTTATGTCAACGCCATTTTGAAGCAAGCAACGAACGATTTTAAACAAGCCTCTCTTTGTGGCAGTTATCAATGGGGAATTTCCTTTCTGTATGTGACTACGGCTACAATTTGACTTTGGCAAAAGACTTTTCAGTATTGCAATGTGTTCGTTTACAACTGCGATTTGCAATGTGTCTTCATTTACTTCTGCATTTGCTTGCAAAAGCTTTCGAACCAACGTTTCGTTGTTGTCACGAGTAGCAATTAGCAATGCTATATACTTTTCTCTGTCTGTAAGAATTTTACGTTGAATGCATTCTTCGACCATCCTTGTATTGGCCACAGCAAGAAGAACTCCAGGTATACATATCCCCATTTCACCATTACCAAAAACTATGTTGTAAGGATTTCGAAAATGTTCAAAAACTTCTAAAACAGGAGCGGATATTATGTCAATTCCATTTGAAAGGCTAACATACTTCTTAATAAACTTCTCATTGCTGAAAACTTCGTGATCTAAAATCGATATATCTGGAAACCCTTTTACTGCGCACATATTCTCAACTCCCGTTCTAAATGTTCTATATGCGTTATGCGCGTCACGCAGAAATACGTCGCCACCCTCGAAAAGTAGTTCATTTAGCCTTTTGCCAAGAATGGAAAATCTTCTCTCATCCACAATTACACATTCATTGACGCTATAATTTGTCGTGACATATTTCAAAATAAAGCTTTTTGTTCCGTATTGTATCGCCAGGTCTGGATTATCTTTACTCAAAACAAGACCGACAACTTCTCCAATAATATTATGACTGAATGAGTATTCATCATTTTTGTCAGTTTCACAAAGTATCCCATCTTTGTGATGCTGAAGGGCCTTTCTCAAAGTCTTTGATTTCTTTTTCAAATCATAGCATAGGGCATTTGCTATTTCTGTTAGTGAGTCAAGGTTTCCATGTTCTAAGTCAAATTTAGATAGTCTTTTCGATTGTTTTGTCCATAACAACACGAGTATCATAAACTCGTCTTCATTTTTCGAAAGTTCTGTCATAAATTTTTGAAAGAATTCGAAAGGTGATGCAAAAAAGGATGGCCCTTTTTCAAACAGTGTATCATTTGAAGCAAACATAACTGCACATTCTGGGAATCCAACTTTGTACTCAGTATCTTTCCAGTTCAAAATACAGGCATTCAAAGGTACCGTCGTTAGTGGTCTACTGTCCTTCAGGTGATTATTTAAGATTTTCATTTTCTCTTCCTTTGTAAGGTCTGACGATGATACATAAATAATGTTTTCCTCTTTGAAAAGATCCAAATTGAGGCGATCATTTGCTTCGCTTAAAATATTCTGGCGTGTTGCCATGACAACTGATAACCGCATTGTGTGTGCATCATGTAGCAGGTCTCGTAAATAATCGTTCCAGTGTCTGGCGTTATCCTGTTCTAATACAGTAGTTCCAAGGAAATCGTCAATTAAAATTCCATTCCAATCTTTGGTACTGAATTCGATCATATCACTGGGAACTGAAAGTTTAAGGATTTTATCTAGCGGGCATGATTCAAGCAATAGTTGCGATGCAAGGGTAGTCTTTCCTTCTCCAGCATACCCGCTTAAAATAACGATTCCAGATTTATTTAATTTCTCTGCAGCTTTGTTGTACGTAGCTGTTCTTACAAACACGTCTTTCGTTTTACTCATTCTTCTGAAGTATCGCTCGGAAATATCTACAATATATAAGTGAAGTTATTAATAAAAAAAACTCCCCAATAGATAGCATAATGTAGAAAGCAAAACTATGACTATGCACAGACTCAGTCAAAGCGAGTCTGCAGTTTTCATGTAATTTGTTGTGATTAATTCTTCCGAGGTATCACTTTTTCCGATATTTATGCATCACAACAGTAGATGTCAAGTGCTGTGTGGTAGCCGTAAAAGGTCGCCCATTACATCACTTCAGTGTTGTTTTATTTTTTTTCCTCCGTTGGGATCATTAATTCAAGCACTTTTTGTGTTGAAATTTAGTACTGCTCAAACCGGTGCTAGCGGGCGTAAGGGAATTTTCACTTTTTCATTATCCCCCATGAACAGAATTAATAAAACCAAGTTTGCATGGTTCATCATATTTTGTTGTGATTAATGCTTCCAAGGTTCACTGTTTTCCAGATATATATACCTCACAACAGCAAGTGTCAAGTACCGTGTGGCAGACGTAAAAAGTTGCCCTGTACGACACTTCATTGTTGTTTTATTTTTCTGGTACTTCGGGATCATTGATTTTAGCACTTTTAAATGTTGATAATTGAGTACCGCTCAAGTCGGTGCGTGAGAGAGTTGCTTTCATTATCCCTCATGTACAGACCCAATCAATCCGAGTCTGCAATTTTCATATGATCTTGTTGTGATAAATGCTTCCGAGGGATCATTTTTCCAGAAATCTTACTCATTTTATAAGTTAGCATTATCTAGCCTGCACAAACTTCAATAAACTTTACTGCACATCGGTCAATAAATAAAGGCATGAAGTGCAAGTGCAAAAGTGAAAAAAAATCTATTTGAATCATCAGAGACTTTTACCTAAACTAATAAACAAATGTTAGAGGACATCATTATGTTTCTGCCAACCAAATATGAAAAATATCAGTCACTACATAAAGGTTGCGTAAGTAAACTTGTAAATCTTTCCTGCAATATTGACCATGACCCTAATAACCACTTTTTCCATCTAAATTTAAATGAACACCCTACATGTTTAGCAACCAAATCATTAAAGACATCACTCAGTGAATAAAGGCTGTATAAGCAAAAGAATAAAACTCTATTTCATGGTCTAAGTGTCTCCTCACTCCGTCCAAAGTTAGTGAACCACATAAGACATGAAGATTTAAGTCAATAAAGAAAATATGTATATATTTTAAGTGTCAGTGACCTTCACTCAAGTGCCACCTTATAACATTGAAAAAGTAGAAAATATATCAGTATTGTGTCTGTTGAAAATAAATATATTTACCTTTAAGAGTCGCTAATCTTGGGGGGTCTTTATTTTTCAATTCTTGAACATCATCTAAAATACCAACAGACAGAATGACAATTTGAACAATACATTAAACAAAGATTTACAATGAATATAAAAGTGCTTCTAACTGAACTAGCCATTGTATTCATTTGTTTAATTCTCCTTGTTAGTTTCGTTGACACATTCCTACTCGTTCTTGATGACACTGAGGTAATGGTCTTTCCTTGACATTATCTATATTTCAACAATCTATCTTGTATTTTAGTACGGAATCATTCATTATATATATAGTTGTTTACAACATAAACGAGTTCCAACCTGGTTTTGTTACCAGTTATTATACCATTGACAATGCATTTGTGTTTCAAAAAATAGTTTTAGAAGGTATAGTCAGGTTTTATTGATTTTAAGATTTCATTCTGTAAATCGCAGTAAATTATGGCAAGTTCTTCATGAATCAAAAAATGTTCAAGGTTATAAGTTTAACATACTGTGGTTATTATGTATGCAAATGTAAATGCTTCTGTTTGTAATTCTCATTTCTACTATACTAATGATTATAAAAGGTACTTATGCCTTTGGAAATGTGTGCATTTTTCTCTCTATATACATTCATATGTCATTATCTAAGAATTGGTTGGAAATAACCAATATGACCGATACAAGGTAGTCAAGAAATGTTTTGTTTTTTTCGGCTATTAACATTGATCTTCATAATTTAATTAGACCCTGATAATGTTGCATTTCAATAGCCTTTTTTACTTGGGGACCAAGCCGCTTTTTATGGAATGGCATTTAAGTCCCAATATTAGAAAAACTGATGGAGCATTGTAAAAATATCAACACAATTATCAGTTTAGAAAGGTATAAAAGTAAGAAATAAACATGATTATTTATGTAAATAGGATATTTCAATTGTACGTAAATAAAGTATCTTGCTTTAGAATTAGAGTAAGGCAGGCCAGGTATTCCAATGCAAACAGGTCTGAAATCGTTGACAAATTACAATTTATGTTTCAATAACCGCTAATGCTATTCTTACGAGATATTTACATAGAATCAGTTATAAAACAAATAATATACAGGTTAACATCAATAAAGCATGTCTAAGTTGTTCTGCAAAAAGTGATATACGTTAAGAACAAAAATAATAATTACTATTTATTCCACGCAGGTCCTTCTGAAGTATCATTAATGTACTTTGAACACATTTGTCCATCTCTGCCCACTCTTCAAGTATCTGTTCATTGCGCTCATCTGCTTCTTCGTCAACAGTCGCACTTTTAAACTCATCAAACTTTACTTGAAGGTTTTGTGTGTTCGATGAGCACGTTCTATACAATCTTAAGAGAACCTATTGTTAAAGACAAATGTTAAAAAATATTGACAGTGCAGTGTTGCGACTGTTAAATGTTACATCGATGTCATATTTCACTGTTTTCCTAATTTTTTATATCCGGATATTTATTGTTTGCAAGTAATTATTTAAATTATCAAAGCGAAACATGATCGTCTTGTGTTTCGCTGACAACATCAGGATATCCCTTTTACGTATGAATCATTAAACATATCTACACTCAGCAAAATAAAAAACTTTACATGGACTTAACCCTTTCCCCCATGAGCATATTGTGAAAAATGGCCATTTTCACTGAAAAGCCTCCTCTTACAAGTTCAAACTGCTATGAAACTATGAAAAATGCTTCAATACTAATCAAACTTGGCACAAATGTTGACTGGACCATTGCCTTTGTAACGACATGCTCAGTCTTAAATTTCCTGTTACCATGGCAACGAGGGGACATCTCAAAATTGCCAAAAATCACTTTTTTGCCTCGATTTTATCCATCAAAATTTATTTCAAAGTGCTGCAACTTCTCAAGGGATTGAGATAGAGTCAAAGGCTTTTCAGCGTTGGTTACACGTTACCTTATGATCGACCTGGGGTCATTTTAAGCCTCTCACAAGTCCAAAATTTTCTTGGCGATGAGGGGGACTCCGCCCCCCTTCAAACCCCCCAAACAGAAGGGGGCACATCCCCCTTCTGGCAACCCCCTGATGTATTATTTGGATGGGGGACGGCGCCGAAAAAATGGTCACTTTTTTTAACAACATTTCTCAAACGAAAAACAGTGTTTGGGGTCTAAATAGGACATTTTTTCACTGTTTGGGGCCTCAAAAAGGGGGGGGGGCAAAAAGCCGTCGAAACACGCTTATATAAGGGAAAAGGTTAAAATGGGCGTATTTCAATTTCTTATTGATATAACCGGATAAAACTGATACCATTTTATTCCTTTGACATTTTGCTACGATTTATTCAAAATGTTGTCGATCTAACCAATAGAAACAATTTATTTACTTACAAATTCTGACCTAGGGGTCCAAATAAAAAAAAACAGAAATAAAAGACTATAGTCAACGAGACTTTCCAGATTCTGAATCTTTGAATTAAAACCAAAATTGTTTATCAGAAAAACTAAGATACGGTTGTAACCCCGGAACTGGCAATATACGCTCGATTTTTCTCCCCATAGAGTGAACGTAACGCCTGATTAAGACGCGTCGATTAAGGCAGCGCACGCCATTCCACCTGTTGTGCCCGTGCGAAGTTGTTAACGTTGTCTTTCTGGTGATTTGTCCTCGCTCTTCACCCAAGATCATCATAGATATGTTCAATAGGATTCATATCCGTGGAAACAGCGGGCCAGAACAACAAATTAAAAATGTTAGAATTTTTACTCAATATAATATGAGATTATTTGAGGCGTTCTTTTTTTATAAAGAAAAACACAAACGGAAATCAGTGTTTAAGTCGCCCGTGCATTATACAACTGCACGAGATTATTGGGTTTGTTTAGTGTATCCACAGGTCAAAAAAAATAGGTAGACCTGCTTATCACGCATGATGAGTACGCACTGAAATTCAGGTTTTCACAATGTAAAGTTTCTTTTTTTGCTGAGTTTTATAAACATTGTTATTTTCTGACAATGAAGAGCAAGAGTAGTTTAGAGACTACACCGCATACATATGTAAACCTTAAATATTATTAGAAATGTATTGTTGATAACAATATATTTCAACATGCTTTCTCTTTTGTTGTTTAAATCTTGTTTGCATATTTATTTTTGCACCACACTGCCTTGCCACATATATATATATATATATATATATATATATATATATATATATATATATATATATATATATATATATATATATATATATATATATATATATATATATATATATATATATTATATTGTATATCATCATAAGCCATGTGGAACAATTAACTTATCAAATGTATAATATAATTTTTCCAGTATGAGCGAAATGACTTTTTGTTTGTTCTTAGGTAATGGCTAAATGACTACAAATTCATGAAAATGTCAAATAAATCAATACTTACTCGAGAAATATTTTGATTTATGTGCGTTCGTATTGCGTATATGTCACAAAGTTTTATTTTTACCTCACGTCATTACATGTACAAGGTTTTATTAACAATTCGTGGGTAAAATTCAATTTCAAGACCGTCAAATAGCATACCTATAACATACATAGGCAATAACGTATTCCGATTTACTATGAACATGAAATTGCATTTAAAATATAAAAGCATGAATAATTTGCGTGTATCTTCATAATCATTTCGTTGTTATTTTTAACGCTAAATATGTAATGATAAGATCTTAAGTCTATAAAAATTATACCGTCTCTATTTCCTGCCATTTCAACTGAAACTCCTGAAGTGAAATCAAATTGGATTCTCTGTGTGAAAGCTGAAAAAATAATATAAATATTTGAAGAGAAAGAAAATGAATCTAAACATGTAATTTTGTAGTGGCGGGCGCCTGTGTGTTTGTGCGTGCAAGTTCCTAAGTTTTTCACTTACTTAAAAAGATACATGTTCTTTCAACTTATTGTCTACATATATGGTACAAAATGTATAGTATTGATATATTTTTCTTTCAAAAAAGGATTTTAAAAAAATCTCATTTAAATTGAAACACTTACCGAATATTCTTAACAATATGATTTCGTTATCTGTAATTATTGATTTCATGTAAAACATAGGTCTGATATTTATATTGTTCTTTTTACTTTGTGTATAAATACTAACAAAAAGATAAATTTTGATTTCTAATGCATTACCTCGTTTCGAAAATGTCGCATTCTTACGATATCGTGTTCGATTTTCTGGTCATTAGGTGTTGGATTTGTAAACCAGATCTGATCCGTCTCTTTTTTGAGGCCACACTTACGACATGTTTTTTGTAGTAGGTATACCAGAAGAGTTATATCTAAATCCGCTGATGTAACCGATGGTGATGGAGTTCCAGGTGAAACAAATAGTTTAGCATACTGCGTTTGTGTTAGAGATTTTGTCTGTCCAGGCTGACTTCTGATTTTAGGGTGTGTTATATTTGTACCATTGTTTTGTAGATGAACCGTTAAAGGTACACCTGTCAAGTGATCCAATACCTCACGGATGACATAAGCTCCGCCTTCAATTACCAGATTCTGTAACCGAAAGCAATAAACACGCTTTTTTGTGGCATATAGATTTGTTGCCATTTTGGTGAAAAGAACGTTTGACCAATAAAGTATCTGAAAAAAATATGATAAATAGCCTTTGTTATAAAAAGCTTTCAGTAGAGTAACAAACAAGTATAAGTAAAGATTTTTCAAAAGTATCTAAGATATTTGTTTTACATGTACCTGTAATATATTTAGAATACTATCAAACGTAATGCGTTTACATTTAAACTGCTTGTTAAACACTGATTGTATCGACTCGTGTCACGTAGTATTAAGTCTAGTTAAATATTGATTTTCGCAATCTCAAATGTGTTTTATTTTTAAATTAAAAGAGTAGGTTAACAACTTTAAACGATTATGTATAAAGCTATATTTTATGAACTGTTTTAAGAAATATATCTACAGTAAAATTCCGTAATCTTATGGTTTATTCTCGAAAGAGTTGTTCGATAACATGTCTCTATTATTTAACATGCATGAATAGTGAACGTAAACATAATATATAGTTCCGGTAAAAAAAATTGTCAGCTGTATAAAGTAGGTGTTTAACCGTTTAGCAATGATTTCGTGCATGCACTATTAATTTTTCAAGTAATTTACTACCATATTCGTTTTATACAAGTATTATTGGAGCATTCTTTTTAAAATTTCAAACGAAAGTTTTTTTTACAGCAGATATATAGCTTTATATAAAAAGACTAAGACAAGCTATGTTTTTCAGGCCCGTTATAATTTTGATGATCTTATTGATAAGAACCCGAATGATTTTTGGACAGACATGGAAAGATAGGAATTGGAAATGAAAGAATGGACGCGATACTTTTTGAAGTAGTCAGGCCTGATGATTCCATTAACAAAAAAATGCTAATTAAGTATTAGATAAATGGGCACATGACTTTCATGGTCTTTTGAACACAAATGATGAAAATGACACTTCCGATAAAATGCAATTGACCGATTCAAATCTCAATGGGTTGGGTGTTGGTGAAGAAATTATATCAGTTGAGAAAACTTATCAAGCAATTTTACATGCTAAATTGGGAAAATAACCAGGTCTTGACAATTTACCTGCAGAGCTTTTAAAATATGAGTTAGCTTTGTAAATGTTTTTATAACTGTTATAAATCAGAAAGGATACCAGTTGCCTGGTCCAAAGGAATTAATACATCAAAATCATCAACATCTGACCAAAGAGATCCTGTGTCATACAGGGGTATTATTTAACTCCTTCCATTTATAAAAAAATTCTGTAGTATATAAAATGATCATATCAAAAAATGGTGTATATACAAAATGATATAATTTTTTTTCCTGGGATAAAACATATGTTTTCTAAATTCTATAAATGTTGTAAATGAACTTAAAAAACAACGTGTTCTTGTTCCTAGAATATTTGTTGATATTTGTACATGGTCAATTGTGCTCTTACCTTTTATAAATCCATTCTGTTATCTGGAACACAAAACAAATGTGTAGTTAAAGAGTTTTTTTAGCCGTTTAGCGTTCAGTCTGTGCTTCTCGAAATGAAATGTTTAAGCAATCTTTCATTCAGTTATGTTTAAAATAAAAGAATATCAATTTCTTTAAAATTTAAGCTAACTACAGACAGTAAATGTGTTGACCTATATAAATAAACTTTAAGTTCACTTGGGTTTAAGTACATATATGTATAGTTTAAGCTTTTCTTAACAAGGTGAGGTAAGATAACAATGTGATTTTTGAGTGCATGAATATAATATAAAATATTGAAAATATTTATTTCACTTTTGTTTGTAGAAAATACTATACTATATACTAAATACAATAATAGTATACTGTTCCTACAGATCCTCACCAATTATGTCTTGAAAACATCAAATATACAAACATTTAAGGCAATGTATCAATATATTGAAACGACTTTTTATATGCTTTAAGAAGGCATATGTAGTTTATTTGCAGATAAAAAACAATATGATAAATATAAACGAGTTGTCAAAATGGGTGTTTATGCGAGACATGGTCTTATAACTCAGTTTGAAATCGAAAGTAAATGAAAAAATTAAGTTTTTAATATATCATCATCATTGTACCCAACATTAAAACAGCGAGCAATAAACAATAAAATATCATTTACCTTTTAAGCAGTTAATTTACATTATCGGTCATATCCGTTTAAAGTATTGATGACATTTTACCTGCAAATCACCCAACTCCGCGCACCGGTTACGCTAGGGGAGATCACGGCGTAGGAGATTGGCAAATCACGCGATATATCGGGCTTATCTGCGCATGTGTTTGAATGACGCAATAAAAATAGTTGGTTTCAACTTCTGCACTATAATTTTAAGCATGATTTTGAAAATAATGAGTTCCAAATATTACAGCAAAATGAGTATTTATGATAATGTATATAACTTACAATTGTAAAATGTATTCGTTATCTCAGATGACATCTCCACTTATTCGTGAAACCGATGTATATTGTCAAAATAACATATTCATATTATAATCTTTTCCTGTTTTGATATTGTTTTAAGTATTGTATATATAAATCCATGCAGCTAAGACATTATCGTAAGTAACATCAGCCCGTTTAAAGACTGTAATATAGGCAACGTAAAGTCTCGATCTTGACTAGCTTTCGCAATATGTGGGTAGAACTAGGCTAGTTAACATATAGCCGAGCATGGTGAGCCTTAGGTCTGCTGTAAACGGGCTGTAATAACAACACAACTGATGTTACTACTTTTTTCTCGTTTTAGGGCGCGTTTGTTGTGCATGAACCGGTTTCATTTAAATCACAAACATTTTTGAAACTATTTCTTATTTAGATGTTTGCAATTGCTACAATAAATGAAGTCTGTAAACAGAGTAGAACTTCCCTAGCAAACACTCAACGTCCGGTCTACATCAGGAAAATGGTCGAATATGAAAGTTTTAGAGGTCATTCTCCGACGTCGGTTTTGTTACAATCCGATTATTCATAGATTAATAATATCTGTCATATTTTGCGGTTCGGATCGGAATATCCGTCCCGAGGTGACCCGCCCATTGGGCGGTAACGAGGCTTACCGAGTTACCGCCCATGGGCGCGTGACCGAGGGACGGATATTCCGATCCGAACCGCAAACATATGTCAGATATTTTTTCTTGCATATTCTACCATATTCCATTATATTTTAAATTCGTTATCTTTATTTTCAATGAAAATTTATATCATTACAACCGTAACTACTTTCATTCAACAGCGTTACGCGTATGAATTACAAAATCATTCATAACGGTAAAATGACGTCATCTTTATCGTGCCATTGTACAGCACGCGACTCATCTGGAACCCCCCATGCCAGATGAAATTTCCGGCATGGGTAAAACTAACGGAAACGCCAGTCTGATATGCAAGAAAAGTTTTTGCCAACAGACTTAACAGTTTCTAACCACCATCCACCAATTTCTGACCTCAATATAATCATGTTTTGTTTTTGATTTTTTTTCTGCTTTTACACAGATTCAGTTTTGAACACTTTTGTTAATATCTCGGCAAGCTATCTTCCTTACCAACTTACCAGTTTTTTCAAACTTCTCTGCAAGTACCAGACTACTAATTTAACATGTTTTTTTTTTGAAAATTAGAGATGAGGGACAAAGGACACTTAGATTCAATGTTCCAGGCCAATTGTCACGGAGAAATTTCGCCTCGACCGAGGAATACAACTAGAAAAAGATATTATCAACGAGTAATCACATAGTACAAACATGTAATAAGTACTTTTTTGTTCAGCAGTATGTACTTGCAATCAGTAAAAACTGCCAAAACTCTGTCAAAGACCTTCCCAAACCATAATGAGGTGACCCTTAAATAACACTAAAATGCTTATACAGAATAGAGAATCTTCTTGTTAAGGAACTCTTGTCTATAAATGACATGTTATGTTTGTCTTGCGTGTGGTTTGATTGTTATTATGAAACGAAGTATATAGTCAGTACAAATACAATCGTTTCAAATGAAGCTATATTAATTATATCAATTATACACAACTAAAGTCAATATCACCTTTTATCTGATTATATTTGGAGTATACTCAATATCAATTGTGTATTTTCATTATACATGTAGTTATTTTGAGAAAAAGGGAAAACAGAAACAAATAAAAGAAAGAGGAAGGAACTTGCAATTTGAACATCAACATATTATTTTCGCTCTATATAAGTTGTTGAATATGACAATTTTCTTGTTTATACTAAGAGTTTTGCATCCATTAATGCTCTAAAGCTTATAATAATATGGTAATATAAGCTTAGAATAAAATACCATATTTGAATATTGTACCTATGGGATAATTATGCCTTTCAAAGAAAAACAATGATGTTGAATTTAAAAAAGTTTCGGTGAAATCTAATAGATAACATTTTTATCTCAGATTTTAAGTCTGAAAATTTCAATTATTTTCAAAGGAACTTTCTTGGAATGTCTCCTGGATTTTGGTAGTTTCTCCCCGAGCAGTGAGGTGCAAAGTTGTACGAGAGTTGTTCAATTTATTATTAAACAGTTTTAAAACCTGCCTGATTATTTACACGCATGTGTTTTATTGCAACAGACTCTCAATCTGGGTTCCATGGCAATACAATAATAAATTATATTACTCCTTTTTGGCCAGCTTTCTAAGTCCGGTGTATGCCTGACTGCTCAAGCTTGAGGGCCTTTAAAGACAGACACGGTATAAATCTTTCGTTTCCATAGCCTACCTTTCAGTTTATCCAGATACCATGGGAGCATTTTGGCATCCATTCTGCAGGTGTAATATAATTAAC
The DNA here is from genome assembly GCF_026571515.1 of Ruditapes philippinarum. NCBI lineage: Eukaryota > Metazoa > Mollusca > Bivalvia > Venerida > Veneridae > Ruditapes > Ruditapes philippinarum. The sequence continues at coordinate 532,572 of NW_026860878.1, forward strand.
TTTGCGTTTGTTGAGAAAGTTTATGGCTATTTTAGCGGTATGACTACAGGTGGAGTCTTGATGGAATACCATAACAATTTCTATTCTAGGAAAAAGTCGCGGAAGATCTTTTTTGAGAAATGACTTTAAAACGTAATATTTTGCATTGACTTTTTTCCCTTTATTGATGAAAATTAGAGATGTCTTGCAGTAGTATCTAACCCCGGCAAAAGCGTGCAAATGCATCTCGTTTTACAAACTTCCATTGTTCAAATCTGTCTCATTAGTACGCACGCCGCATACACGCGTCGACCGTAGGTACCGCCAATATGAAACATAGCCTCATCTTTGATGACAACTTTTTTTTTCCATTTTCCACAGTTAAATCAAAGATATAGACGCCATGATACAGCACATCTGTCCAAAATCTGGGACTCACTAAACCTATGAACTCGGCACTTTTTCCTGAGTTTTGCTTTCAGAATCTTTGCTCTTTCTCTGATGACAGTGTCTAGAGAGTCCTAACACTTAGCTGTCGTTTTTCTTTGTGTTGGAGTATTCACCATCGTTATCATATTACGCGTTTTATGTACGACGTCAGCAGTAGCTGCTGTTCGACGTTTGGTATACCTGTTTTGCGAATGCAATTTCGAAAAGCGCCTTTACTATTTTGAGTGTGATGCACAGTATCAGCAGAAACATTATTTCCCATCTGTTTTACTTGTTTCACAATGCTTCTGTAGGACATTTTCTGCTTCAGAAGTCCTACCATATTGAATTTTCAATGTAGATGAGTGTTTAATTATGTTTTATACACTAAATGAATTATTCGCTTTGCATGAGTTTTTGTGTGCTATTAGATCATAAAAGTGTTTTTGATTTGTATTTCATAATAAATTGAACATATCTCGTAGGATAATAATAAATAACAAAAAATATTTTCTCAATTTTAAAGTAAAAAATCATATTTTATGGGGCCTGATGCAAAAACTTACCATCTTTAAAATACAAAAACAAAACCATTCAGAAATTGCTAGGTTTTGTTTTTCTGCCCTGATGTCTGAAACAACTCATATGTATCATTATGTTGTAATATTGTCCAAAAGATTTTGGCAATTTCACATTCATAGAAAAAAAATGAATAAGAGTCTCTATCTCAATTTCACAAAATGTTCATACATCGTTATCACAAAATGTTCATACATCGTTATTTACAATCATTTTTGTCATCAATAATTTGTGGCACTTATTCTGTGGTTAAGTCTAAACTGGAACCATATTAATTTTTTTGAATCCTTTTTGAGTTTATATGGTAATTCATATATTGAATTGATTTAAAATTCTATTTGTTCATTCAATTTTTCATTTTAAAAGAGTATTAGGATATTGACCAATTGTTCCAATTTTAATTTTATAAATCTTTCGTCATGAAGAATTTATACCTAGTGTTTGAGGTCGAGGTGCAACAATACGATCCGATGCATCGAAAACAGGTTTAGTGGGCGCCGATACGATTCTAATATCAAATATAAGAATTTCGATTCGATTCACCACCAAAAATAAACACGAAAAAATGAGAGTCTTGGTCCCTTTCTAACTGGTATACTGCTTTATTACGTGAAATACGACTATTAATTAGTGATCGCGTAATGTTTTATTTTCTCAAAGCCAATCAAAATGGCTTCAAACGTCAATGAAGGTAAAATAAACTAAACATCCCCCGACAAAACTTATATAAAAGGTATGGGAACGCTTAGGGTTTCGCGAGGGTAAAGACATAAATAAAGCAACATGCAGTCTGGCGTTACATGTCCGAAGTCGGTAAGAACAACAAAGCCGTGGTGCAACACATGAAAAGAAAGAAGTATACTGATGTTGATGTGTTTTAATAGCCTAGTTTAAATTTGAGATAAAGTCAGATTTATATAAGTTTACTAGTCACATTGTTTGATTAAAATTGTTTTCAGCAAGCATGTGTAGTTGTGCACCTGGGTATTTGCGTGTGGATTTATTAAGTATTTGTTATTGCCCTTCCCTTAGTAAATTTTTTCAATTTTCAAATTGTTTTACACGAAATTCAAAAAGTATATGACCTAGGGTCATGACACTTGGCAGGAATGTTGCACAGCATGTGAAATTGTATACCTTGGGTTTGCCTCTTGCCATTGACTAAGTACAAATTTGCAATTTCAACTTGTGTCGCAAATAGCTCGACCAAAAGTAATAAAATTTGACAAGAAAGTTGCTAATCATGTGAAGCTGTGCACCTAGGATTTGCTTGTGGATTTATTCTGCTTTGTCAGAGTTAGTGCTCATGAATTAGTAAAAATTTGCAATTTTCAAATTGTGTCACACATATTAGTCAAACAGTATTTAATCTAGAGTCATGAAACTTTAAAGGAATGTTGCCCAGCTTGTGAAGTTGTGTACCTGTGATTTTGCATGTAGATTTAATTTTTTGTCAGAGTTATTGCCCCTGACTTAGTAAACATTTGCAATTTTCAATTTGTGTCGTACGAAGCTCGAAATGTATTAAACATAGAGTCATGAAACTTAAAAGGAATGTTGGTCAGCATGTGAAGTTGTGCACCTAGGGTTCCTGTATTTCTAGAGATATTGCCTTAGAATAAGTAAACATTTTGAATTTTTAACTCTGGTCATGTGCAGCTCAAAAAGTGTTTGACCTAAATCTTAACCTCAAACATTACAGAAATGTTGGTTGGCATGTGTAATTGTGCACCTAGGTTTTGATTGTTGATTTATTTAGTATTTGAAGAATTATTGCCCTTGACTTAGTAAAAACCGTTCTATTATGTTTTCTCGTGTGTTCTTGAGTAAGAATCAACCAACTTAACAAAGATAATGATTAACATCACTGTGGGTTTTGCATTTGGATTTTTTAGCTCACCTGAGCTACCTCAGGGTGAGCTTATAGGATCGTTGAATGTCCGTTGTCCGTCGTCTGTCGTACGTCGTCCGTCCACACTTGTTCGTAAACACTCTAGCAGTCACATTTTTGCTTCAATCATTATCAAACTTTGTCAGGATGCTCATCTATTTGATAGCTTTGATGCGTTTGGACATGGGTCATCTCAGATTAAAAACTAGGTCACAGGAGCTAAAAAATAGAAAAACCTTGTCAAAACTCTAGCGGTCGCATTTTTGCGTCAATCATCATCAAACTTGGTCAGGATGCTTGTCTAGATGATAGCTCGGATGAGTTTGAACATGGGTTATCTCGAATAAAAAACAGTCACTGGAGCTAAAAATAGAAAAACCTTGTTAACACTGTAGCGGTCACATTTTTGTCTCAATCATTATTAAACCTTGTTAGGATGCTTATCTAGTTGATAGCTCGGATGAGTTTGAACATGGGTTATCTCGGATGAAAAAGTAGGTCACAGCGCCCAAATATGGCAAAACCTTGTTAATGCTCTAGTAGTCACATTTTTGACTCCATTATCATAAAAATTGGTCAGGATGCTTGTCTAAGTAATTGCTCGGATGAATTCAATACCCATCTCGCATGAAAAACTAGGTCACCGGAGCTAAAAATAGAAAAATCTTGTTAACACTCTAGTGGCTACTGTTTTGATCCAAGTATCCTGGAAATTGGTCTGAAACTTTGTTTTTATGATTTCTAGGTCAAGTTTGAATATGGGTCACCTGGGCTAAAAACTAGGTCACACTGCTCAAATATGGATAATCCTTGATAACACTCTAGTGGTCACATTTTTGACTCACCTGTCATGAAACTTGGAGCGATCTAGGCCATCATGGCCTTCTTGTTTCAGTTTTGTTAGAGTATTCATCAATTAATTTAAAAAGGAAACAGAAATATGAGGCCTCAGTATTTTATGGGTGCTTACCAAAGAGATGCTTTTCATAACAACATATCTATGCAAAAAGGCAAATTAAATTCAACTTAAATCTATAAAAAATGAGAACACAAATTTAACTTATGATATTAGATGTTGATCCTGTGCTTGGCTTCCTTAATTAGACGTCGCGTGCATTCGTCAATTTAGCAATGGGAAAAACCTTAGTCTTGATTTTGTTTATCTTATTTTTTTTTGGGGGGGGGACAAAATTACACAACTTTCAGATTCTCTGATAAGAAAATACTTTACTAATGTTCAACATGTCACCGAGCTTTAAAGAATTAAAATAAACTTTCAACTTAAGTAATAGTGCCATGTTTGAATATCATATTCTATCTACTTTTTATCGTTTCGGTTTTATCTACCTATTAAATAACGTTTTGGTTTTGTCAATTTTTCTTAATTAAATTTTTGGAACCAAAAGTTTCAAATAATATGTTTTAATATTGGTTGTTCTGAAATTGTCTTATCGTAAGGATATATTTATTTTGAAAGCTATGTAAAATATTCTGAATCATGTTATCTGTTAAAATTATCTCTTCGTGAAATCATATGACAAAGTTATTCAATGTATATATTCTTAGGAAATAAAAATACGAAAAGAAAGACTAATTTGCTTTGTAACTTATTAACTAGGGTAGGCGCTTAATACTTAAGTAAACTTATTACAAACGATCCCTTCCTATTTAGTTCGAACTCTCGCATCAATTTTCCCATAGACTTACATTATCAGAAATGGTCCATAATCCATCCTTAATGTTGAGTTTTCCTGCTGAAGAGGTGATTTTTCTGTGGGAATGAATGCCTGGCACATGAAATGATCTTGTTACATAGGGGTATCCACAAAAATTATTTGCAAAATAACTTCAAAGAGGATTACCCCTCTATTCATTGAAATTTTCTGCTGATCACAGGACTGACACTTTTTATTAATGCAAATATCCAAGTCACAAATTATCAAAGAGACTTATGAAATATTTTATTTTCTTAAGAAAAAAATATAATGTTTGTTTCTAAATTAGTTTTTATACTTAAAAAAATCAAATCATATCCCATTGAATCTTGCGGTTTTACCTACACTTATTTAAGCCAATCGCTAGAAAGTATAATCATAAAGATAATAATTATATAATAACAAAAATTTATTTACAGAAGGTAACACATTTAGGCATATACAGATTGTAACACCTTATTTACAATGGGCTTTCTAGATACAAAAACAAAAAACATATAAATGGTCGAAAATATAATATGTAAAAATGATTAAATGGTAATCGCAGTTTTAACATATATCTGAACACACACATACTGTACATTCATACAATTTATTTCATTAATAACTATAATTAAACATAATCACTTACTTCTGTGCATCATTTCAAGCTGCAACGAACGAAGGCAAGACTAAGACAGTCACCCATTAGTAGAAAACATTTTAAAGTTAGAAATTAAGATAACAAAAAATAAATGTACAAATATTACGATCGGATATAATAAACATGGACCATACTAAAGTTGATTTGATAAATATTTCTTGAAACTATTTTTAAATACATGTATTGACAAAATATTGACAATTTTGTTTTACTTCTAATAGTCAACGGTATAGCCCATATGTCATGGGTGCGGCCTTGCTTTTTAAACGAAATATGTGATATACTGAATTTATAGTTCAACAGATGTTAGCCGGCGGTCATGTGAACAGATAAAAGCGAAAGTAAGTTTCGTTACCTATCAATCGACTTTGATTGGTCAGTAAGTTCCCGCGATTTTTAAAATAAAAATCTTTAGCGCGTCACAGCCAATAGAAAGTTGACGAACTATAAAAAGCCCGTATTTTAAGGCAAAGCGATAATTTTCCATTCATGACTCCCTCCATACAGATTCAAATTTATCCTTGTAATCAAATGCATCAGGAGAAGTTTTGCATAAAGATGAGTGAGGTTCTCACGAATGCTCTTGCTAGTGTCTTTCAAGGTTTGTCGGGCTCTTATGATGTCAATTTTCATGGTTCGCCTGACAAATCTAAGCAGAACCGGCCTGTAACTATTTCCATAAAATAATAAAATGTCTGTGGCAAGCATCTATATCAGAATTTGGAGGGTTCTTCTGTAGTTTATATTTGAGAAAAGCTAGAATCTTTGCGATAGTTTCTATACCTTTCTCATTATATTCATCAACTAGCCCATAGATGTGTACACTACTGCGGCGTGTATATTGTTCCAATTCTTTGTTTGTCTTTTCTAACGACCTTTATTTAGCCCTTGATTATTTGACCGTTTTCCTAACTTGTCGTTCTCCTGTACAAGGACCTTTACTTTAGACTCATGCTGTCTTTTTCTAGGTCTGAAACATTGTTTCTGAGTTACCATTGTTGTCATATCCGTTACATGCTCAGATAAAACTTTTACCATCATCATTTATAACATCTACTTCTTTCATAACCTATTTTGTAACTTTAGCAGTACCGATAGGAGGTCAGACAAGTGGACAACAAAAAATTAAGAAACTGCCAAAACTGTCACTCCAACCATCAATTCTAGATGGCACAACAGGTTTGAGCATGGAGTCGGATCTTAGCAAGAAGCTTCTTTTCCTAAGTATTGTCCAGACCAACTTAAGGCCAGATATTGTACCGTGGTCTGAAATAGGAACGAAATTCATCGAATTGTTGAAAGAAAAGCTCCTTTTTGATAAGGTTTTCATATGCTTTTTCACTTTCTAAAAATTCCATTATGATAAAAGGTAAAGTTATAGAATTTTAAGAAACGAAGTAAAGGTCTCCGTCAAATAATAAATTGACTATTTCTCCTTTTTTATTTTGCATTGTTTCGAAATCTTTGTCTTTTCTAAGAAGTATTTTGATGCATTCTGAAACGCGAACGCAAGTATCGTTGTCATTTCTCTTTTTTCTGACATTCTTTAGCACATGAAGCAACGAATTTCCTTTCGGTCGACCATTCTGATATATGTTATAGTACTTGCATAATTTTTCGACGAGATCTGTGTTAAGCTTGAACACTGCAGCATGTAAAGGTGTATATCCATTCTCTGCCAATGTCACATCTGCTTTTTCAATCAGTAGATCGACAAACTCTGGTTTGTTATGATATACTGCAAAGTACAAAGGCGTCCTGCCAAACTGATCTTGCATATTTCGGATCTATGTCGTTTTCTATAAGAATCTGCAACAGCTCTTTGTTTTCTTTGATCACAGCGTAATGATAGAGTGTTGTGATCTGTCTGCCATATTTGAAACTGTTCATAGCAACACTTTTGTCCCTGTTCAGTAGAAGCCTAAAAATCTCCATATGACCACGAACAGCTGCAGTATGATATAGGACTGTCTCCACGGTGGTCCGTAATATAAAGAGATGCTTCGTTATTCAACAGCAATTCAACTATTTCGATATTGCCCATATCAACAGCTGCATGAAGAGGTGTTCGATTAAATTTACCCCGCTTTAACATCAAGTTGACATCCTTTTTGAATGAGAGCTTCACATATGTCAACTTCATTACATAGAACAGCCTTATCGAGGGCACACTGTCCTTGTTTATTTCTATGATTTATGTCAACGCCATTTTTAAGCAAGCATTCAACAATTTCAAACGAGCCTCTCTTTGCCGCAGTTATCAATGGGGAATTTCCTTTCTGTATGTGACCACAGCTACAGCTTGAATTCAGTTTGGGCAAAAGACGTTTCAGTATTTCAATGCTTTCGTTTACAACTGCGATTTGCAATGTGTCTTCATTTACTTCTGCGTCTGCATGTAAGAGCTTTTGGATCAACTTTTCGTTTTTGTCACGAGTAGCAATTAGCAATGCTAGATACTTTTCTCTGTTTGGAAGGATTTTTACGTTGAATGCATTCCTCGACCATTTTTGTAATTGGCGATTGCAAGAAGAACTCCAGGTATACACACCCCCATTTCACCATTACAAAAACTATGTTGTAAGGATTTCGAAAATGTTCAAAAACTTCTAAAACTGGAGTGGATACTATGTTGTTTTCATTTGAAAGGCTAACATACTCCTTAATAAACTCCTCATCACTGTAAACTTCGTGATCTAAAATCGATATATCTGAAAACGTTTTCCCTCCGCACATATTCTCAATTCCCTGTCTAAATATTCTATATGTGTTATATGCGTCACATTTGTCCCAGACATACGTCTTCACCTGCGAAAATTAGCTCGTTCAGCCTTTTACCAAGAATAGAAAATCTTCTCTCGTCTACAAATACACATTCTTTGACTCTGTAAATTTGTCGTGACATATTTCAAAATGAAGCTTTTAGTGCCGTATTGTATGGCCAGGTCTGGATTATCTTTACTCAAAAGAAAGACCGACAACATCTTCAATAATATCGTGACCGAATGAGTATTCATCTTTTTCTGTCAGTTTGACAGAGTATCCCATCTTTTGTGATGCTGAAGGACCCTTTCGCAAAGTCTTTGATTTCTTTTTTCAAATTCATAGCCTAGCGCATTTGCTATATCTGTTAGTGAGTCGAGATTTCCATGTTCTAAGTCAAATTTAGATAATCTTTTTGAAGGTTTTGTCCATAATAACACAAGTATCATAAACTCGTCTTTGTTTTTCGAAAGTTCTGACAAAAAATATTTCAAAGAATTTGAAAGGTGTTGTAAAAAAGGAAGGTCCCTTTTCAAACAGTGTAGTTATTTTGAAGCAAACATGACTGCATATTCTGGAATCCAACTTTGCACTCAGTATCTTTCCAATTAGAAACACAGGCAATTCAAACTTGCCAGTGATGATGTTCTTTCTATTTTTTGGTTAAATGATTCCTGATGATTATCCTTTTCTCTTTTTTGTAAAAGGCCTAAAGATGAAAACATTTATGATGTTATCCTCTTTAAAAAGATCCAAGTTTTGAAGGCGATTAAATTTGCTTTTGGCTTGGAAGATTTTCCCTGGCGTGTTGTAATGACAATGTTACAACCCCATTTTGTGTGGCATCATGTTGCGGTGCACGTAAATAATCGTTCAATAAGTGGCTTTGGGTCGTGTTCTCAAATAACAGTTGTTCCAAGGATATCGTCAATGAAAAATTTTCCATTTCCATTCTTTGGTCCTGAATTCGACCATATCCTTAGGAATTGCCAAAGTTTAAGTATCTTTTTTTCCAGCGGGCACGGAAATTCAAAGCAATAAGTGTACCCGCAAGGGTATAGTTTTTTCCTTCCACCCAGGCATTCCGCTTTAAAAATAACCGGATGCCAGATTTAATTTCAATTTCTCTGCAGCTTTGTTGTAAGTTTGCTGTTCCCCTTAAAAACACGTCTTTGGGGTTTCACTCATTCTTCTGAAGAATCGGCTCGGAAATATCTCCAAATTAATACATAAAATAAGTTTTGATCAAAGGGCATTAAGAAAGAAGCAAATATGAAGAAAGATAGTCTAATTTTAACCTGCACACTAAGTATGCCAATGTAATACAATGCACAATCAGTCAATACATAACGACAGGAAGAGCAAATGTGGGTAAAATCTATTTGGAAAGCACCAGTGAACTTGGACCTGACCCTAGTTAAACCAAATTTAGGAAGGACGAGACAGACCCCAAATGTATCTGCCCTTACCAAAAATTTGAAGAGCATCCAGTCAGTAAGTACGATTGCATAAGCAAACATGAAAATGTTTTTGTAATATTTGGACCTTGAACCCAAATGAGCACTTTCCTCCATTCGAAAATTCAAAGGACCCCAAAATAATTTTATCCCCAACAAATAAAGACATCAACCAATGAATAAAGGCTATAATAAGCAAAGGAATAAATACTTTTTTTTAGCAGCGATCTCCCTTAGTCCTTTAGTGCCCCGCTAACTTTCCATTCAAAGTTTTGCCCCGCCGACGATATATATACTTTGTATTACGAAACAGTCAGTAAACAAAAGCTGTAATGAGCAAAAGTGAAAATATAATTTTTAAAGCACCAGTGGCCTTGACTCAAGTGACCCTTCAGTTTTAGGAAAACAACCAAAGGCTTGATTTCCTACCAGAATAATAAAAGACATCAGTCGCCATGCATTATAAGTGGGAATGTGTAACAACGCATCGATAAATTAAATTATTAAGGGAGAACAATTGGAAAATGAAAGGTAAGAATTATTATTTCAGAGACAATGCACTTTTCCTCTCTTTTAGATATCTGGTCACTGTGTGATATGCTTCTTAAAAATATTTCAATGGCTTCTCAACAAAATGAACATTACAATTCATTATACATGACGTATAATCATACAGTGAGATAAATCCGTTA